>NC_067402.1:259889421-260199929 GCF_016432865.1 Antechinus flavipes
CTAGAGAATGGCCTCTTGGTTATAGACATTAAGGATTGTTCCTACTCTATCCCTCTAGATAAGGAGGATATAAAAAGATTTGCCTTTTCAGTGCCCAGCATTAATTTAGTTGAGCCTTATAAAAGATTTGAATGGAGAGTTTTGCTACAGGGAATGAAGACTAGCTCTACTATGTGTCAAATGTATGTGGCTGCTGCTCTTACTCCTGTAAGAAAAGCATTTCCAAAAGTTATGATATTACATTATATGGATGCTATCTTGGGTTCCATGAGGAACACATGAGGAGCAAATGTTAGACGCATGTCTACAAAAGACCATAGAAACATTAAAGAACTGTCAATTGTATACAGGCCAGGAAAAAATTCAGACTTGCTCCTTTGCAATATTTAGGATATAAAATATATCCTAAGTATACTGTAACCTATTTAACATGTAAAGGACTGCTTGCCATCTGGGGGAGGGGGTGGAGGAAGGGAGGGGAAAAATCGGAACAGAAGTGAGTGCAAGGGATAATGCTGTAAAAAATTACCCTGGCATGGGTTCTGTCAATAAAAAGTTATTTAAAAAGAAAAAAAAAAAGAATTCACCAATCACTTTATGAAAGTGATCTCAAAATAAAAACCCCCAGGAATATTGTAGATAATTCCAGAACTCTCAAGTCAAGGAGAAAATACTGTAAGTATCCAGAAACAATTAAAATATTGAGGACTTACAGTCAGAATTATACAGGATTTAGTAGCTTCTACATTAAATGATTAGGGGACTTGAAATATGATAATCCAAAAGGCAAAGGAGTTTGAATTACAACCAAAAATGAACTACCCACCAAAACTGAGCATAATCTCTTAGCTTGGGAGGGAGGGGGAAGAGAATGGCTATTCAATGAAATAAAGGACTTTCAAACTTTCCTTATGAAAACACCAAAGCTGAACAGAAAATTTGATGTTCAAGTACAAGATTCAAATGAAGCATAAAAAAGTAAACAGAAAAGAAAAAAAAAAACATATTATTCAATAAAGTTAAACTGTTTCCATCCCTACCTGGGATGATATTTGTAATTCTTAAGAATTGTATTTCTATATTATATTTAATTTATACTTTAACATATTTAACATGTATTGGTCAACCTGCCATTTGGGGGAAGGGGTAGGGGAAAGGAGGGGAAAAATCGGAACAAAATGTTTGGCAATTGTCAATGCTGTAAAATTACCCATGCATATAACTTGTAAATAAAAAGCTATAATTAAAAAAAAATAATTAAAATAAAATAAAATAAAATATATCCTAAGGTATTTACAGTATGAAACCTTTCTTTAAGAAAAGAGAAATTGAACACCTTAAATGACTTTCAGAAATTGATAGGAAATATCCAATTACCTATCAATTACAACCATTATATGACATTATAAGGGGAGACTGCTTTAGACTGACCGCACTACCATACAAAAGAAGCTCAAGAAGCTTTGAGAGAAGTTGAACTGGCTTTATCCAGTATGGTTGAAAGAGTCACTCAAAAAGCCTTGGAAATATCAGTTTTTGCTACAAAAGAGACACCCACAGCAGGCCTTCATCAAGGAGGCTGTGTGATAAAGGGGGCGAACCTCCCAGCACAACCAGAACAAAGCCTTACTTCTTACCCAGTGTTTGTGGCTAGAATTTTATTAAAGGCTGTTAAGCAAGCAGTACAATTATCTGGGATAAGACCTGACAAGATATACATCTTTTATACCAATGCACAAATTAATGTATGCTGTGAAACCATCCCAGAGTGGCAAATTTGATTGGCCACAGCTTGAAATTTTACGCACGAGTCTCCATTAAATAACCCGACTGTTACATAATTGGCAATGGATTCTTGAAGAAAAAGTTTCTAAGGTTCCTCTTAAAGGACAAACTATCTTTACAGATGCATCCAGACATTAACATTTGTCCTGTATACTCTCGTGTCTTAACTATAAAGAGTAGTCAGAACTCTTTTTCAGTCCACTCAGTAGAATGAATTGTATGCAATCATTCTAGCTCTTAATTATTATCCAGGAGACATAAATATAATATGTGATTCGACCTATTCAGTAAGTGTGATACAAAGAATTGCCACAGCCCAAATAAAATTTGTAGCTTCCAATATATATCACCTCTTTAAGGAACTTCAAGAGCAAGTGAGAAATAATCCAGCTAAGATTTATATCTTGCATGTCCACTCACATAGTGACTTTTAGGTCCTATTTTTGATCCTAATTCAAAGGCAGATTGCTTTCTAACCATGTTGACCAACACTACTTTATTTCAGGCAGCCCAAGAATCTCATTCTAAATATCAGGCTGCTGGAGCTTTACATTTGAAATTTGGGATAACAAAAGTTGAAGCTAGGAGCTTAGTAAAAGCCTGTACAGCTTGCCTTCCTTTCCACAGTCCTACACTTCCTCCAGAGAACAACGTTTGTGTTTTGAGATTAAATGAAATTTGGCAAATGGACGTGAGCCATTATAAATCTTTTGGTCATTTATCTTTTATCCATGTTGTAGTAGACATCTTTTCAGGAATTACTTTTGCAATAGCAGCAGCAAAAGAGACAGCCCGAGTGGTCACTGAATTCCTTATATAAGCATTTGCAATTACAGGTGTGTCACAAGCAATAAAAACATAATGAACTTGCATATACTTTTAAATATTTTGCACACTTTTGTGCACAGTATAAGATTTTACACATCACTGGCATGCCTTTCAATCCTTTAGGATAGGCAATAGTAGAGAGGAGAAAGAGACATCAAGATGCTCCTCCAAAAACAAAAAAGAGAGCCACAGGTAACCCTAGAGACCTTCTAAATTTAGCTCTTTATACAATTAACTTCTTGATTTTTGATAAAGATGCACTGGCTCCGGCAGACAGGTTTTATAACCCACCAGAAGGGCAGTATCCAGTGCAAGCAACTCCACTATCTTTACATAATTGCCAGGTGATGTGGAGAGGTCCAGAATGTGGTGAATGGAAGGAACCAGATAGGTTAACTGCTTGGGGGAGAGAGTTTGCTTGTACCTCTACCAATGGAGAAGGAATCAGATGGGTGCCAACAAGCTGTATTCACCTTGTCCATTGGAGAGAGATAGAGAAGACCCTTTAAATGAAGGAGAAAACCCAAGAAACACCGGGTGATTCCATTGATGATTGTGCCCAACAATGAAAGAGCATGGCAATTATGCAATTGACTCATGGGCATCAATAATTGTTCATGAGATTGATGCAGTACTTCAGGGTTTTGAAACCCTCAGGAATCATTGGAATCCCTGAGAAATGATTAGATTGTTGTAGGACTTGAAAACCCTCAGAAATCATTGAATTCCCTGAAACATTATGATTTTTGCAGGACTTCAAAGTCTGCAGGAATCATTGGATTCCCTGATACATGATGAAACTGTTGCAGAACTTCAAAATCTGCAGGAATCATTAGATTCCCTGACACATGAAGTAATGTACAATAGTTTGGTTATGGACTATCTCTTGGCTGCTGAAGGAGGTATATGTGTGATTGTTATTTACATACCCTACTTCTAGGACTTCTGGAAAGCTTTTACAATATTATGTTGATTCATATTGCTTGTTATATTAGTACTTGCATGTACAATTCATGTTTGTTACACCACATTGAGCCCCCACCAGTTATGGGGAGAGTCATCTCTCCTGCTAGCCTGCTTTATTGCTATGTGCTTGTGTAATCCCTCCCATGTTGCTGGATTTGTGTATACCTGTTTCTAAAAGACCCTTCAGCTCAGAAACCCACTAAAAATATCTGGCTCACTTCCTTTTGGTGTTTCTTCATCTCTCTTCCTGAGAATTTTGGCGGGGGAGCATGACCACCTCCTTTTTTGGTGATTTCACCTCCCTTTCCTGAGAAGTCATGGGGTGTATCAACACCTCTTTTTGGGATTCTCACCTCTCTGAGAAGTCAGGGAGGGCATGACCAACTGTGTTCCAAAACAAAAGAAAAACGGGAGATGTAGAGGGCTGAAACTCCAAAAAGACATGCTTGAATTAGGCAGGTTCTGCTCATTTCACTTAGCATCTGTTCATGTAAGTTTCTCCAAGAGATGGCTTTAATTTCATCATCTGTTCATATCATTTGACCATTTATCAAATGGGGAATGACTTCTATTCTTATAAATTTGACACAGTTCTTTATGTCCTTTAGAAGTGTCTTTTATCAGAAATACTGGCTTTGAGATTTTCCCAACTTTGTACTTTCCTTTTAATCTTGTCTCTGTTGTCTATTTTGCATTTTATAATGTTCTCTAGTTCTCTAGTCTGAAATTCCTCCTTTCTTCAGAGGTCTCATAGGCAAATTATCCCTTGATCTCCTAATTTGCCTATGGTAGCATCTTTATGCCCAAATCATGTACCCATTTTCAACCTTATTTTAGTATGGGGTATGAGATGGAGTTCTATGCTGAGTTTCTGATATATTTTCCAATTTTCTCAGCAATTTTTGTAAAACAGTGAGTTCTTATCCCCAAAGCTGGAATTTGAGGCGTTATCAAATATTAAATTATTATAATCATTTTTTATTGTGTCATATCTAATCTATTGCACTGATCCACCACTCTGTGTCTTAGCCAATACTAAATGGCTTTGATGAATGTTGCTTTATAATGATGTTTTAGGTGTAGTATTTCTAAGGCACCATTCTTTGTCTTTTTTTTTTTGATTCACTTTATATTCTTTCCCTTTTGTTCTTTCAGATGAATTTTTACATTTTTTCTAGCTCTACAAAATAAGTTTGTCACTTTGATTGGTATAAAACTGAACAGAAAGATCAATTTTAGGTAGAACTGTCTTTTTTTTTTATAATAGCTTGGCATAACTATGAACAATTGATATTTTCCCAGTTGTTTAGACGACTTTATTTGTGTCAGAAGTGTTTTGTAATTGTGTTCATATAGTTCCTGGATTTGTCTTGACAGAAAAACACCCAAATATTTTATTTGGTCTATAGATATTTAAAATCAAATTTCTTTCTACTGGGCTTTGCCAATGATATTTAGAAATGATGATGATTTGTATGGGTTCATTTTATATCCTGCAACTTTGCTAAAACTATTAACTTTTCAAGTAGGTATTTAAATAATTTTCTACTATTCTCTAAATATATGATCATTTATTCTGCAAAGAGTGATAATTTTATCCCCTCATTGCTTATTCTAATTCCTTTCATTTCTTTTTCTTTTCTTATTGTTAAAATCAATATTTCTAGTACAATGTCGAATAAAAGTGGTGATAATAGCAATCCTTATTTTGCCCTTGACTTTACTGGAAATGTGTCCAGTTTCCCTCCATTACAAATAAAGCTTCTTATAGGTTTTAGATACTGCTTATCATTGTTAGGGAAAATTCCCCTCATCCTATGCTCTCATGATTTTAATAGGAATGGATGCTGTCCTTTATCAGAAGCTTTTTTGGCATCTATTGAGATTATCATATGATTTCTCTTAGTTTTGTTATTGATATTGATTATGGCAATAGTTTTCTTAATATTGGACCAGCTCTGTACTCCTGGTATAAATCCCATTTGGTCCTAATGATTATCCTGCTGATTTAGTTTTTTGGGTTTTGGGGGGTTTTGGTTTTTTTGCTGATATGTAGCAAAGCACTTATGCTAATATTTTATTTAAAGTGTTTTATTCATTAGGGAAATTGGTCTGTAATTTTCTTTCTCTGTTTTGGCTCTTCTGATTTAGATTATAAGTTCCATATTTGTATCATAGAAGGAATTTAGCAGGACTGCTCCTTTGCCTATTTTTTTCCAAACAGTTTATTTAGTATTAAAATTAATTGTTCTTTAAATGTCTGGTAGAATTCACTAGTAAATCCATCTGGACCTGAAGATTTTTTTTTCTTAGGGAGTTCATTGATGGCTTTTTCAATTTTTTTCCTAAAACGGAGCTATAATAATAATTAATTTCCTCTTCTATTAATCTGGGCAATTTATATTTTTGTAAATATTCATCCATTTCAGTTAAATTGCCAGATTTTCTGGCATAAAGTTGAGCAAAATAGCTCCTTTATTATTTTTCATTGTTAGTCAGTTCACCCCTTTCATTTGTGATGATAGTTTTATTTCTTTTCTTTTTCTGATCAATTTAACTAAATGTTTTATCCATTTTTTTTTCATAAAACCAACTGTTACAATTCAATAGTTTCTTTAGTTTAGTATTTAATTGGGACTTTTAAATTTTCTACCTTTTTTAGTTGCATGCCCTTTGATAGTTAAATTGCTTTTGTCTGTCATGTTGAAATATTTTTTTCTTGAGATTATATTTCTGCAGTTTTGCAATAATGTTCCTTAATGTTTTCCTTATGGAATCTCCAGAAGTCATCAATTGATTCTTTCAATGACTATTTCCTTCTCTTTTTCTAAAATATTTCTTTGATGATGTCTTGAAGAATGCCAACCAGGCATTCTTCTTTTTGCTCATGGCCTTCAGGTAGTTCAATAATTTTTAAATTGTCTTTTGTGGATCTATTTTCCAGGTCGGCTGTTTCTCCAATGAGGTATTTTGCATTTTCCTCCAGTTTTTTTTTTTTTTTAATTATTTTTAGTTTGTTTGGTTCCTGATATAGAGTCATTAGCTTCCATTTGCCCCATTCTAATTTTTCATATATGATTGTATTCAGTTAGCTTTTGTATCTCTTTTCATTTAATTAATTCTATTTTTAAAGGTGTTTTCTTTAGTGACTTTTTTTTTTTTTTTTTTTGCATTTGGCATTTATATTTGTTAAGGAATTGCCTTCCTTTTCCAAGCTGATTCTTGCATACCTCTTTGATTTTTCCCTCACTTTTTCTTATGCCTCTCATATGATTTTTAAAATCTTTTATGAGCATTTCCATGATGTCTCTTTAAGCTTGAGATCGATTCATATCACACTCTGAATTTCCTGTATGAACATTTTGTCCTCATCTGAGTTAGTGTTTTGAGCTTCCCTGTCAAACATGATAGCTTTCTATGGTCAAGCTTCTTTTTTGTTTCTTGCTCATTTTCTTTACTTTTCTTTTTGTATTTTCTATTTTATTTCTTTTATATTTGTGGTCTACTCATGTGGTAAAGGGAGCATTGTTCTAGGCTTTCTGTGCAGCTCTGAGTCTTAGCTTTGACTTTAGAGGCCCCTTGTTTTTGCAGGTGGTAGCTTTGCTTGCTCTTTTTAGGAAAAGCCTGTTTTTCCAGACTTGGGACTGGAGGTTGCCCCATTGTTCTGCTTCTCTACTGAGTCAGGATTGAGTGTTTCAATTGATGATCTGCTGTCTTCCATATGACTCTATATGGAACTCAGACTCCATATGAGCTCAGCTGAACACCCTTTTCATCTCAGTGAGTTTAAATTTTCTCTTCACTTCTGTTTTTTCAATGGAAATGATTGAAAATCTCTTATGTCATTGAAAATCCATCACCTCACATAAAAGATAATGCTAAATCTTACTGGGTAGTTAATTCTTGGTTGCAACCCCAGGTCCTTTGCATTCCAGAATATAATATTGCAAGTCTTTCTATCCTTTCTTGAATTTTTTTCCCAATTTATCTTGAACTGGAGAGTGGTTTCATTCAGTTAGACCATCTTCAGAGACTTGGATTCATGTAGTTTTTGAGGGAAACTGGGAGAGCTCAAGCAACTTCCAATCTGCATTCTGCCATCTTTGCTCCACCTACAGCAAAATGACTCCAAAAAATGTCAGAGAACAAAACAACAGACAGGAAGTGATTGATATCATTCCCATGTGTGTTCTGGTTTTCTTTATCAAGAATGAAAACAGACGTCAAAACTAGACCTTGAGCATAATAATCAACGAGAATATGATGAGTGGTTTCTTTTAAATACACACACACACACACACACACACACACACAATCTAATGGACCCTCACATGTAGCTATTAAACCTTGCAATTTTTGAGCACCTGGAATGTTTTATTTTGATACATTGTTTTAATTAGTTCAAATATACTAAATTTAAAAACAAACCTTATTAATAATTTAGACTTCATTTTTGTTAAGAAATTCAAATTATGACAACTAATTTAATGGCAAAACTTCACCAAAAGACTTTAGGGCAAGAAGATTTGAACCATAACCATGATCAACAGTAGTATTTTCTTTTTTTTTTTCTTTAATTTACATAATATGAGCACTTTTTTGCATCTTCACTATAACTTTTTAATCTGATATGATGCAATAATTAATTTTATACAGAAAAAATTCATGTTTCCCATAACATAATGATTAATACCTCCAGCATCCTGAATCAATAATAATTGTATTTGAATATCAAATTACATTAACATCTGGATTTTTTACAATTAAAATTCTACCACTTAAAGAAAAGTGTTTTTAAAATGAGGAAAACTATTTCCGAGTTGACTTACTGAAGCAGAATCCAAAATATTTTCTGAAATTTTTCAGTTATTCGTACTCATTTTCCATTTTACTGAATCTTCAAATGTGTCAAGTTTCATTTTAAGCCTACAAAAAAGTAAATATATTGTCAACAATTCAGAGCTTTGAAGAGCTTCTTATAATTAATTTAACTTAAAAATTTCTTATAAGGTTCATCTCATGTGCAAGGCCTGGAAAATAGATATAAAGAGAAAATCAAAAAAATGGCTCCAAAGAGATTTCATTTGATTGGAATGAAAACTCCATGCATAGGTAAATAAATGAAGTAGTTTATTTGGAGTTAGAAAGTAATTGAAAAAAAGGATTGAAAAAGAACACACAGAGAAAGTCTTATGGAAGAGGCAGTGCTTTTTTGGGTGAGCTTTGATTGGAGCTAGGGATTATAAAAGGTGGGGGTAAATTCCATATTATGGATGGAATATGCAAAAGCATAGAGATCACAAACAGACAGTATTTGGAATCTGGGATACAAATATCAGGAAAAACAGCATTTCCTTCTAAGAAACTTATATTTGCATATAACCACTTCTACATTCATATACATTAACATTTAAATAATATATCTATCTATTTTAAGACATTCTCATACATACATGATTATGATCTAAAATCATATTGATTGGGAGTTGTGATTTCCTGGGTCTAGGAAGATACTGTCCACCTATTCAAACCTGCAAGCTCAACTTTTCCAAAGTTTCTGGTCAGCACTGAAAGGTTAAGATTGTGACTCAGGAGCAGTCAATATATGTCAGAATCAGGATTTGAACTCTCCCCATTAAACTCAGTTCTCTTACATTTGTTTCTAGAAATCAAAAAACCAGTCAACTTTTTTTTTTGAAGAAAGCCTCTCTTTTGATAATTCTTCATAAATACTTTCATAATTTATAATTATATACTATACTAGCAATCAGATATAAAAAACAAAAACACATTATATAACTCTTGGGGGGGAATTCCTAATAAGGCAAAGTTAGTCAAGATTTTTTTTTTAAATGGTCATTTTTTTAAAAGAAGTTTAAAGATCATGTTTATTTAATATTTTTTATCAGAAGAGTAATTAACAAATAATAGGAATGCAATGCAGAGATAGTAGCCTTTTTGTTTAGAAGATAAGAAGAATGTTTACATAGATATCTAAAAACAATAGTTATATTTGTTTTTTTATGTACATTGCCTCATTTGATTTTTATTTATTTTTAAATTTTTAATAGCTTTTTATTTACAAGTTATATTCATGGGTAATTTTACAGCATTGACAATTGCCAAAGCTTTTGTTCCAATTTTTCCCCTCTTTCCCCGCACCCCTCCCCTAGATGGCAGGATGACATCTATATATATATATATATATATATTTGTTAAATATATTAAAGTATAAATTAAATACAAAATAGGTATACATGTCCAAAGAATCGGACTCTGAAATATTGTACAATTAGCCTGTGAAGGAAATAAAAAATGCAGGCAGGCAAAAATATAGGGATTGGGAATTCAATGTAATGGTTCTTAGTCATCTCCCAGAGTTCTTTCACTGGGTGTAGTTGGTTCAGTTTATTACTTCTCCATTGGAATTGATTTGGTTCATCTCATTGCTGAAGATATATATATATATACACTCCAGCTGCATTGTTAGTCCCATTTCCCCTCTTCCTCTTCCTCCTTACACTTCCTTGTCTGGCTGTGCTTCTCAGCATGGCACTCAAGATCCAACTCTCCATACCTTTCAGCTGCTTTGTTAGTACCGTCCCCCCTCCTGCTCTTTCTTCTTTTTCCTTATTCTAAAACTTATGTAATTTTGTAAAGCCAATTGTATAGAATGTTTCTTCAGGAATTGGATCAGGACCATTATTTTCATAACATTCAAATAGTTGCTCTCCCACTACTTTCCACTTATCTGGCTCTAATTCTTCTTCCTTAGAGAACCAAGTTGATGTATACTTTAATGTTTCTAAGAGCCCAAAAATCTGCTTCCAAGGTATAATCAAACCTTATTTTTAATTAACTCAATTATGCATGCTACATACTTCCCTTAGAGTAGGGAAGGCCCTTTTCTTAGTATTTGCTCCATTTCAGCTGAAAAACAAAAGTGACTAGTTTAGCCCTTACCAAAGTTTCCTGCTTGTCCATTTTTATACTCACCCCATTTCCTGGTCACAGGGATTTCTCTACCGACCTTATGATTTCATCAGTTGAGCTGCTGAGTGTAGGTTCTTAGTCCATGTTGAACGCCAAAGTGTAATGTCCAGGCTAACTCTCTGGAGGACTTTGGGATCAGCCAAAGGCCTTTGTCTGTAGGTGGAGAAGTGAAGGAGGCAGCAGAGCCAGCCACCACTTGGCTGGAATTCTAGTCTGGACTCTAGACTCTGGAGCCTGAAGTCTTCCCTGGCTGAAAGCTGCGAGCCAAGAGAGCTCCACGATCCTCCCTCAGCCCTTAAATTCTTCAGTATGATTCCTTAATACACCACATTGAGCATGCACAGCTATAAGCGCCATGCTATGATTCAAGTATACCTTTTCAGAGTTCTAGCCCATTACAGGTTTTTATTTTCATTAGGGTGGGGGATTATGTTTTCTTTCAAAACTTGATTTTTAGGGAAATGTTTTTCTTAATTCAATTCACATGTGAAATTATGCAAAACAATGAGGATAAGGGAGAGAACTAGAAGTTAGAAATCTTCAAAACAAATATAAAGTTTGAAATTAAAAAAAGAAAAATGATAAGTACACAGACATGCACATATATACATATGTGTGTAGGTTTATATATTGGTGTGTTACTTGCATATTGTTTTTTATATTGTATATATGTACCAATATGTGTTTATACATATATGTACATATGTGTATATAAACATACATGCATACACACATGCATATTTAGTGTTTAGTAAACCAAATTTTTTGAAAGATAATGGAGCAAAAAAAAAAAAGAATTAATGTGATAGTGGGAATTGGTTAAATTGAAGATATGTCTTTTGGGGGCATGAGTGTCTGCTTTGCCTTGGAGTGAAAAAAACCTCTTGAAGACTAGACCATGAGCATTAATGAAAAGAAATGTTAATTTGCTATGAAGCCTGCCTACTTTCTTATAGACTCTTCTGTAAAAAATTTTTTTCAGCTACTGTAAAAAAAATTAATATAATCAAAACTAAAATATTAATATACTGCATTACTATGAAAAGCATATTTTTCAAGCATTGATACAATGATTTTTTTTTGAGCAATGACAATGTGATTCAAACAGAATTATGCTATAGATAAATGTAGAAAGAGGGAGGTAGAAAGAGATGGTCTTATAGTATTAAATATCTATTACTGATTTGGTTACATTAACTTTGCATGAGCAGGCTGCTTCACACTGACAGCATATCTCTAGCAGATATTGTGGAAGGAACAAGAAGGAACAAGCTGCCATAGCATGATTAATCTGGATTTTTTATATGCAAGTAGATTGAGAAAGACCACCTTTGTTCACTGTTTCCACTACAGGCCTCACAAATGGAATTTGTGAGTATTGCCACATTCAGCATGACATGGCATGTCTTGTTTGGTGTATTCTGTATATCAGGGCAAATCCAGAGAATGTTCTGTTTAGTATGACCTTACATTTTTAGCTCTTCTCCATGGGCAAGAGGTCCAAAACAATATACCTTGTCTAGACCTCTACAATCCTTAGAAGGGCCTGATGAGTTGTAAACCAATATAGTTTCTCTTTTCAAGCTTTCCTGGGGAGAGAAGCTAAAAACAAAAATAAAACTTATGATGTACAATACACATCTATTATTTCTTCTGACCTTCTCCACCAAAACATATTCAGATGGGTAGTGAAATAAGCTCTTCTTTTTTTTTCTATCAACCATCACATTAGTACAAGGAAGGAAATAAATGGTAATGATTTGCTGATTTCACTGGGTATATTATTTCATTATTTGATTCAAAAGCATTCTCCAAATTTTATTTTCTCCAATCTATTGGACAAGATGCTGCCAGATTTCTTTTGAACTACTTATGTTTAACTAGATTTCATTTGTATGGAAATCATAGTGGTAAAAATTATCTCCACTGAAAGGCAGGCAATTTCTCTGCAAATTATATTCTAAATGAATTAGTAACCTGAGGCACTGAGAGGTTAAGCAGGCTGTGTAGAATCAATCAGCTAGTATGTATTAGAAGTGGGTTTTAAACCCATGATTTCTTATTGTAAAGGCCAGTTCTTTATTCAGTTTTTTCCAACTGGTTAGGACCTATAAGAGTATTCACTGTGTCTATTCAAGCTAAAATTAGAGTTCCCTATATCCCATGATTTATTTTGAAATTAGTTTGAAATGTAAGTAACAAAATTGACTCTTACATTCTTCCTCCCCTTTTAAACATAATTAAGCTAAAAATGTTATGCCATATTTTGCAGGATAAAATGGTATACCTAGATACTTTCCCAAAGGGTGGAGTCAGAAAAAGTCAGCTCAATTCATATAGATCAGGAGTCCTCAAACTTTTTATATAGGGGGCCAGTTCACTGTCCCTCAGACTGTTGGAGGGCCGGACTATAGTAAAAACAAAAACTATGAACAAATTCCTATGCACGCTGCATCTTTCTTATTTTGAAGTGAAGAAAAAAAAACAGGAACAAATACAATATTTAAAATGAAGTAAAGTTAAATCAACAAACTTACCAGTATTTCAATCAGAACTATGGGCCTGCTTTTGGCTAATTAGATGGTCATTGTCTGGTTCCATATTTGTCACTGCTAGTCGTAACAAGTGATGCAAGTGTGCATCCATTAGTCTTGATCTGGTGGAGATTTCAAATGTTTCATTCTAGAAAAAGTCTATTCACAGACATAAGTGCTGCCAAAGATGGTTGCCAAAAACTTTTGAGTGCATGGTTCCTGAGATGAGGATATGTCTCAGAGGGGAGAGATGCATAGAAATTATGAAGGCTGCTTGACTTGAATATGTCTTTCAGAGAGTCACAATTCTGCAATTCAGAGAGTTCCATTTGGTAAATTGTATCCACATTTTCAATGTCAATAGAAAATGGATTATGGAAAAGCTGTATGTCCTGTTATCACAAGATACCACAATTTTCTTTTTTTTTTAAATTTTTATTTAATGATTACATTATATTGACAACATTATCCCTTGCACTCGTTTCTTTTCCAATTTTTTCCCCTCCCTCCCTCCACCCCCTGCCCTAGATGGCAAGCAGTCCTTTATATGTTGGATATGTTGCAGTATATCCTAGATACAATATATGTTTGCAGAACCGAACAGTTCTCTTGTTGCATAGGGAGAATTGGATTCAGAAGGTATAAATAACCTGGGAAGAAAAACAAAAATGCAGATAGTTCACATTTGTTTCCCAGTGTTCTTTCTTTGGGTGTAGCTGCTTTTGTCCGTCATTTATCAATTGAAACTCAGTTAGGTCTCTTTGTCAAAGAAATCCACTTCCATCAAAATATGTCCTCATACAATATCGTTGTCGAAATGTATAATGATCTCCTGGTTCTGCTCATTTCACTTAGCATCAGTTCATGTAAGTCTCGCCAGTCCTCTCTGTATTCATCCTGCTGGTCATTTCTTACAGAACAATAATATTCCATAACATTCATATACCACAATTTACCCAGCCATTCTCCAATTGATGGGCATCCATTCATTTTCCAGTTTCTAGCCACTACAAATAGGGCTGCTACAAACATTTTGGCACATACAGGTCCCTTTCCCTTCTTTAGTATTTCTTTGGGATATAAGCCCAATAGAAACACTGCTGGATCAAAGGGTATGCACAATTTGATAACTTTTTGGGCATAATTTCAGATTGCTCTCCAGAATGGTTGGATTCGTTCACAACTCCACCAACAATGCATTAGTGTCCCAGTTTTCCCGCATCCCCTCCAACATTCATCATTATTTTTTCCTGTCATCTTAGCCAATCTGACAGGTGTGTAGTGGTATCTCAGAGTTGTCTTAATTTGCATTTCTCTGATCAATAATGATTTGGAACACTCTTTCATATGAGTGGTAATAGTTTCAATTTCATCCTCTGAAAATTGTCTGTTCATATCCTTTGACCATTTATCAATTGGAGAATGGCTTGATTTCTTATAAATTTGAGTCAGTTCTCTATATATTTTAGAAATGAGGCCTTTATCAGAACCTTTAACTGTGAAAATGTTTTCCCAGTTTGTTGCTTCCCTTCTAATCTTGTTTGCATTAATTTTGTTTGTACAAAGGCTTTTTAATTTGATGTAATCAAAATTTTCTATTTTGTGATCAGTAATGGTCTCTAGTTCATCTTTGGTCACAAATTTCTTTCTCCTCCACAAGTCTGAGAGATAAACTATTCTGTGTTCCTCTAATTTATTTATAATCTCGTTCTTTATGCCTAGGTCATGGACCCATTTTGATCTTATCTTGGTATATGGTGTTAAGTGTGGGTCCATGCCTAATTTCTGCCATACTAATTTCCAATTATCCCAGCAGTTATTATCAAATAATGAATTCTTTTCCCAGAAGTTAGGGGCTTTGGGTTTGTCAAACACTAGATTGCTATAGTTGACTATTCTGTCTTGTGAACCTAACCTTTTCCACTGATCCACTCATCTATTTCTTAGCCAATACCAAATGGTTTTGGTGACTGCTGCTTTATAATATAATTTTAGATCAGGTACAGCTAGGCCACCTTCATTTGATTTTTTTTTTCATTAATTCCCTTGAGATTCTCGACTTTTTATTGTTCCATATGAATTTTGTTGTTATTTTTTCTAGATCATTAAAATATTTTCTTGGAAGTCTGATTGGTATAGCACTAAATAAATAGATTAGTTTAGGGAGTATTGTCATCTTTATTATGTTCACTCGGCCGATCCAAGAGCACTTAATATTTTTCCAATTATTTAAGCCTGACTTTATTTGTGTGGAGACTTTTTTATAATTTTGCTCCTATAATTCCTGACTTTCCTTTGGTAGATAGATTCCCAAATATTTTATGGTATCAACAGTTATTCTGAATGGAATTTCTCTTTGTATCTCTTGCTGTTGGGTTTTGTTGGAGATGTATAAAAATGCTGAGGATTTATGGGGATTTATTTTGTAGCCAGCTACTTTGCTAAAATTATGAATTATTTCTAATAGCTTTTTAGTAGAATCTCTGAGGTTCTCTAGGTATACCATCATATCATCTGCAAAGAGTGATAGTTTGGTTTCTTCATTGCCTACTCAAATTCCTTTAATATCTTTCTCGACTCTTATTGCCGAGGCTAGTGTTTCTAATACAATATTAAATAATAATGGTGATAGAGGGCAACCTTGCTTCACTCCAGATCTTACTGGGAAAGGTTCCAGTTTTTCCCCATTGCATATGATGCTTACTGATGGTTTCAAATATATGCTCCTGACTATTTTAAGGAAAAGTCCATTTATTCCTATGCTCTCAAGTGTTTTTATTAGCAATGGATGTTGGATTTTATCAAATGCTTTTTCTGCATCTATTGAGATGATCATATGGTTTTTGTTTGTTTGGTTATTGATATAGTCAATTATGCTAATAGTTTTCCTAATATTGAACCAGCCCTGCATTCCTGGTATAAATCTTACTTGGTCATAGTGTATTATCCTGGGGATGATTTTCTGTAATCTTTTTGCTAATATTTTATTTAAGATTTTAGCATCAATATTCATTAGGGAGATTGGTCTATAATTTTCTTTCTCTGTTTTCAGCCTACCTGGTTTAGGTATCAGTACCATGTCTGTGTCATAAAAGGAGTTTGGTAGGACTCCTTCAATCCCTATTTTTTCAAATAGTTTATATAACATTGGAGTTAATTGTTCTTTAAATGTTTGGTAGAATTCATATGTAAATCCATCTGGTCCTGGGGATTTTTTCTTAGGGAGTTGATTGATAGTTTGTTCTATTTCTTTTTCTGAGATAGGAGTGTTTAGGATATTTACTTCTTCCTCTGTTAGTTTGGGCAAGCTATATTTTTGGAGGTATTTTTCTATTTCATTTAAGTTGTCGAATTTTTTGGCATAAAGTTGGGCAAAGTAACTCCTAATTATTGCTCTAATTTCCTCTTTGTTAGTGGCGAGTTCTCCCTTTTCATTTTTAAGACTAACAATTTGATTTTCCTCTTTCCTTTTTTAAATCAGATTTACTAAGGGTTTGTCTATTTTGTTGGTTTTTTCATAGAACCAACTCTTAGTTTTCTTAATTCAAAAGTTTTTTTTACTTTCAATTTTATTGATCTCTCCTTTTATTTTTAGAATTTCAAGTTTAGTGTTTGATTGGGGGTTTTTAATTTGTTCCTTTTCTAGCATTTTTAGTTGCAAACCCAATTCATTGACCTTCTCTTTCTCTATTTTATACAAATAGGCCTCTAGAGATATGAAATTTCCCCTTATTACCTCTTTGGCTGCATCCCATACATTTTGGTATGATGTCTCATTATTATCGTTTTCTTGGGTGAAGTTATTATGTCTATGATTTGCTGTTTCACCCTATCATTCTTTAGTATGAGGTTATTTAGTTTCCAATTATTTTTTGGTCTATTTCCCCCTGGTTTTTTGTTGAATGTAATTTTCATTGCATCGTGGTCTGAAAAGGATGCATTTACTATTTCTGCCTTACTGCATTTGAGTTTGAGGTTTTAAGTCCTAATATATGGTCAATTTTTGTATAGGTTCCATGAACTGCTGAAAAGAAAGTGTATTCCTTTCTGTCTCCATTACATTTTCTCCAGAGATCTATCATATCTAACTTTTCTAGTATTCTATTTACCTCTTTGACTTCTTTCTTATTTATTTTGTGGTTTGATTTATCTAATTCTGAGAGTGCAAGGTTAAGATCTCCCACTATTATAGTTTTACTGTCTATTTCTTCTTGCAGCTCTCTTAATTTCTCTTTTAAGAATTTAGATGCTACACCACTTGGTGCATATATGTTTAATATAGATAGTGCTTCATTATCCATGCTACCCTTTAGCAAGATATAGTGCCCTTCCTTATCTCTTTTAATTAGATCAATTTTTGCTTTAGCTTGATCTGAGATCAGGATGGCTACCCTTGCTTTTTTGACTTCACCTGAAGCATAGTAGATTTTGCTCTTTACCTTTAACCTGCATGTATCTCCCCGCTTCAGATGTGTTTCCTGTAAACAACATAATGTAGGATTCTGGCTTTTAATCCATTCTGCTAACCGCTTCCTCTTTATGGGGGAGTTTACCCCGTTCACGTTTATGGTTAGAATGACCAATTCTGTATTACTTGCCATCTTTTAAACCCCGGTTTATCCTTTTCTCCCTTCTTTCCCCTTTCCCCCCTTTCCAGTATTAAGCTTGTGAGCACCACTTACTTCTCACAGCCTTCCCTTTTTAGTATCCCTCCCCCCGCCTTAGAGTTCCTCCTCCTATCTTACCCCTTTCCCTCCCAATTTCCGTATTCCCTTCCTCTTAGCTTATTCCTTCCCTTTTCACTTTTCCCTTCTCACTTTTCAATGAGGTGGGAGAAGTTTCACCATAGATTGAATATGTCTTAAGATTTTTCACTTAAAGCCAATTCTGAAGGCAGTAAGATACCCACTATATTCATCCCTCTCCATTCTTTCTCTCAGATATAATAGGTTTCCTATGCCTCTTCATGAGATGTACTACCCCCACTTTACCTTTTTCTGATACAATGTCCTTTCCACATCAATTTCTAGAACAAGGTATACATGTATTCTTTATACATCTATATAGTCAAAATATAGTTCCCAAGATTAATCTTTACCTTTTTAGATTTCTCTTGAGTTCTATATTTGTAGATCAAACTTTTTGTTAAGTTCTGGTTTTTTCATCAGAAATAGATGAAATTCGCTTACTTCGTTGAATGTCCATCTTCTTCCCTGGAAAAAGATGCTCATTCTCGCTGGGTAAGTTATTTTTGGTTGCATACCAAGTTCCTTAGCCTTTCGGAATATCATATTCCAGGCCCTTCGATCTTTTAATGTGGATGCTGCCAGATCCTGGGTGATCCTTATTGTGGCTCCTTGATACTTGAATTGGGTTTTTCTAGCCGCTTGCAATATTTTTTCCTTCATCTGAGGGTTCTGGCATTTGGCCACTATATTCCTTGGTGTTTTGATTTTAGGATCCCTTTCAGTGGGTGATCGATGAATCCTTTCAATGTTTATTTTTTCCTCTGTTCCTATGACTTCTGGGCAGTTCTCTTTGATAATTTCCTGGAAAATAGTGTCCAGGCTCTTTTTTTCATCATGTTTTTCTGGAACTCCAATGATTCTCAGATTGTCTCTCCTGGATCTGTTTTCCAGGTCTGTTGTCTTCCCCAGAAGGTATTTCACATTTTTCTCCATTGTTTGATTTTTTTGGATTTGCTTGACTGATTCTTCTTGTCTCCTTGAGTCATTCAATTCCACTTGTTCAATTCTGATTTTCAGTAAAGTATTATCTTCACTCACTTTTTTAAAATCTTTTTCTAATTGTCCAATTGAGTTCTTTTGTTCTGTGGAATTTTTTTCCATTTAGCCAATTTTGTTTTTTAGAGAGCTATTTTCTGTTTCTAGTTCACTAATCCTATTTTTCAAGGATTTTACTTCTTTATCCACTCTCTCTTTAACTGACTTTTCCAGGCTCTTTTGCCAAGCCTCCCTCTCCTTTTTCCATTTTTCTTCTAGCTCCCTTGTGAGAGCCTTTTTAATCACTTCTATGAGGTTCATCTGTGCTGAGGAACAGATGATCTCCTCCTTTGGGGATTCACCTGGGGACTGTCTGTTTTTAGTCTCCTCAGGATTTAGAGTCTGCTCTCTATCTGTGTAGAAGCTGTTAAGGGTTAAAGTCCTCTTCAGCTTCTTGCTCATTCTGTCTAATAATCAGAGACAAACTAGCAAAGAAAAACAGAAAAAACTGGAGTCTTTCTTTGGGGGAAGGGCTGGGTATGTTATCGAGCTTCCTCTACAGACTGCAGGGGGCAGCAGTGAGGCACTAGCAGGACTGTGTGCGCGTGGGCTCTGAGATCCCAGAGCGTGCTGAGTCACTGTGGGGGAGGGGGCAGCCAGGTCCTGGGAGACTCCAGCTGTTTGGGGTTGTATTCTTCACCCCCGGTGTTTTTAGTTTCTCTGCTGGGTTGCTGACTTGCTGCCGGAGCAAAGTATCCAAACCTATAGCGAAGCTCTCCCCGCAGAGACGGCTGCAATCACTACCCACCCCCTCTCCAGTCTGCTCCCGTGCTCTCACTGCAGCTGTCCGCCTCCTGCGCCCGATCTAAAATCGCCCCAGCCCTCCAGTAAAGACAAACCTTTCTTGGCGAATCTCAAGGATGGCTTCTCTTGGTAACTATATGTGGGGTTTTTTTCAGTCAAGCATTAATTCAGAGGCTTGTAATGAAATGGATAGTGAGAGAAAGCGTGGAGCTTATGCAGCTGTGAGCCTCCTCTCCGCCGTCTTAACCGGAAGTCCTATTATCAAAAAATTAAATAAAATAAAACAGTAGATCACTCTACATTTAATAAAATTTAATTTAATTTCTAGAGAATTTTTAACACCTATCATCATTTGTATAAGTTATCAGGGATATAAATTATCATTGTCATATTGAGATATACATACATGCACTCATATATATGAAAGTAAAATTGATACAAAGCAACTTTTTGATATTATTTAGAATAAATAAAGTCAGTTTAACCAATACAATTAAATATTGTTCACTTTGGCTATGAACTTTGATGATAATTGGAGAATATTTTATTTTATTGTCTTCTCCACCCCCCAAATGACATTTTTTATTTTTTTTTATTTTTTTTATTTTTTTTTTAAATTTAATTTTATTTAATAATAACTTTGTATTGACAGAATCCATGCCAGGATAATTTTTACACAGCATTATCCCTTGAAATCACTTATGTTTCGTTTTTTCCCCTCCCTCCCTCCTCCCCCGCCCAAGATGGCAAGCAGTCCTATATATGTTAAATATGTTGCAGTATATCCTAGATACAATACACATTTGCAGAACCGAACAGTTCTCCAGCTGCCCAGGGAGAATTGGATTCAGAAGGTAAAAATAACTCAGGAAGAAAATCAAAAATCAAATAGTTCACATTCATTTCCCAGTATTCCTTCTTTGGGTGTAGCTATTTCTGTCCATCATTTATCCAATGAAACTCAGTTAAGTCTCTTTGTCAGAGAAATCCACTTCCATCAGAATACATCCTCATGCAATATCGTTGTCGAAGTGTATAATGATCTCCTGGTTCTGCTCATCTCACTTAGCATCAGTCCATGTAGGTCTCTCCAAGCCTCTCTGTATTCATCCTGCTGGTCATTCCTTACAGAGCAATAATATTCCATAACATTCATATACCACAATTTACCCAGCCATTCTCCAATTGATGGGCATCCATTCATTTTCCAGTTTCTAGCCACTACAAACAGGGCTGCTACCAACATTTTGGCACATACAGGTCCCTTTCCCTTTTTTAGTATCTCTTTGGGGTATAAGCCCAATAGAAACACTGCTGGATCAAAGGGTATGCACAGTTTGATAACTTTTTGGGCATAATTCCAGATTGCTCTCCAGAATGGTTGGATTCGTTCACAACTCCACCAACAATGCATCAGTGTCCCCGTTTTCCCGCATCCCCTCCAACATTCATCATTATTTTTTCCTGTCATCTTAGACAATCTGACAGGTGTGTAGTGATATCTCAGAGTTGTCTTAATTTGCATTTCTCTGATCAATAGTGATTTGGAACACTCTTTCATGTGAGTGGTAATAGTTTCAATTTCATCCTCTGAAAATTGTCTGTTCATATCCTTTGACCATTTATCAATTGGAGAATGGCTTGATTTTTTATAAATTTGAGTCAGTTCTCTATATATTTTGGAAATGAGGCCTTTATCAGAACCTTTAATTGTAAAGATGTTTTCCCAGTTTGTTGCTTCCCTACTAATCTTGTTTGCATTCGTTCTGTTTGTACAAAGGCTTTTTAATTTGATATAATCAAAATTTTCTATTTTGTGATCAGTAATGGTCTCTAGTTCATCTTTGGTCACAAATTTCTTTCTCCTCCACAAGTCTGAGAGATAAACTATCCTATGTTCCTCTAATTTATTTATAATCTCGTTCTTTATGCCTAGGTCATGGACCCATTTTGATCTTATCTTGGTATGTGGTGTTAAGTGTGGGTCCTTGCCTAATTTCTGCCATACTAATTTCCAGTTATCCCAGCAGTTTTTATCAAATAATGAAATCTTATCCCAAAATTTAGAATCTTTGGGTTTGTCAAACACTAGATTGCTATAGTTGACTATTCTGTCTTGTGAACCTAACCTTTTCCACTGATCAACTAATCTATTTCTAAGCCAATACCAAATTGTTTTGGTGACTGCTGCTTTATAATATAATTTTAGATCAGGTACAGCTAGACCACCTTCATTTGATTTTTTTTTTCATTAATTCCCTTGAGATTCTCGACTTTTTATTGTTCCATATGAATTTTGTTGTTATTTTTTCTAAATCATTAAAATATTTTTTTGGAAGTCTGATTGGTATAGCACTAAATAAATAGATTAGTTTAGGGAGTATTGTCATCTTTATTATATTCGCTCGGCCTATCCAAGAGCACTTAATATTTTTCCAATTATTTAAGTCTGACTTTATTTGTGTGAAAACTTTTTTGTAATTTTGCTCATATAATTCCTGACTTTCCTTTGGTAGGTAGATTCCCAAATATTTTATGCTATCAACAGTTATTTTGAATGGAATTTCTCTTTGTATCTCTTGCTGTTGGGTTTTGTTGGAGATGTATAAAAATGCTGAGGATTTATGGGGATTTATTTTGTAGCCAGCTACTTTGCTAAAATTATGAATTATTTCTAATAGCTTTTTAGTAGAATCTCTGAGGTTCTCTAGGTATACCATCATATCATCTGCAAAGAGTGATAGTTTGGTTTCTTCATTGCCTACTCTAATTCCTTTAATCTCTTTCTCGACTCTTATTGCAGAGGCTAGTGTTTCTAATACAATATTGAATAATAATGGTGATAGTGGGCAACCTTGTTTCACTCCAGATCTTACTGGGAAAGGTTCCAGTTTTTCCCCATTGCATATGATGCTTACTGAAGGTTTAAAATATATGCCCGTAACTATTTTTAAGGAAAAGTCCTTTTATTCCTATGCTCTCAAGTGTTTTTATTAGGAATGGATGTTGGATTTTATCAAATGCTTTTTCTGCATCTATTGAGATGATCATATGGTTTTTGTTTGTTTGGTTGTTGATATAGTCAATTATGTTAATAGTTTTCCTAATATTGAACCAGCCCTGCATTCCTGGTATAAATCCTACGTGGTCATAGTGTATTATCCTGGGGATGATTTTCTGTAATCTTTTTGCTAATATTTTATTTAAGATTTTAGCATCAATATTCATTAGGGAGATTGGTCTATAATTTTCTTTCTCTGTTTTCAGCCTACCTGGTTTAGGTATCAGTACCATATCTGTGTCATAAAAGGAGTTTGGTAGGACTCCTTCAATCCCTACTTCTTCAAATAGTTTATTTAGCATTGGAGTTAATTGATCTTTAAATGTTTGATAGAATTCAGATGTAAATCCATCTGGTCCTGGGGTTTTTTTCTTAGGGAGTTGATTGATAGTTTGTTCTATTTCTTTTTCTGAGATAGGAGTGTTTAGGATATTTACTTCTTCCTCTGTTAGTTTAGGTAAGCTATATTTTTGGAGGTATTCTTCTATTTCATGTAAGTTGTCGAATTTATTGGCGTAAAGTTGGGCAAAGTAACTCCTAATTATTGCTCTAATTTCCTCTTCGTTAGTGGTGAGTTCTCCCTTTTAATTTTTAAGACTAACAATTTGATTTTCCTCTTTCCTTTTTTTAATCAGATTTACTAAGGGTTTGTCTATTTTGTTGGTTTTTTCATAGAACCAACTCTTAGTTTTATTAATTAATTCAATAGTTTTTTTACTTTCAGTTTTATTGATCTCTCCTTTTATTTTTTGAATTTCAAGTTTAGTGTTTGATTGGGGGTTTTTAATTTGTTCCTTTTCTAGCATTTTTAGTTGCAAGCCCAATTCATTGACCTTCTCTTTCTCTATTTTATACAAATAGGCCTCTAGAGATATGAGATTTCCCCTTATTACCGCTTTGGTTGCATCCCATACATTTTGGTATGATGTCTCATTATTATCGTTTTCTTGGGTGAAGTTATTAATTATGTCTATGATTTGCTGTTTCACCCAATCATTCTTTAGTATGAGATTATTTAGTTTCCAATTATTCTTTGGTCTACTTTCCTGTGGCTTTTTATTGAATGTAATTTTCAATGCATCATGGTCTGAAAAGGATGCATTCACTATTTCTGCCTTACTGCATTTGAGTTTGAGGTTTTTATGTCCTAATATATGGTCAATTTTTGTATATGTTCCATGAACTGCTGAAAAGAAGGTGTACTCCTTTCTGTCCCCATTACATTTTCTCCAGAGATCTATCATATCTAATTTTTCTAGTATTCTATTTATCTCTTTGACTTCTTTCTTATTTATTTTGTGATTTGATTTATCTAATTCTGAGAGTGCAAGGTTGAGATCTCCCACTATTATAGCTTTACTGTCTATTTCTTCTTGCAGCTCTCTTAATTTCTCTTTTAAGAATTTAGATGCTACACCACTTGGTGCATATATGTTTAATATAGATACTTCTTCATTATTCATTCTACCCTTTAGCAAGATATAGTGCCCTTCCTTATCTCTTTTGATTAGATCAATTTTTGCTTTAGCTTGATCTCAGATCAGGATGGCTACCCCTGCT
Source organism: Antechinus flavipes (assembly GCF_016432865.1). Lineage (NCBI taxonomy): Eukaryota > Metazoa > Chordata > Mammalia > Dasyuromorphia > Dasyuridae > Antechinus > Antechinus flavipes. The sequence goes on from NC_067402.1 coordinate 259,913,676, forward strand.
TTTTTGGCTTCACCTGAAGCATAGTAGGTTTTGCTCCAACCTTTTACCTTTAACCTGCATGTATCACCCCGCTTCAGGTGTGTTTCCTGTAAACAACATATTGTAGGATTCTGGCTTTTGATCCATTCTGCTAACCGCTTCCTCTTTATAGAGGAGTTTACCCCCTTCACATTTATGGTTAAAATGACCAATTCTGTATTACTTGCCATCTTGTTAACCCCGGTTTATGCTATTCTCCCTTCTTACTCCCTTACCCCCCTTCCCAGTATTAAGCTTGTGAACACCACTTGCTTCTCACAGCCCTCCCTTTTTTAGTATCCCTCCCCCCCTTAGAATTCCCCCCCCAACTTACCCCTTTCCCTCCCAGTTACCGTATTCCCTTCCACTTAACTTATTCCTTCCCTTTTCACTTTTCCCTTCTCACTTTTCAATGAGGTAGGAGAAGTTTCACCATAGATTGAATATGTCTAAAATTCTTCTCTTAATGCCAATTCTGAAAACAGTAAAATACTCACTATATTCATCCCTCTCCATTCTTTCTCTCAGATATAATAGGTTTTCTTTGCCTCTTCATGAAATGTAGTACCCCCACTTTCCCTTTTTTCTGGTACAATATCCTTTCCACATCTAGTTTCTAGAACAAGGTATACATGTATTCTTTATACATCTTTATAGCCGAAATATGGTTTAGATTTCTCTTGAGTTCTGTGCTTGTAGATCAAATTTTTTGTTAAGTTCTGGCTTTTTCATCAGAAATAGATGAAATTCGCTTATTTCGTTGAATGTCCATCTTCTTCCCTGGAAAAAGATGCTCAATCTCGCTGGGTAAGTTATTATTGGTTGCATACCAAGTTCCTTAGCCTTTTGGAATATCATATTCCAGGCCCTTCGATCCTTTAATGTGGATGCTGCCAGATCCTGGGTGATCCTTATTGTGGCTCCTTGATACTTGAATTGGGTTTTTCTAACTGCTTGCAGTATTTTTTCCTTCGCCTGAGGATTCTGGCATTTGGCCACTATATTTCTTGGTGTTTTGATTTTAGGATCCCTTTCAGTAGGGGATCGATGAATTCTTTCAATGTCTATTTTACCTTCTGTTTCTATGACTTCTGGGCAGTTCTCTTTGATAATTTCCTGGAAAATAATGTCCAGGCTCTTTTTTTCATCATACTTTTCTGGAAGTCTGATGATTCTCAGGTTGTCTCTCCTGGATCTGTTTTCCAGGTCTGTTGTCTTCCCCAGAAGGTATTTCACATTCTTTTCCATTGTTTGATTTTTTTGGATTTGCCTGACTGATTCTTCTTGTCTCCTCGAGTAATTCAATTCCAATTGTTCGACCCTGATTTTCAGTGAGGTATTTTCTTCACTCACTTTTTTAAGATCTTTTTCTAATTGTCCAATTGAATTCTTTTGTTCTGTGGAATTTTTTTCCATTTCGCCAATTTTGTTTTCCAGTTCACCAATCCTATTTTTCAAGGATTTGGTTTCTTTATCAACTCTCTCTTTAACTGACTTCTCCAGGCTCTTTTGCCAAGCCTCCCTCTCCTTTTGCAGAGCCTCACTCTGCTTTTGCCAAGTCTCCCTCTCCTTTTGCAAAGCCTCACTCTCCTTTTGCCAAGCCTCCTTCCCCTTTTGCCAAGCCTCCCTCTCCTTTTCCCATTTTTCTTCTAGCTCCCTTGTGAGAGCCTTTTTAATTTCCTCCATGAGATTCATCTGTGCTGAGGAACATATGATCTCCTCCTTTGGGGATTCACCTGGGGAGTGTTTGTTTTTAGTCTCCTCAGGATTTGGAGTCTGCTCTTTATCTGTATAAAAGCTGTCAAGGGTTAAATTCTTTTTTCAGTTTCTTGCTCATTCTGTCTAATAATCAAAGACAAACTATCAAAGAAACAGAAGGAAAAAAACCCTTGAATGGAGGCTGCTTTCTTTGGGGGAGGGGCAGGGTATTCGTGAGGCACAGGTCCTACTGTGCTGGCGCCTGCGCTCTGAGATCCGAGCGCTCTGAGACACTGTGGGGGAGGGGTGGCCAGGTCCCAAGAGACTCCAGCTGTTTGGGGTTGTTCTCTTCACTCCCGGTGTTTTTAGCTTCTCTGCTGGACTGCTGACTTGCTGCCAGAGCAAAGTATCTAATCCTGTAGCAAAGCTCTCCCTGCAGAGACGACTGCGATCACGCCCCACCCCCTCTCCGCCTTGCTCGGCTCTGAGCTGCTTTCTGTGCTCTCGCTGCAGCTGCTGCCCGCAGACTGCTTCCGATTTAAATACTGCAGAAACAGACCTTTCTTGACGAGTCTCAAGGATGGTTTCTCTTGGTAAGTAATTGTATGTTTTTTTCAGTCGAGCATTAATTCAGAGGCATGAAATGAAATGGATAGTGTGAGAAAAACACGGAGGTTACACAGCAGTGTATTTCCTCTCCGCCATCTTGGCCAGAAGTGATCTTCAAACAAACATTTAAAGAACAATTAATTCCAATACTAGACAAACTATGTGAGAAAATAGGGGAAGTAGGAGTTCTTCCACATTCTTTCTATGACACAAATATGGTACTGATACCTAAACCAAGAAGGACCAAAGCAGAAAAAGAAAATTATAGATCCATTTCCCTAATGAATATTGATGCAAAGAGATTAATTCCACTTATCATAAGGATAATTGTTGTAACAAGAAAATTATCAGCATAATTGACCACATCAATGATTATCCCAGTAAATGCTGAAAAAGCATTTGGCAAAATACAATGCCTGTCCCTATGTAGAGAGCAGTAAAGAGCACAGAAATAAATGAAGTTTTCCTTAAAATGGTAAATAGCGTCTATCTAAAATCACCTTTCAATAAGGCGGAAGCATTCCCAATATGATCAGGGGTGAAACAAGGTTACCCATTGCCCATTATCACCACTCATTAATATTGTACTAGAAATTTTAACTTTAGCAATAAGAGAAGAAAAAGAAATTGAAGGAATTAGAATAAGTAACAAGGAAACAAAACTGTCAATCTTTGCACATAATATCATGGTATATTTAGAGAATCCTAGGAAATCCACTTAAAAATACTACTTGGAACAAATATTAATTTAAGCAAAGTTGCAACATATAAAATAATACCCCATAAATCACCATTTCTGTATGTCACCAACAAAGGCCTGCTAATAGCAAGAGATAATCAAATTCCATTTAAAACAACTACAGTTGATATAAAATATTTGGGAGTCCACCTGCCAAAACTAAGCTAGGAACTATATGGACATAATTACAAAACGCATTACACACAAATAAAATTAGATCTAAACCATTGAAGTATATTAAGTACTCATGTGTAGGCCAAGCTAATACACTAAAAATGACAATTCTACCTAAATTAATCTTCTTATTCAGTGTCATGCCAATCAAACTGCTTAGAAATTATAGAATTAGAAAAATAATAAAATGTATCTGGTAGAATAAAACATCAAGAATTTAATGAAAACAAAATGCAAAGAAAGCTGGCCTTGCTGTATCAGACCTAAAACTGTATTTTGAAGCAGTGACCTTCAAAACAAATCAATATTGGCTAAGAAATAGAGTAGTAGATCAGTGCAATAGGTTAAGTTCACATAACAAAATAGTGACTAAGATGCACTATCTGACAAAAATTGCTAGGGAAACTGGAAAATAGTGTGGTAGAAACTAGCTATTGACCAATATCTAACATCCTAAAGCAAGAAGACAAATATATTCATGATTTAGATAAAAAGGGTGATATTATAAGCAAATGAGGAAAACAGGGACTGTCAGATCTGTGGAGAAAGATAAAATGTATGGCCAAAGAAGAAGTAGAGAACACAATGCGAAATGCAAAATTGATCATTTTGATTATAGTAAATTAAAAATTTCTTGAAGGGAGGGGATCAGGGGGGGAAGGGAGAAAAATTTGGAACCCAAGGTTTTGCAAGGGTGAATGCTGAAAACCATCTTCGCATTTATTTTATTTATTTATTTATTTAGTATTTCCCCCAGTTACATTCAATAGTTTTTTTTTTCTTTCTTTCTTTCTTTCTTTCTTTCTTTCTTTCTTTCTTTCTTTCTTTCTTTCTTTCTTTCTTTCTTTCTTTTTTTTTTTTTACATTTCTTTTTAAGATTTTTGGATTCTAGGTTCTCTCCATTATCCTAACCCACAATTAAGAAACCACCTGTGAAGATATGCAAAACATGTGCATAAGATTCAAGTTGTGAAAGAAAACATAGATCTTCCACCCTAAAAAAAAATAAAAATCCTCAAGAAAAACACAGTTACAAATATAGAGAGTGATAGAGTAATAGAGAATGCTTCAATCTAAACATACTCGATCAGTTCCTTTTCTAGGTATTGATAGGATTTTTATCATATGCGCTTCAGAGTAGGTGTGGATAAGTGTACTACTGAAAATAACAAAATTTACAGCTGATCATCCTAGAATATTGCTATTACATTGCTTATACTATAGTTGAATTTGTTTATGGAGTACTTTCCAGGATTTCTTTTTTTTCACTGAGAGCATCCTAATCATCATTTTCCTGAAAACAATAATATTCCACCAGAGAAATTTGCTTCAATATTTTTTTCAATTACTATTACTAATTGTATCTTCCCCAATTTATTTTCTCTCTCTTGAGGAACTCTAAGGCGGGGGAGGGATACTAAAATGGGAGGGCTATGAGAAGCAAATGGTGCTCATAAGTTTAATACTGGGAAGTGGGGTAAGGGGGAAAGAAGGGAGAAAAGCATAAACAGGGGTTAACAAGATGGCAAGTAATACAGAACTGGTCATTTTAACCATAAATGTGAACGGGGTAAACTCTCCCATAAAGAGGAAGCAGTTAGCAGAATAGATTAAAAGCTATAATCCTTCACTATGTTGTTTACAGGAAACACACTTGAAGCAGGGAGATACATGCAGAGTAAAGTTAAAAGGCTGGAGCAAAATCTACTATTTTTTAAAGATATTATCCCTTTGTTCAATGGACCCCCCTCCCCCATCCTCCCTCTCTCTCTCTCTCTCTCTCTCTCTCTCTCTCTCTCTCTCTCTCTCTCTCTCTCTCTCTCTCTCTCTCTCTCTCTCTCTCTCTCTCTCTATATATATATATATATATATATATATATATATATATATATATATATATATATATATATATATATATATATATATATATATATATATATATATATATATATATATATATATATATATATATATATATATATATATATATATATATATATATATATATATATATATATATATATATATATATATATATATATATATATATATATATATATATATATATATATATATATATATATATATATATATATATATATATATATTGCTTCTAACTGCCTTATTAATGAAAATTTCACTAATGAGCTATAAAGGAGATGAAGTGAGATCACTTAAGATACTTATGAAAATTGAGTAAGGCTTCATCTACTTCAGAGTTGCAATAGGCCTGAAGGTCTTTGAGTACTGACTCAAGGGCATACCAAAGTTCCCTTTCTGCTATCTTCCCATGATATCATTTTCTCTCTATTTCAATCAAATATGGCAACTATGTACTTATTGGCCAAGTTGAATTTCCTGGGTAGTTCCTATGTTTAGAATGTAAGATCTTCAGCCAATGAGAATGATGGTCATTGCAGGGAGGGGTGTTTGCATTAGGAACTATTTAAAGTGTAAAACCTATCCCAAAAAGAGCCTCCTCCTTATGACTGCTTGCTTGTTGAGAGGGATGCCCACTTCTCACGAGAACATACAATGAACTTTTGATTTGCTCCTAGAGATCTTTTTTTTTTTTTACATTTCTTTTTAAGATTTTTGGATTCTAGGTTCTCTCCATTATCCTAACCCACAATTAAGAAACCACCTGTGAAGATATGCAAAACATGTGCATAAGATTCAAGTTGTGAAAGAAAACATAGATCTTCCACCCTAAAAAAAATAAAAATCCTCAAGAAAAACACAGTTACAAATATAGAGAGTGATAGAGTAATAGAGAATGCTTCAATCTAAACATACTCGATCAGTTCCTTTTCTAGGTATTGATAGGATTTTTATCATATGCGCTTCAGAGTAGGTGTGGATAAGTGTACTACTGAAAATAACAAAATTTACAGCTGATCATCCTAGAATATTGCTATTACATTGCTTATACTATAGTTGAATTTGTTTATGGAGTACTTTCCAGGATTTCTTTTTTTTTTTTTACATTTCTTTTTAAGATTTTTGGATTCTAGGTTCTCTCCATTATCCTAACCCACAATTAAGAAACCACCTGTGAAGATATGCAAAACATGTGCATAAGATTCAAGTTGTGAAAGAAAACATAGATCTTCCACCCTAAAAAAAAATAAAAATCCTCAAGAAAAACACAGTTACAAATATAGAGAGTGATAGAGTAATAGAGAATGCTTCAATCTAAACATACTCGATCAGTTCCTTTTTCTAGGTATTGATAGGATTTTTATCATATGCGCTTCAGAGTAGGTGTGGATAAGTGTACTACTGAAAATAACAAAATTTACAGCTGATCATCCTAGAATATTGCTATTACATTGCTTATATATAGTTGAATTTGTTTATGGAGTACTTTCCAGGATTTCTTTTTTTTTTTTTACAATTCTTTTTAAGATTTTGGAATTCTAGGTTCTCTCCATTATCCTAACCCACAATTAAGATACCACCTGTGAAGATATGCAAAACATGTCTGTAAGATTCAAGCTGTGAAAGAAAACATAGATCTTCCACCCTAATGAAAATAAAAATCCTCAAGAAAAACACAGTTACAAATACAGGGAATGATAAGAGTAATAGAGAATGCTACAATCTATAAAAATACTCTATCAGTTCCTTTTCTAGGTATGGATAGGATTTTTATCATAGGTTCTTCAGAGTAGGTGTGGATAAGTGCACTACTGAAAATAACAAAATAGACAAACCCTTAGTAAATCTGATTTAAAAAAGGAAAGAGGAAAACCAAATTGTTAGTCTTAAAAATGAAAGGGGAGAACTTGCCACTAATGAAGAGGAAATTAGAGCAATAATTAGGAGTTATTTTGCCCAATTTTATGCCAATAAATTCGACAACTTAAATGAAATGGAAGAAGACCTTCAAAAATATAGCTTGCCCAAACTAACAGAGGAAGAAGTAAATATCCTATACAGCCCCATCTCAGAAAACGAAATAGAAAAAGCTATTAATCAACTCCCTAAGAAAAAATCCCCAGGATTACATGGATTTACATGTGAATTCTACCAAACATTTAAAGAACAATTAACTCCAATGCTATATAAGCTATTTGAAAAAATAGGGATTGAAGGAGTCCTACCAAACTCCTTTTACGATACAGACATGGTACTGATACCTAAACCAATTAGGCTGAAAACAGAGAAAGAAAATTATAGACCAATCTCTCTAATGAATATTGATGCTAAAATCTTAAATAAAATATTAGCAAAAAGATTACAGAAAATCATCCCCAGGATAATACAATGTGACCAAGTAGGATTTATACCAGAAATGCAGGGCTGGTTCAATATTAGGAAAACTATTAGCATAATTGACTATATCAATAACTAAACTAAGAAAAACCATATGATCATCTCAATAGATGCAGAAAAAGCATTTGATAAAATCCAACATTCATTCCTAATAAAAACACTTGAGAGTATAGGAATAAGTGGACTTTTCCTTAAAATAGTCAGGAGCATATAGTTAAAACCGTCAGTAAGCATTATATGTGATGAGGAAAAACTAGAACCTTACCCAGTAAGATATGGGGTAAAGCAAGGTTGCCCACTATCACCATTATTATTCAATATTGTATTAGAAACACTAGCCTCTGCAATAAAAGTCGAGAAAGAGAGTAAAGGAATTGGAGTAAGCAATGAGGAAACCAAGCTATCACTCTTTGCAGATGATATGATGGTATACCTAGAGAATCCCAGAGATTCTACTAAAAAGCTATTAGAAATAATTCATAACTTTAGCAAAGTTGCAGAATACAAAATAAATCCCCATAAATCCTCAGCATTTTTATACATCACCAACAAAATCCAACAGCAAGAGATACAAAGAGAAATTCCATTCAAAATTGACAGTATAAAATTTTTGGGAATCTACCAAAGGAAAGTCAGGAATTATATGAGCAAAATTGCAAAAAATCTTTCCACACAAATAAAGTCAGATTTAAATAATTGGAAAAACATAATGTGCTATTGGATAGGCTGAGCAAATATAATAAAGATAACAATACTCCCTAAACTAATCTATTTATGTAGTGCTATACCAATCAGACTTCCAAGAAAATATTTTAATGATCTAGAAAAAACAACAACAAAATTCATATGGAAGAACAAAAGATTAAGAATCTGAAGAGAATTAATGAAAAAAAATCAAATGAAAGTGGCCTAGCTGTACCTGATCTAACACTATATTATAAAGCAGCAGTCACCAAAACCATTTGATATTGGCTAAGAAATAGATTAGTTGATCAGTGGAATAGGTTAGGTTCACAAGACTAAATAGTCAACTCTAACAATCTAGTGTTTGAGAAACCCTAAGATTCTAACTTTTGGGATAAGAATTCATTTATTTGACTAAAACTGCTGGGACAATTGGATATTAGTATGGCAGAAATTAGGCATGGACCCACACTTAACACCATATACCAAGATAAGATCAAAATGGGTCCATGATTTAGGCATAAAGAACGAGATTATAAATAAATTAGAGGAACATAGGATAGTTTATCTCTCAGACTTGTGGATCAGGAAGAAATTTGTGACCAAAGATGAATTAGAAATGATTATTGATCACAAAATAGAACATTTTGATTACATCAAACAAAAAACCTTTGTACAAACAAACTAATGCAAATAAGATTAGAAGAGAAGCAACAAACTGGGAAAGCATCTTCACAGTTAAAGGTTCTGATAAAGGCCTCATTCCCAAAATATATAGAGAATTGTCTCTAATTTATAAGAAATCAAGCCATTCTCCAATTGATAAATGGTCGAAGAATATGAACAGACAATTTTCAGATGATGTAATTGAAACTATTTCCACTCATATGAAAGAGTGGTCCAAATCACTATTGATCAGAGAAATACAAATTAAGACAATTCTAAGATACCACTACATGCCTGTCAGATTGGCTAAGATGACAGGAAAAAATAATGATGAATGTTGGAGGGGATGCAGGAAAATGGGGACACTGATGCATTGTTGGTGGAGTTGTGAATGAATCCAAACATTCTGGAGAGCAATCGACTTATGCCCCAAAAGTCATCAAACTGTGCATACCCTTTGATCCAGCAATGATGCTACTGGGCTTATACCCCAAAGAGATACTAAAGGAGGGAAAGCGACCTATAAGTGCTAAAATGTTTGTGGCAGCCCTGTTTGTAGTGGCTAGAAACTGGAAAACGAATGGATGCTCATCAATTGGAGAATGGTTGGGTAAACTGTGGTATATGAATGTTATGGAATATTTTTGTTCTGTAAAAAATGACCAGCAGGATGAATACAGAGAGGCTTGGAGAGACTTACATGACCTGATACTAAGTGAAATGAGCAGAACCAGGAGATCATTTTTATGAGGATTTATTCTGTTGGGAATGGATTTCTTTGACAAAGGGAAGATCTAACTCAGTTTCAATTGATCAATGAAGGACAGAAGCATCTATATCCAAAGAAAAAACACTGGGAAATGAATGTAAACTGTTTGCATTTTTCTTTTTCTTCCCAGGTTATTTTTACTTTCTGAATCCAATTCTTCCTATGCAACCAAAGAACTGTTCGGTTCTGTACACATATATTGTATCTAGCATATACTGTGACCTATTTAACATATATAGGACTGCTTGCCATCGCGGGGAGGGGATGGAGAGAGGGAGGGGAAAAATCGGAACAGAAGTGAGTGCAAGGGATAATGATGTAAAAAGTTATCCTGGCATGCATTCTGTCAATAAAATTATAATTATTAAAGAACCAAAACCCAGACCAAAATAAACAAAAAGAAAAAAGAAAGAAAATGAAGGACAACAACCATTACCTGTAGCAGTGTCCCAGTTTTCCTGCATCCCCTCCAACATTCATCATTATTTTTTTTTCCTGTCATCTTAGGCAATCTGACAGGCTTGTAGTGGTATCTCAGAGTTGTCTTAATTTGTATTTCTCTGATCAATAGTGATTTGGAACACTCTTTCATATGAGTGGAAATCGTTTCAATTACATCATCTGAAAACTGTCTATTCTTATCCTTTGACGATTTATCAATTGGAGAATGGCTTGCTTCTCAAGGGCAGTTCTAGAAGAAAACAAAATAAAAGAAACTCAAAGGAAATCTTGCGGACCTAGGAGAAATCTAGATAGTTCTGCCCACACTAGACTCTCTATTTGGGAATTTCCCCACTCACTTTACAAGAGAATCTCTCCAATAATTATCATCATCATCATCACCATCATACTTACTACATGCAAGGTCCTTTGCTAACCACTTTGTGAATGTTTTCTCACTTGATCCTCCAAACAATGCTGGAAAGTGGATTCCATTATTCTACTGATTTTACAGATGAGGTAAGTGAGGCAAACAGAAGGTAAATGTCTTGTTTACATGTTAAGGACCATGCCTACGTGAGGGGGCAGGTCAATTCTCCCAGAGCCTCCACAGTTGTGAATCATTACACTCCTGAAGGAATTGCTAAGCAGCCTTTGCTAACATAGATGTTCCTTGTGGACTGGGAATGAAATAAATTGGAGGCAAGAAGAAAAAAGAGAGAGATCAGAGAATGCAACTGGCTCTCAATCATCTTTTATCATCATCATCCTTTCACATGAAGAAGATCCATTCTACAAATCGGAGTTAAATTTCCAGCAGCCATTTGCATGTGGCTCCCATGTCACATCTAGAGTCATATAAGTAGTAAGTATTTGAGGCTTGATTTGAATTAAGGTCTTGCTCCCTCCCTGTTTTGCACTCAATCCACTGAGTGCCCTAGTTAAGATACAAAAGCAAAGGATTCCAAAATTACTCCAAAAAGTGTCCACAGCAAGTGCAATGACTAGATACATATCCCTTGGCAGAAGCCACAAAGAACGTTAAACTCAATAATTTTTGCCCTTCACCTACCTTCACTCTTTTCCCAAGGTTCAATTTTTGGGAGAAGCCTGATACTCAAATAGCAGAAGAAAGCAATGAACCTGCAAGCAGAACATCCATTAGAATATCCTTCCCCTTCTTTCTACTCACTCCCACCCTGCTTCAAAGAGAAAATGGCTATTTATAGTAGTGCTGTTTTGGGGAATCTAGGTTTACCTCAAAGGAGATAAACTAAAAATATTTTCTCATCACTTAGATAACAGGACAGTTTATTTTCTTCCCACATATAAAACAATGATGAATATGAGAGAATTAGAGTGTGCATTAAAAGAAAAACTTAAATATAATTTGTGAATTCAACTTGTAGCCAAATTATAGTTTGTAGTTATCTTCCGGGAGACTTAAGGCAAGTCTTCACACATAATTAATTCAGTTTGACAATTGTCCAGTTTAATGATTTCACATTTTTCATGATCAAGGTTCAAACACTGTGTGTGTTTGTGTGTGTTTCCAAGGCAGATCTTTTCCTGTGTTGACTTTTTCTCAAATGCCAACTCTTCCTTTTATTCCAACCTGCTGCCACCAAAACAACTGACCACTTCAGTAAACAACCACAGCCACAGTCCAGGGCCTCATGACATTCTGAAATTTATATCATCTGGGCTCATCCATATTGAACTTTTGGCTTAGTGACCTAGTGACTTTGGAAAAAAGATAAATTTTCCACCATTTCCTTAAATAAAGCTTGTTGAAGAGTCCTTAGGAACAGAAGCCATAAAGTAAAACAACATTTGGGAAGAGGGGCAGGGGTTTGGACCTCCCCATTTCTTCTTCAGCCAGTACTGTAGTTATAGATAATTCATAATTAGTATAAATAATGATTTCTCTGAAGTTGTACATACTACTACTTAATTTGTAGTTATATTTATGTAAAATATGGCCAAAGGTTCTAGCCCAGTTCCACCATGTAGTGCAAATCCAATGATGAATGTAATCAATTGGAAAGATTCAATATTTGCATTAATTGTAACCACTTGCTTCTCACAGCCCTCCCTTTTTTAGTATCCCTCCCCCCCTTAGAGTTCCTCCCCCTAACTTACCCCTTTCCCTCCCAGTTACCGTATTCCCTTCCACTTAGCTTATTCCTTCCCTTTTCACTTTTCCCTTCTCACTTTTCAATGAGGTGGGAGAAGTTTCACCATAGATTGAATATGTCTAAAATTTTTGTCTTAACGCCAATTCTGAAAGCAGTAAAATACTCACTATATTCATCCCCCTCCATTCTTTCTCTCAGATATAATAGGTTTTCTTTGCCTCTTCATGAAATGTAGTACCCCCACTTTCCCCTTTTTCTGGTACAATGTCCTTTCCACATCTAGTTTCTAGAACAAGGTATACATGTATTCTTTATACATCTTTATAGCCGAAATATGGTTTAGATTTCTCTTGAGTTCTGTGCTTGTAGATCAAATTTTTTGTTAAGTTCTGGCTTTTTCATCAGAAATAGATGAAATTCGCTTATTTCGTTGAATGTCCATCTTCTTCCCTGGAAAAAGATGCTCAATCTCGCTGGGTAAGTTATTTTTGGTTGCATACCAAGTTCCTTAGCCTTTCGGAATATCAGATTCCAGGCCCTTCGATCCTTTAATGTTGAGGCAGCCAGATCTTGCGTGACCCTTATTGTGGCATCTCGGTATTTGAACTGTTTTTTCCTGGCTGCTTGTAAAATTTTTTCTTTAGTCTGAAAATTCTGAAGTTTGGCCACAATATTCCTCGGAGTCTTTATTTTGGGGTCTTTTTCAGAAGGTGTTCGATGAATTCTTTCAACACCTATTTTCCATTCCGGTTCTATTACTTCTGGGCAGTTCTCTTTGATGATTTCCTGTAAAATAGTATCTAGTCTCTTTTTTTCATCATAATTTTCTGATATCCCAATGATCCTCAGGTTATCTCTCCTAGATCTATTTTCCAGGTCGGTTGTTTTTCCAAGTAAGTATTTGACATTTTTTTCCAATCTTTCATTTTTTTGGTTTTGGTTGACTGATTCTTGATGTCTCAATGAATCAGTCATTTCTATTTTTTCAGTTCTGATTTTTAGTGAGTTATTTTTTTCATTAGTTTTTTTTTTTTTTTACTTCTTTTTGTATATGTCCAATTGAGTTGTTTTGCTCTATGTAAATTTTTTCCATTTCACTAATTTTTTTTTTTTTTTTTTTTTTTTTTTTTTTTTTTTAGTGAGTTATTTTCTTTTTCCAATTCGCAAATTCTCTTTCCCTGAACTTCTTGGGAGTTTTTTACCTTTTCCAATTCACATTTCAGGAAGTTGTTTTCTTTTTCCATTTTATCAAATTTTTCTTTTAGTGAGTTATGTGCCTTTTCTATACCCTCTTGCATAGCTTCTCTTTCCTTTCCCCATTTCTCTTCTAGCTCTCTTTTAAGGTTTTGAATAGTCTGTTCTAGGAGAGCCTTTTGTATTGGAGACCAACAATTGTCTGGAGACTGTCTGCTATTAGTCTCTTCAGGGTTGAAAAGCTGTTCTCTTTCTGTGTAGAAACTATCAATTGTTCTTTTGATTTTTTTAACTTATTTTGTTAAAGCCTATAAGGTCTGCCTTCAGAGCCAGGAGGTTACCAGCTTCCTCTGCAGAGCAGTGAAAGGTATATGGACGGGTAGCTGTCCTGCCAACAGGCTACAAAAAGCAGCGAGGTACTGGAGTGCTCTGGGAAAGAGTTCCCCACCCGGGAGTAACTCAGGCCTGCAGGGCCGGGCTGGGAAAGTGCCCTTCAAAGAACCCTGGCTGTGTGAGATAACGACTGCCCTGGGGCTAGACACTGAGCAGTGGGAGTTTCACTTCCCCAAACTAAACCCTGACCTGGGGCTGTGGGTATTAGCAGCTGAGCAGTGAATGGATTTGCAGGGACCGGAAGTGTCTGCCAGGGAAGCACAGTCAGCAGGGGAGGTTCTATTGTCCCAGGCTTAGCCGCCCCACTGAGCCGATCAGAGGCTGCCCAGGCTGTGCCCCCCTGCCATGCAGATTAGTAACTGCCACCGCAAAAGCCCCAAACTGCCGAATGTGGCCGCAGGGCTGCAGTAAAGTCTGTCTGAGTCACTTCCGGGTTTGAGGGGTTACAGCCAGATCTCCTTAGGTTCTGGCGTTCTTTAGAGGCCCCTCTGTTTTAGGCTTTAATTTCTCTGCCAGTTTACTGCTTTGTAATCAAGGCAGAGCAGTTAGCCTAAAGCAGAGTAGTCTCTATAGTTTCTCTAGCCACAGAGATCGCCCCGCCCCTGGTCTGTTCAGGACACTAGCCTCTTGCTGCCTGTGCTAGTCTGTTCCTGGCCCCTCAGGACAAACCTTTCCTGGCAAGCTTCAGGATAGACTTCGCCTGGTAAATTGTAGTGCTTCTAATCTTCATGAATTTAAGCAGTGAAGAGTTATTTTTGAGGCTGGATTAAATAGTTGGTTATGAGGGTAATGAGAGGAGCTTAGAGAGTCGTGTGTGCCTGCTCCGCCATTTTGGCTCCCTGTTTTTCAACTTTCACAAATTTTATATTAGTTTCAGTCAAATATCTGTAAGTCACAAGATTTTGATTAATGATTTGCCTCTGTATTTGATTAACTAATATGAAGTTAGTCTTCATATACACTGGTCTTCTCCCTAATTTAAAAAAAAAAATGTTTTCAAATAATTATATAATTCATTACTAACTTTCTGTCCACAATTTATACATAGTATAATATGTATATAATAATGGAGTCTTTTATTTTCTCAGTGGAGCTTTGAACTAGCCAAGACATTGTCCAAATGTATTCAACATACTAGATCATGGTGCTAAATATTAGAAAATATTATAAAATATCATATGCAATTTAGAAACAGTATTGAAGTTCTACAGGAAGTCATCAAGTATGACACAAATAATGGAGAGCATCTATCCCTTCAATTAACGAGCCATGTCACAAGTATAACCAACAACACATTTACCACTGATTTTACAAACTACTTTACAAATAATCCCCACTGAGAACAAAAGACCTACAGGATGAGGTCTTGATTGGTTTGGGTTGGTTGGAAAGGAGGAGAGGGAAAAGACAGGGGAGGTGAGGGAAAAAGGGGACTAGGAGTAGAAAAGGGAGGGGGAGAAAAAAAAGAGGGGGAAAGGAGAGGGGGAAACAAAGGGAAAAGGAGAAAATGAAAAAGAGAGGAAAGAGAAAGGAGCAAGGAAATGTTGATGAGGAGGGAGGAAAGGGGAAGAGAAGAAGTAGAGCAAGGAGAAAAACAATAAGCAGCAACAACAGCGATTCTTCAGGATGGGTATGTGATATTACAGTTTTTGCAGATTCAGTGATTCAGGAGCTGAAAAAAACAAATAAAAGTGGGTGGTGGTGCAGAGGATACATTTCACATCATGAATGGCACATAGAGAGGAGGGGAGGGACAGCAGAAGGGGGGGGGGGGAGAAGAGGGGAGGAAGTTCAAGACTAGCTAGATAATAACCAGTATTGTTTCCCTTTGTAGAAATTTCCTTACGATTTGGGGGTTGAACACAAGTCAGTAAAACAAAATACTTCTAGCTTCTATTCGTTACATATAACTTAAAAATAAAGCACATTTTAATGGTCACTCCCAATGGAAGCCTACAACAGTAGGGTATAAACTAATACAGAAAATTGTGGTGATTTTCTTCTTTAAAATAATATAATGGCTCTCTCTGGGAGTGAGTTTCTTGAGGAGGTTTTCTGAAGACAGCCTTAGTTGCAGGTAAGAGTAATAATCACCCAAAATGCAGTCAGGTGATAAAAGTTCAAACGTTTATTTTCTCCTTCCAAAATAGCCCGGTTAATTGAGGCCTATCTCTCTGCTTGGTTCTAAGAGCTCTTGCAGCTTTGTCCTTTGCTTCTGCCTCTGCTTTCTTCAGCCTCCAGCCAGCACAAAGATAGAATGCATCTCCTTCACTTGTGGCTTGGCTAGCTTTCTGGAGAGCCTTTCAGACCAGCTTGGTCTCAATGGGGGAAGTGCCACCACAGTGGTGTGAGATGAAGATGAATCTGGTTGCGCCTCTGAGAGAGTGCTTCTCCTCAACTGAACTGATGCTCCCTTCTCATTCTTCATCTGAACTCTCTGACTGGGCTCACTGAAGTTCTATTTATGCTCCTTCTTTGAGAGAGGGATTGTGGTATTTCTCCCAGAGTGCTCTCTGGCCCTAAGAGCTTCAGGGGAGGTGTGAATTCACAAAGTTACAAAGTTTACTTTGTGAAGCTCCCATACTTATGAACTCCAATGAGTACTTCTTGATTATATGAGTTCTCTAAAGGTGTGAACACAAGCATTGTTTCTATTAGTTCTACTTAATACCTTGTTTCAGGTTCTGGCCCAAAACATCTCCTTGTAAGATCAGATCAATGATACTGAACCATGCTAAATTAGATAATTATTGTCTCTATCAACAATAATAACTTAACAGTTTATAAAGATTCCAACAGAGAATCAAAGTATTTCTGTAGGATATTTGAAAATCGTCATCATATCTTCCCTTAGTCTTCTCTCTCTTATCCATATCTCTTGTCTCTGAATTCATCAAACCCCCTCCTAGAATGTAACATCCTTAAAAAACACAATACTCTGGACAGGGGCTTATCAGCCCACAGTTGAACGGGACTATTATCTTCTATATACCCTCTATAATCTTAGCGTATGTTTAAACCTTCCAACTAAAAGTGACATATCTTTTCTCCCCCGAACTACCGTAATCCCCTTCTTCCTTCTGCCCCTCCACTAATAACGGCATGGATAAGGCAATTTAAATTCTATATAGGATGGGTTTGAGCCCAGGGCTGCCTGGTTGAGAACAGCTCTCCTCTCCATGTGGCAGGCTCTCTGTCCCGTACAACTCCTTCCCAGACACTCTTGACGGCAGTAACGGGGAAGGAAGAACCAGAAGAGGAACCTAGACTGCATTTGTCGAACCCGGGCCCAAGGATCCTCCTTTTCAGGCTGGGCGCTTCCTTCAACTTCACAGAACTGTTAGGGGCTGCACGATATTTGAGAGATTATCTAATAGAACGCCTTCATTTTACAGGAGAAACCACCGAGCCTCGCAAAGGAAGTGCTGGGCCCGTCAAGCAAGCAACAGAGTAGCTCCCGACAGTCGAACGCAAGACCTGGAGCTTTGGCCTCTTCCAGCTGCGAGCTAACGGATCCGGCACCTGTGCAGCACCAGGGAGTGACTTGACCATTTATCGCGTCCCCATGAGCCCCGGACTTGACGAACGCACGCACGGTTCAGTTCCCCTCCCGCCATTGTTAGGGTTGCAGGCCGCTCTAGGGCTGAATCAGTTATAACTGCTGCGGGCTCACAGGTCTCGAAACCTGCGGCCTCAGCCTACTGACATTTCCCCTTTTAATTCCCCTTCCGAGCAGGTGAAGGGGCCTAAGCGAATTCTCTATGCTTCCAAGATGAAGATTTTTCACTTCAGTACTTCATCAAGCTGCCTAGTTACTTTGGAGCCCACCATACCCACCAAAGGATACCTGATCCGGAGCAAGGATTCGGAGAAGATCCACAAATCTTTGGATTTGTGCTCACGGATGTGACGAAAAGTAGTAGAAATAATAGATATGTATTGAATACCCTTTAAACAGGAGGGTACATCATATTTTGTTTTTGCTTTTCTTTTTAGCTTCTCTTCTCAAGAAAGCTTGAAAAGAAAATATATATATATATATACTGGTTGCAACTCATCAGCCTTTTTCTTCTAGGGATTCTAGGACCTTCTAGAGGTCTGTACACAAGGAACATTATTGCCCATGGAGAAGAGCTAGAACTATGTCATATGAAATAGAGTAGTCTCTGGATCTCTTCTTATGACCAAACCAGTCATACCATGTCATACTGAATGTAACAGTACTGTACTCCATCTGTGGGGAGTATGTTGAAAAAAGTGTAGCAAATGTAGTCTTTTCTCAATCTACCTACATGTAAATCCCAGATTCATTGTTATGCCAGATTGTTCTTTCTGTTGGATATCTGCTAGAAAGATTGTGCTCTATCATTGTGAAGAAGCCTGCTAATAAAAGGTTAATGTAAACAAATCCCTGAAATATATCACATACTTTTAGAAGACCGCTTTCTATTCTCTCTAAATCTAAAGATTTATAGCTTTATCAATAGCCTAATTGCATTTGAATCATAGGTGTTTTTAGGTCCAAAAATACATTGTAGCAAAGCTTAACAAATTATATTTTTATATGAATTTCATGTATTGGTGTTTAAGCTTTAATTATATTTTACTACTTCCTACAATACCGAAAGAATATTCTTCAGAGGAATCTATAAGAAAATTTCACAACAGGTTAATATTTTAATTAATTAATCCTCATGGTCCATTCTCCAAATATTTTTTCTATCCAAGACAAAACCAAATCTCATGCCCCCCCCAAAGACATATGTTCAATTTAACCTGTTTTCACTATCACATTAATCCATGTTTTTACTTCATTATCTTGTACAAAATTAGGCCTAGTTAAGAAATAGTGTGTATATATGTATATACATACATGTTTATGCACATATATGTGTATGCATACACACATGTATTTTATGTATGTACATACAAAGTAATTACCAAGTAAAGATTATTCAAATAAATACATTCAGAAACATACACACATATAAATGTAAATATGTATTTGTAAATGTTTGCCTACATGTGTATAATATACAAAATAAAGAACAAATAACCATGTATACATACATATATACATAAATATGCACACGTGTGTAAGTGTGTAAAGGCTTGTGTGTATATGTTTGTGTTTATTTAGTTAGCAGATTGCCAACTGTTCTGTGTTATTATCCAGCTATGAAGGATTAAATTGCTTGCTTGGATTTACAAAACCACTATGTAACAATGGTAGAATTTGAATCCATTATATTTTTTCCTTCAAGACCTATTCCCTACTCACAATGCCTTAATATGACCATTAAGAAATCATTATTAGGTGAATGAAGAATGAACAAGTTATGTTCTTCCATATGGCCATACTCTGTATTAGCCACCTGAGATGGATTACTAAAAAGACTTTTAAGGCACATTTTTAGTGCAAATGTGTATCATTTTATAATTGTGAAAATTTATTTGTGTTCAGGCAAAGGAGTTATCAACATGGATTAGGGATTATTCAGTGGGACCAGGATCCTAAGACTAGACAGGAAAAGAATTTGGAAATTTCTCAACAACAAGAAGAGCAGCAATAGAGGACAGAAGTGTTTGATGACTGATTTCTGCTTGGAATTCTTGTGGACAACAGTGGTAGAAAGCCACTTGAGACTTGTGCAGGAATTTTTTAGTTCCCAATTAGAGTTATCTGGGGAAATGGTCAGTGCATCTTGGGAAGAGGTAGCAAATCTCTTAAAAGGACATAATATCTTTAGAGCTTCTAGGGAAGTGAACAGATGGGGCAAAGCATTAGCCAAAAAGAAACTGCTAGGTGGTGTAGCAGATAGAGCAGCAGCCCTGAAGTCAGGAGGACTTGAGTTCAAATGTGGCCTCAAATACTTAACACTTCCTAGTTGTGTGACCCTGGACAATTCATTTAACTCCAATTGCCTCAGCAAAAAATAATAATAATAATAAAAAAAAAAACAAACAAAAAAAACATTAGCTGTAAAGGCCACCAATAGGAGTGACTAAGGAGTAATTATTTCATTACCAGTAAGCTCAGTGATCTGCAGAAAGTGACCAGTTAAAGAGTTCATCTTAATATAGAAGAAGGTAGAATGTCTGGGGGGAGAAGTTTTCTACTCTTAATGATCAAGTACAATGAAATATTACTAGAAATGATACCAAGTTTTGAAAAAGAAAAACAAGAAAGTTAACCTACAAGAAGGAAGGGAGGAGTGTGTCACGAGGCAGGTAAGAAGAATCACATGATACAGAGAAGACTGAGAAGACTAATATTTGGAACCTTTCATCCTACTTTTGTCCAAAGGATGATGGAGCATCAGATAAATGAAGGAGACAAGTAGCAGGTAGGAGAGCAGTTTCTAGTGTCCCAAATTCACATGAAGTATTTATCACAACCAAAAAGGATGTCATTAAAGCGAAACAGCATGGGGGCTAAATCAAATAATATTAAGCAAGATGCTTCTAGGGATATAACTTTTACAAGTCTGAGCAAATTACGATTATGCTTCATAATAAGAACTATTATAAAGAATTATTATTCCAGATAATGGAGAAAGGAAGAGCTCTTTTATGATATTGTGTGATAAGGGGAGCGGGAGAAGGATTGAACTAAAGGGGATGACAATTTGTGAAGCTAATTTAGAAGTCAAAAGTTTGAAAGTTAATAAAAAAGAAATGTAGGAACCCTTAAGAAACTGATGTGACTTGAGCTGAAGGAGAAATACTCAAGAAAAGGAGGGGAAGAAAGTGAGCCCAAGAAAAAGGAATTGAAGAAATGGAGAAGAACACAATGAAGATAAGATAAAAGTTACGAGGAGGAGGAATTCAATTGAAAGAGAAGAAGCAGAAGACAGATTTTTAAAGATAAGAACAAATAAGTAAAGTAAATTATCATATTTAAGGAGAAGGAAAAGAAAATGGAGCTTGTCAAAAAATTAAGAGATAAAGAAAAAAAAAAGCTGTCACTGTCAACAGATCCTAAAGAGCTGAGAAGATAAGTACTTTGTAGTTAATAGATAGGAATCTGGGAGTAAAGATGAACTGCGTTCAAGTTTTTCCATTTTCTCATAATTGATTTTGACCCCAAACAGTCAACAAATCCTTGAGCATCTGCAGGAAACTCTCTGATATGACACAAAACATTTGCCCATTTGCATTATTTTCTCTCTGGAAGTTCCCTGTACTGGTCAATGCCAAATCATATACCCCACCCTACTTGAATTATAGACCCCACTCCTCTTTACCCTAGTGAATTGATAAATCTGGAATTGAATCTTCTGAAAGCAGATGACCACAGCAATTGTATAAAATGCAGATAACAAAAAAGTTAAAGACTAATAATTTCTTTTAAAACTTTTTTCAAGAATCAAAGATAAGTGTTTATTATAAATTATGGCTAAGATTAATTACTGTTATATCCTGTATCTTATGTGATTGAATAAAACCACGGATAAACATATGATTTTCCAAAAGTATATCTATCAAATAGCCAATGATAAAAAATTACATGTATTTTACTTATTTGCATATATATTAAAAGAATTATTTGATTTTTAGGCCTGCAAAAATGCATTAAATAAAAAGAATAAGGTACTGTGGGAAATGTAGAAATATAAATTGGTTGAGAAAATAATGCAATTTTAAATGAAAAAAATCCTTTTTGCATTATGATGCATAGAAGTACTTAATCAGAAAATGAATACTCTTAAATATAGTCTTCCTGTGAAATGTGTTCATGTGAATGACTGAAAATGAATGTTTCTGGCTTTTCTTTCATTTCCCCCCATAAATTATATGAAGACTATTTACTAGCTATAAGAGATATTGGGCCTATTTGTGATAATTTTCATAAAGTTACTAAATCAGCTTCTAGGTGGCCTGGTGAATAGTGAAGACCTGAATTTAAATCCTTTTTGGGCTCTTACCTAGCTGTATGATTCAGGCCAAGTTTCTAATAGCTTGTTTCTTCTTTTATAAAATAATTCAGTAGTGCTTTTGTCATAAAATTGTTGTGAGTATGCCATGAGATAATGTACCGAAAGTATTAGGAAAAGCTTAAAATGCTACATAAATGTTAGTCATTATTATTTTTAATTATTTACATTAATGTTACATTTTACATTAAATTTATTATTTCACAATATTTTTGTATATTATAAGAAAAAGTACAGATGGCTGCAGATGCTCTTGAGGAACTCAATCAATCATCTGACACAGATACAGAGGATGATGATTTGGCTCCCTCAAATAATAAGAACATTATGTTATTGATTGAGCAACTAAGTGTTGTTTAAAGGTAAGAACATTTTAAACTTTGTAACGGAATACCAACATTAAACAGAAACCAAAGATGTGTTTATATCCAAGAAGAGACCACTGAAGTCTTATTCCATTGCCCCATAGTGATATAGAAGTGTCTTTGGGTTTTTGGAGCCTTTGACATTGGAGTCTAATCTCTGTCAGACTTCAGTTAGCTAAAAAGGATTATGTTTGGATCAG
This sequence comes from Antechinus flavipes, assembly GCF_016432865.1. Classification (NCBI taxonomy): domain Eukaryota; kingdom Metazoa; phylum Chordata; class Mammalia; order Dasyuromorphia; family Dasyuridae; genus Antechinus; species Antechinus flavipes. The sequence continues at coordinate 259,935,979 of NC_067402.1, forward strand.
GCTGATGATTTTTCAGCCATAGAAGTTCTCTAGGATGATCTACTATCTGTCTCACTGCAGAAAGAATTAAGTCCCTACTACAGACCAAATACACAAATTTTAAATAAGACAGTCTTGAGCTAAGATGGTAGAGTGAAGCAATGAAAGCTGCTCCCAGCTCAACCCTCAAAAACCACATAAAACCATGACACTGAACAGAGTCGAACTGAATGAAACCACTCTCCAGGTCAAGACAAATTGAGGAAAACTTCAAAGAAGATCAGTTTCACTGGTATGAAAAAAGTTTTAAGAGTACCTCAGATGGAGTCTGGGAAACGAAATGAGAGGATCTTAATAACAGCAGATCAGCAACTGAAACTCTCAGTGCTGGCTCAGCAGAGAAGTAGGGCAATAGGGTGGCCCCCAGTTCCAGCTCAGAAGACAAATTCTGGGAAATCAGGCTTTTCATCAAAAGGGCAGGAAAAAGTACCCCCTGCAAACACAGGAAGTCCCTGTGCTCAAAACTAATACCTAAAGCTGCTCAGGAAATTTAGGACAGAGCCTCCTTTACAAACAGAGCCCAACCTGATAAGTAAAAAAAGGAAGAAATACAAAAAGAAAATGAAAGAAAATGAGAAAGAAACATAACAGAAGTTTGACCATAGAAAGCTACTGTGGTAACAGGGAAAACCAAAGCAACAACTCAGATGACAAAATATCCATAGAGGAAATCCTAGATTGATCTTATACCCAAAGAGGCTTCTCATTCTTGCTCATAAAATTGTTAAAAGGCAATTAGGAGAGGTAGAAGAAAAAATAAGAAAACAAAAGAGAGGTATTCAAATGCCTCTCTCTTGAGAGTCAAAAGCTTAGGGAAAAAGGCAATTCCTTAAAAAATACAATTGGGCAAATACAAAAAGAAGAAGAAGAAGACGAAGAAGAAGAAGAAAAAGAAGACGAAGAAGAAGAAGAAGAAGAAGAAGAAGAAGAAGAAGAAGAAGAAGAAGAAGAAGAAGAAGAAGAAGAAGAAGAAGAAGAAGAAGAAGAAGAAGAAGAAACAAATGAAGAAAACAAAACATTGAAAAGTAGAATTGACCAAATGGAAAAAGAGATATAAGAGCTAACTGAAGAAAACCCACACATTAAAAAGTAGAATGGGGCAAATGGAAGACAATGACTTCAAGAATCACTCAAACTAACTAAAAAGAATGAAAAAAATGAAAGAAAATTAATAACACCTCATTGGAAAAACAGCTAACCTGAAAATAGTTCCAGAAGAGAAAATTTAAAAATAATTGGTCTACCAGAAGGCCATGAGCAAAACAAAAAAAGGAATCTGGGTAGCATTCTTCCATGAAAACTGCCCCTATATTCTAGAACAGAGGGAGAAATAGTCATTGAAAGAATCCATCAATCATTTCTGGAAAGACATCCCACAAGGAAAGCATCAAGGACTCCAGAATTATAATCACACGGAAAAAATGCTGCAAGCTGTCAGAAAACAGCGATTCAAATATCAAATACCAAGCAGCAAGCAGAATTACCCAGGAGCTGGCAGCATCTACAATAAAGGATCAGAAGACCTGGCATACAATATTTGAAAAGGCAAAGGAATTAGAGTTACTACCAAGAATTTACTACCCAGTGAGAATGAGTACCATCTTCCAGGGGAAGTGATAGATAAGGAGACTTTAAATCATTTCCAATGAAAAAAGCAGAACTAAACAGAGAATTTGAACTTCAAACATAGGATGTAAGAGGACCTTATAAAGGTAAATGGGAATAATATTTATTATTTAAGGGCTAAACTGTTTACATTCCTAGTTGGGAAAGTGATATCTGTAACTCTTGAAAACTGTATCTATTTTGGGGGCAGAGTTGGAGCATCACATGGCCTTAGTGTATGTTTGTGAATGGACTCTGATGTAAAATACAGCAGGGGGTGGGAGCAGGACAACTAACAGAAGAGGAAAAAAGAGTCATTATTGTTCGATAAGAAATGACCAACAGGATGATTTCAGAAAGGCCTGGAGATATTTACACGAACTAATGCTGAGTGAAACTAGCAGGGCCAGTAGATCATTATATACTTCAACAACAATACTATATGATGATCAATTCTGATGAACCTGGCCATCTTCAGAATGAGATGAACCAAATCAGTTCCAATGGAGCAGAAATGAAATGAATCAGCTATGCCCAGCGAAAGAACTCTGGGAGATGACTAAGAACCATTACATTGAATTCCCAATCCCTATATTTTTGCCTGCCTGCATTTTGGATTTCTTTCACAGGCTAATTGTGCAATATTTCGGAGTCCAATTCTTTTTGTACAGCAAAAAAATAATGGTTTGGTCATGTATACTTATTGTGTATCTAATTTATACTTTAATATATTTAACATCTACTGGTCATCTTGCCATCTAGGGGAGGGGAAGGGGAGAAGGAGGAGAAAAATTGGAACAAAAGGTTTGGCAATTGTCAATGCTGTAAAATTACCCATACATGTAACTTGTAAATAAAAAGCTATTAAAAAAAATTTTAAAAAGGAAAAAAAAAAGTTATATTGGGACAAACTAGATAAAAGGAAGAAGCACAAACTACCTATAACAATTCAGGGAAACAAGGGAAGGGAATGAGCATTTTCTAAGGGTGGATTTCATCAGTTTTAGCTCAAAGAGGGAGTAACTTAATTATGCAGTTGAGTATTGCTCTTACCCTGTAAAGATGTAGAAGGAGAAAGAAGATAGAAAAAGTATGGGCTGGATAGAAGAGAGAAACACTGGGAGAAAGAGATAAGAGAAGGTGGGGAGGTGATAGAAGATATAGGGTAAGTAGTGGGTGGGATGGGTTCAAAACACTACTAAGGATGGAAAGCAAGAACAAAAGTATATAAAAGGTAGAAAATAGGATGGAGGGAAATACAGAACTGACAATCATAACTGTGAATGTGAATGGGATGAACTCTCCTATAAAGGAGAAGCGAATAGCAGAGTACAATAAAAAACAGAATGCTACAAAATGTTGTTTACAAGAAACTTCATTTGAACACAGAGATACATACAGAATAAACATAAAAAGCTGGAGCAAAATTTATTATAATTTTATAGTTCAACTGGAGTAAAAAAAAAAAAAAAAAAAAAAAAAAAGGTATAGCCATAAAAGTAAAAATAGATCTAGTTAAAAGAAGAAAAAAGTAATTAAATTAAATGTAATTAAAAAGTAATCTAAAAGAAGGAAAGTATACCTCATCTTGTTAAAGGGTACAATAAACAATGAAGTAGTAACAATACTAAATGTTTATGTATCAAGTGGTAGAGTACCCAAATTCCTAGAAAAGATATTAGGCCAGTAACAAGATGAAATAAACTGCAAAACTATATAGTGGGGGAGATTTCTCAGCAATACCTACCACCTACATGGAAATTGACCATATATTAGGGCCTCACAGTCAAAATAGTAAATGCTTCCTTTTCAGACCATGATGCAATAAAATTATATTCAAAGAAAAATAGACTAAAAACCAATTGGAAATTAATCTGATTCTAAACAATAAGTTGTTCATATAATAATTCACAGAAAAAATCCATAATGTAATTCAAGAGAACAACAATGATACAACATACCAGAACCTCCATCCAAACCTATGGGATGGAGCGAAGGCAGTTTCTAGGGGAATTTTTTTATTTCTAAATGACTAAAAATAAATAAATAAAATACATAAAATAAATAAATATATACAGACATAAAATACATAAAGACATAAAGAAATCAATGCAACTAAAAAAGCCAGAAAAAGAACAAATCAAAAACCTCCAATTATATACCAAATTTGAAATTCTGAAACTCAAAGGGGAGATTAATAATTTTTAAAAAATTATTGAAACAATAAAACAGAGTTTTATGGGAAAAAACCAACAATAATAGATAAACCTTTTGTTAATTTGATTATAAAAAAGAAAGAAGAAAACTAAATCACCAGCATCAAAAATGAAGAGTGAACTTACCACCAATGAAAAAGAAATTAAAATAATAATTAGAAGTTATTTTGCCTAACTGTATGCTAGCAACTCTGACAATCTAACCAAGATGGATAAATACTTAGAAAAAATATGCATTTGTACACATTAACAGAAAAGGAAAAAATATTTGAATAGTCCCATTTTAAAAAAAAAAATTGAACAAGTCATCTCCCTAAGGAAAATTCTCAAGGGTTAGATGGATTTAAAAGTAAATCCCACAGAACTTTTAAAGACCAATTAATTGCAATACTATATAAAGTTCTGCCAAATTCCTTCTATGACACAAATAATGGTTCTTTTTAACTAAACTAGGAAAAGCCAAAACAGAGAAAAATATAGACTAACCTCTCTAATGAATACCAAAGAAAAATGTTAAATAAAATATTAGTAAAATTATTACAACTTGCCTGCAGGATAATACATTGTGACCAAATGGGATTTACTTCAGGAATTCAGGGCTGGTTTAATATCAGGAAAACTATAGTCCTAATTTACCATATCAATAAAAAACCAACAGATATCATATGATCTCAGTTAATGTGTTAAAAGCTTCTGACAAAATACAGCAACTATTCCCTATTAAAAAACACGAGAGAATATAGGATAAAGGCAGTTTCCCCTAAAATATAAGCAGTAGCTATCTAAAACCAACAGCAAGCATTATTGATAATGAAGAAAAGCTGGATACATTCCCACTAAAATCAGTGGTGGAACAAGAATGCACACTATCACCACTATTCATCAATATTGTATTAGAAATATTGGCTTTAGCGATAAGGAAAAGATTAGTGAAAAGAGTGAAGAGAATAAACTATCACTCTTTGCAGATGGCTTGATGATATAGAAAATCCTAAAAAATCAAATTGAACTTACTTGAAACACTTAACAGATCAAAAGTTGCAGAAGGAAAAATAATCCCACACAAATCATCAGCATTTCTATATATTACTGACAAAGTCTAGCAGCGAGAGGTAGAAAGAAAATTTCCATTTAAAATAACTATAGATAAAAAATTTGAGGAGAGAATTATGGGCAATGTATAAGTTTTTTTTTTTTTTTTTTTTTTTGGTCAATTAGAGATTACTATTTACTTTAGAGGGGCATTTATATATATATTTTTAATTTAAATTTTATTTTATTTAATAATAACTTTGTATTGACAGAATCCATGCCAGGTAATTTTTTACAACATTATCCCTTGCACTTGCTTATGTTTCATTTTTTCCCCTCCCTCCCTCCACCCCCCCCCCCAAGATGGCAAGCAGTCCTATATATGTTAAATATGTTGCAGTATATCCTAGATACAATACATATTTGCAGAACCGAACAGTTCTCCTGTTGCACAGGGAGAATTGGATTCAGAAGGTAAAAATAACTCAGGAAGAAAATCAAAAATGCAAATAGTTCACATTCGTTTCCCAGTGTTCCTTCTCTGGGTGTAGCTGTCTCTGTCCATCATTTATCCATTGAAACTCAGTTAGGTCTCTTTGTCATATAAATCCACTTCCATCAGAATACATCCTCATACAATATCGTTGTCAAAGTGTATAATGATCTCCTGGTTCTGCTCATCTCACTTAGCATCAGTCCATGTAGGTCTCTCCAAGCCTCTCTGTATTCATCCTGCTGGTCATTCCTTACAGAGCAATAATATTCCATAACATTCATATACCACAATTTACCAAGCCATTCTCCAATTGATGGGCATCCATTCATTTTCCAGTTTCTAGCCACTACAAACAGGGCTGCTACAAACATTTTGGCACATACAGGTCCCTTTCCCTTCTTTAGAATTTCTTTGGGATATAAGCCCAATAGAAACACTGCTGGATCTAAGGGTATGCACAGTTTGATAACTTTTTGGGCATAATTCCAGATTGCTCTCCAGAATGGTTGGATTTGTTCACAACTCCACCAACAATGCATCAGTGTCCCCGTTTTCCCACATCCCTAGAGGGGCATTTATATTAAATAATGTTTGGTGAGAGCAACTTAAACTGAGATTGAGACGAGAAGAAGCTGAGGTAATGAACATACATGGCTTTCCCCCCTAGTTCAGTTGAGAAATAGATGAAGAAAAAAGGTGGGGATAGAGACAAGATGGTGGAAAAAAGACATGTCTTTTTCTGAGTTCTCCCCATGACCCTCAAACTAATCCAGACTCTGGAGTGGTTTTGGAGTGAGAGACCTTATGAATATTGGGAGTGTAAAAATTTTCCAGCAAAATATAGTTTTATAAATCTCCAGAAAAGGTCTGTTTCAATTGGGCATGAAGGAAGGTGGGCTGATTGCAAGAAGCCACTTTATAAACCGAATACAGACTAACACAAGAAATCTACCAGGACGAATCTACAGCAGTATTGGTCACTCTTTGCTGGTTGCAAGCCAATAAATCAGCAGACTATTTAGAAGACATAGGACACATATTCAAAAGTCAAATAGTGAGCCCCTAAATGCCAGAATTTTATGGGATTTTGTCACACCTACCCAGCATCAGATATAGTCAGCACTGACCCAGCACAACTACTATTCCCTGTAGAGGAAGCTTGGAAATCTCCCCTTTGCCTTAAAAGCAGACTTCAACTTTTAAAAAAATGAATAAAAAAGTTAAAAACCTCTCACCATATTTTTTATGGAGAAAGAGAAGAAAAGATTTCAAACCCTGAGGAGACTAAAACTAGATAGTAAAGAAAACTATCTATTATTCTTTTATTTATAATTTCATTCTTTATGTCTAGATCATGAACCCATTTTGATCTTATTTTGGTGTACAGTGTTAAGTGTGCATCAATGCCTAGTTTCTGCCATATTAATTTCCAATTTTTCCAGCAGTTTTTGTCAAAATGTTACCTCAAAAGTTGGGGCGTGGGGGTTTGTCAAATACTAGATTGCTTTAGTTATTGACTATTTTGTCCTTTGAACCTAAACTATTCCACTGATCAACTAATCTATTTCTTAGCTAATACCAAATGGTTTTGGTGTCCACTGCTTTGTAACATAGTTTTAGATCAGGTACAGCCAACCAACCTTCATTTGATTTGTTTTTTCCATTAGTTCACTTGAAATTCTTGATACTTTTTTCTTCCAGGTGAATTTTGTTATTTTTTCAATGTTATTTGTAATGGGGTGAGGCTTGAGTTGATGCACTGAGGTCCCAAGCACGTGAGGCTAAATAGTAATTGGACCATACTCTATTAATGTATATGCTTGGAGAAAGAATGGCCCCCACCCACTCTTTATGCAAGTCCTGATGTGTTGTACAGGAAATGATGATTTTGGTGGGTGGAGGCAAGGGAGTGGAAAGGGAAGCAGAAGGAGAGACTGCTGGCTGGCGTCTTGACACAGCTGCCCGCATTGCCATTGTGATGGCCCTTCAGCTCAGATCTCTCTCTGCTAGCTGGCTTCCTGTCACAGCTGTCCATATTGCTATCGCAATCCTTCTTGCCCATATTGCTATCGCAATCTTTTTTCACTTCTTCACTTCAATAAAGATTGAAGATTTTTCCCTTAACTTGAATTCCTGACTCTGGCTGATTTTAAATATGCGGTCATCAAACTGGGCTATTTTGGAAGAGACAATAAAGGATTTTAACTTTTAACAAGTTGGCTGCCTTTGAAGTGATTATTGATTTGAACTGAAACTAAGGCTGCTCCCAGAAGCCCCCTGAGAAACCTCCTCCCAGAGAATGATTATATTTGAGAAAAGAAGAGAACACTACAAATGGGGAAGTACAAAGCTAGGAACATCTTAAGCAGCCAGTGTTTCTGATAAAAATCTCATTTATAAAATATATAAAGAACTTTGTCAAATTTATCTGACTATAAATCATTTTCCAATTGATAAATGGTCAAAGGATATAAACAGATGATGAATTTAAAGCCATTTAAAATCATACAAAATGGTCTAAAGGATTATTGAATAGAGAAATGCAAATTAAAACAACTCACATTTCCATCTTATACTTCTCAGGTTGGCTAAGATGACAGGAAAAGATAATGATACATGTTGGAGGGGATGTGGAAAAACTGAAACACTAATGAATTTTTGGTGAAGTTGTGAAATGATCCAACAACTCTAGAGAGCAATCTATTAAAGTTATATCCCTTTTGAACCAACAGTGCCATTATTGGGTCTGTATCCTAAGGATATCATAAAGGAGGGGAAAAGACCCACATTTGCAAAAATGTTTGTAGCAGATCTTTTTTGTAGTAGAAAAGAATTAGAAAATGAGTAGATAGCCATCAATTGAGGAATGGCTGAACAAGTTGTGGTATATGAAGGTAGTAGATTATTATTGTGGTACAAAAAAAGAGGAACAAGGTAATTTTAGAAAGGCCTGGAAAGATCTGCATGAACTCATGCTGAGCAAAACAAGCAGAACCATTTGACACAGTAACAATAAGAATGTGCAATGATCAAGTGTGAAAGATTTGGTTCTTCTCAGAGGTTCAGTGATCCAAAGCAATACCAATAACCTTTGGACAGAAAAAGCCATCTGCATTCAGAAAAAGAACTGGAGAGACTGAATGGAAATCCACACATGTTTTGTTCACTTCTTTTTTTTCCTTTTTTAAAAAAAATATCTCCCATGGTTTTTCCCTTTTGCTCTGATTTTTCTCTTCAATAAACACATTTACAACAAAAAAGATGTAGTTGGAATGAACACTCGAATAAAATGTAAGCAGATAACAGAGCAAAATAAAAACCATACATTGTCTATAAAAAACACATCTGAAATAGTGAAACAGTAAGGACAAAAGGCTGAATATATATTGAATATATTATGAAGCAAAAAAAAAGCAGGAGTAGCGATTAAGATTTCAGACAAAATAGAAAGCTAAAACAGATCTAATAAAAGAAATTAAATAGGAAGCTATATCTTGGTGAATATGATTTAGGGCATAAAAATCTCACAAGCAAATGCAGAAAGGTAAAAATAGCAAATGCATCCTTTTTTGGATAAAATGTAATAAAAATGACATTCAATAAAGTCTCAGGGAAAGATAGATTAACATAATTGCAAATTACATAATCTAATCCTAAGGAATGAGTGAATCAAAAAAGAAATTACAACTTCATTCAAGACAATGACAATAGAGAGACAATATACCAAAACTTATGGGATACAGTCAAAGTAGTTCTTAGGAGAAATTTTATATAACTAAATGCTTTCATGAATAAAATAAAGAGTCTCATACAATTATAAGGTATAAAAAAAGAACAAATTAAAAAAAATCAAATACCAAATTGGAAATTCTAAAAATCAGAGATGAATAAAACTGAAAGAAAATTATTGAACTAAATAATAAAATTAAGAGTTGGTTTTATGAAAAACCCAATGAAATGAATAAACTTTGGTTAATTTGATTAAAAAAAAAAACTACCAACATGAAAAATGAGAAGTTTTAACTTATCACTTAAGAAGAAATTAAAGGTCTAATTAGGCTCTATTTTGTCCAAGAAATCTGACAAATTGAAATGGTTGAACATTAACAAAAATAACACATGCCAGATTAACAGAAAAGGAAATAAAATATTAAATATTCCCATTTTTAAAAAGAGATATTGATCAAACCATCAGTGAACTCCCTAAGGAAAAAAAAAGTTCCCTAGGCCCCAATAAATTTGCAAATCAATTCTATCATTAAAAAAAATCCAATATTCTATAAACTATTGGAAAGAAAGACAAAGGACCCTTTCAATTTCCTTTTAGGACACAAATATGGTGCTGACACCTAAACCAGGAGAAGGTAAAACAAAAAAAGAAAATTATAGACCAATTTTCTTAATAAATATTTATGCAAAAAATTAAATATTTCCCAAAAGATTTCAACAATTTATTAACAGGACAATGCATTTTGAACAAATATAAATTATTTTAGAATTTCAGAATTGGTTCAATATAAAGAAATCTATTGCCATAATTGACCACATCAGTAAGAAAGCTAACAAAAATCACATGATTAATCTCAATAGATGCAGAAAAAGCTTTTGACAAAATATAGCACCTATTATTATTAAAATCATTTAAGACTACTATGAATAGGGGCAGCTAGGTGGCATAGTGAATAATATAATAAAAATGACAGTTTTACCTAAATTAATCTATTTATTCATGGCCATAAAATTAAACTGCCCTAAAAATTATTTTATGAGGCATGAAAAAATAAAATTGATCTGGAAACAGAAAATTCAAGAATATTAAGTGAATTAATGGGAAAACATGCAAAGGATGATGGTCTACCAGTACCAGACCTAAAACTCTATTATAAAACAGCAACCATTAAAACTATCTGATACTGCCTAAGAAATAGAATGGTAGAGCAATAGAATAGGTTGGGTACACAAGAGTACAGGAAGGTACTGTTTGATTAAATCAAAAAACTCTAGCTTCTGGGATAAGAAGTTGGCATTGAACTATATCTCACATCCTCACCCTTTTTTGGTCACAATGGATATGTGAGTTAAATATAAAGGGTGATAAATATAAACAAATCAGGAGAGCAAGGGACAATTTACTGTTCATATCTTTAGAGAAGGGAAATTTCATGACCAAACAAGGATTAAAGAACACTTTGAAATGCAAAATGAATATTTTTTGAATACATCAAATTAAAAATCTTTTTAATAGAACCAGTTCAGCCAAGAGTAGAATGGAAGCAATAAAGCTGGGAAATATTTTTTACATCCAGTGTTTCTGGTTAAGGCCTTATTTATAAAATATATAGAGAATTGGCTCAAATTATAAGAATGTACCTGTTGATAAGTGGTCAAAGGATATGAACAGAGAATTGGCATATGAAGAAATTAAATCTAAATATAGATTTATGGGAAAATGTTCTAAGTATTTATTGATTGGAGCAATGCAAAGTAAAACCACCCTGAGGTACCATCTTATTCCTATCTGATTAACTAAGATGACAGGAAAATATGATAAATATTGGAGGGATGTGGGAAAATAAATACACTAAAGCTTTACTGGTAGAGTTGTGATCTGATATCACCATTCTGGAGAGCAATTTGGAACCACATCCAAAGGACTATCAAATTGTGCATGCCTTTTAATCGAGCAGAGACACTGCTGTTTTTATGTCCCAAAGAAATCATAGATGAAAATGACCCAGATGTTTAAAAATGTTTGTAATGGCTATTTTTGTGGTGACATAGAATTGGAAGAAAGAGTAGATGCCTATCATTTGGGGAAAGGCTGACCAACTTTTGCTATATGAAAGTGATAGTATTATTCTATAGAAAATGCTGCACAGCCTGATTTACATATTTGATATTGAGTGAAGCAAAGAAAACCAGAACATCACTGTACACAGCAACAATAAGATTGTGTGATGATCAACCATGATAGACTTGGTTCTTCTCAGCAATTCAGTGATCCAAAGCAATCTCAATAAAGTAGGGATGGAAAATGGCATCCACATCTAGAGAGAAAAATATAGAGACTAAATGTGAATCAGCACAGTATAAACATATACTTTGTTTCTGTCTTCTGTTTTTTTTTCTCACGATTTTTGCTTTTTTTCCTTGATTTTTCTCTCCCACCATGATACATATAGAATAAAATGAATGTATATGCATAATCTTAAAAAATACCAAAATGCTTCATAAGAATTAAAGTAATTGTTTTAAAAAAAGAAAGAAAAATACAATAATAAAGATGTAAGTTTCCATAAAAAAAAAAAAAATTCAAGTAACAGCCATGTGGGGAAAGTTCTAAGTCATTAGTAATTAGAGAAATGCAAATTGGAATATATCTCAGGTTGTAGCTATTACCAGTAGATGGGGAAAAATAAAAAGGGGAAAAAAAGTCCCCACATCAAGTACAATGGCTAGCTACATGCCTCTTGTCAAAAGGCACAAAGTACCTCAACCTCCACTAACTTATGCTTTTCACCTACCTTCACCCTTTATCCAAGGTTCAATTTTGGGAGAAGCCTGACAGTCAAATAGCAGCAAAAAGCAATGAAATGCGAAGCTGTTAGAACATTCATTGTTTCCTCCCTTTTCCTCCCTTTTCCTCACTGCCACCTTGCTTCAAAGGGAAAATGGCTAATTAAATGAGTTTTGCTTTTGGAATCTAGGTTTTCTCCAATGGAAAGAAATTAAAAATCCCATGATTTAGATAATAGGAACAATTTATTTTCTTTCCACATAGAAAACAATGATGAGCATAAGGGAATTAAAATGTGCATTAAAAGAACAATTTAAATAGAACTTGTAAATTCCATTTGTAGCCAAGTTGTAAGTGTAGTTATTTTTCAGGAGGCTTCAAACAAGTCTTCTCACATAATTCAATTTGAAAATTGTTCAAATTAATGATTTCACCTTTCTTCATGAACAAGGTTCAATCAAATATTGTGTGTGTGTGTGTGTGTGTGTGTGTGTGTGTTTCCAAGGCAGATCTTTTTCCAGTGGCTCCTCTTTCTCAAATGTCAACTCTTCCTTTTGTTCTAACCTGCAGCTACCATCACAACTGACCACTTCAGTAAATACTACAGCCACAGATTTAGTGGCCTTCCAGGGCCTCATGACCTTTTGAAATTTATAAGGTCACCTGGGCTCATCCATCTTGAGGTATTGACTCAGGGACCTAGTGACTTTTGAAAAGATAAATCTTCCACAATTTCCTTATTCTACTTTTCCATGAATCTTTTTGAAGAGGCCTTATGTTGGGAAATCATAAGGGAAAAGAACATTTGGGGAGAGAAACAGGGGGCTGAACCTCCACTGGTTCTTCAGCCAGCACTGTGGATATGCAGATAACTCTTGATTAGTATAAATAATGACTTCTCTAAAGTTGGCCCACGTAATCACTCTATTTGAAGTTATAGTTATGTAAAATATGGTCATTGACATTAGCAAAATTCAACCCCATAGTGCAAAAACAACTGATATATGTGCCCAATTCACAAGATTCAGTCTTTTCATTAATTGGAACCAAACTCAGCTCTGCCTGGAGAAACAATGGGAAGACTTAACATATATAGACTCCGTCAGATGTAGATATAATCTATATCTTCTCAGAAACAGCTGGAGAGAAGGGCAGACAACACAAATGTGTGCCATAAGTAGGAAAACCAAGGAGAAACTTCAAAAGAATGATTTTATTAAATTTGTCATCCATAGAACTGGGTTCAATCTAGTCCTTTTCATTTGTCAGCTGTGTCCCTAGTCAGGAATAATAATAGTACTTAAGCTATTTTAAGTACAACTTTTGTTGCAAATTTGTAGCAAAAAATAGAGATAAATTATTTAAAGTGCTGCATGAATCATGTATGATGATAAAGTCTGTTACTTGCTCGAGGGGGCTTTGAACTAGTCAAACTATTGTCCAAACTTATTCAAAATATATCATGGTGCAAAATGTTAGAAAATGTTATAGAACAATATATGCAATTTAGAGACAATATTGAAGTACTACAGGATATAATCAGGTAAGGCACAAACAATAGAGAGAATTAATCCCTTGAATAGATATCGATGAGCCATGTCACAAGTATAACCAACATGTTGACCACAGGTTTTACAAACTGGATCACAAATAATCTCTACTGAGACCAAAAGACCTACAAGATGAACTGACATTTTGGTTTGTTGGAAAGGAGGAGAGGGAAAAGCAATGGAGGGGAGGGAAAGGGGACTAGGAAAAGGAGAAGAAAGAAGAAAGAAAAAGAAAGAAAGAGAAAGAAAAAAAGAGGAAAATGAAAAAGAAAGTAGGGGAAAGGAGAAGGGGACAAAGGAATAAAGATGAGGAGGGAGGAAGGGGGAAGATGAAAAAGTATAAGAACCAAAACCAGCAGCAGCAGCAACAGCAGCAGCAGCAGCGTTAGTAGTGGGGAAGGGAGGGTCATCAGGGTGGTTATGCATTATTTCTGTATTCTCAGGTTCTGTGAATCTGGAGCTGAACAAATCAAGGTGAGCTGATGGTGCAAAGGATACATTTCACATCATGAATGGAACATGAGAGGCAGCAGGGAAAAGCAGGAGGGGGGAAAGGCCAAGACTAGTTAGATAATAACTTGCATTGTTTTTCTTTGCAGAAATTTCCTTATGTTTTGGGGGTTGAACCCAAGTCACTAGGAGGTAGCAACAAAATACTGCTACCTTCTACTCCACATTATATGTGACTTAAAAACAAAGCAGACTTTGATGATCTCTCCCAATAGAAGTATGGAACACTATGATATAAACTAATACGAAGAATCAAAGTATCCCTGTAGGATATTTGAAAATAGTTATACCTTCCCTTAGTCTTCTCTCTTTTATCCGTATCTCTTGTCTCCGTATTCATCAATGTCCCTCCTAGAATGTAACATCATTAAAAACACAATTCTTTCGACAGGATCTCATCAGCCCAGAGTTGAATGGGTCTATTATCCTCTATATGCCCTCGAAAGTCTTAGGGTATGTTTACATCTTTCAAGTAAAAGTGATGCATCTTTTTCTATTGAATTGCTGAAATCTCTCTGCTTTCTGACCCCTCCCCCCTTCCATTAATAATAGCAGCAATAAGGCAAATTATGTAGAAGATGGACTTGAACCCAGAGCTATCTGGTTGAGACCAGCTGTCCGTCGTCCCGTACAAATCTTTCCCAACACACTTTTAGGCAGTAACCGGGAAGGAAGACTCAGAAGAGATCCCTAGACTACATTTGTCCATCCGGGCCTCTAGGGTCCTTTTCAGGCTGGGCTCCGCCTTTAGCTTCACAGAATTGTTAGATTGCAAGAGACTTGGGGAGATCGAGTAGAATCTCATTTTACAGAAGTAACCGACGCTCAGAGAGGAAGTGCTTGGCCCATTACAAAAGTAAGCAACAGAGCAGGTCCCGAGATTGGAATGCGAGACCAGGCGCTCACCCAGCCTCAAGCGACCTCGAGCTCTAGATTCCTCGAGCTGAGAGTTAAGGGACCCAGCACCCGAGCACTGACCAGTGCGTGACTTGACTATCGCATCCGCGTGAGCCCAGCCTGACAAAGGCACGCGCAGTTCAGTTTCCCTCTTGCCGTTGCCAGCGTTGCGGTCAGTTCTAGGGCTGAATCGGTTATAACTGCAGTGGCTTCACAGGTCTCTAAACCTCTGGCCTCGGGTTATTGACATTTCCCCTTTTTATTCCCCTTTAATTTCCCCTTCAATTCTCATTTTAATTCCACCTTCAATTAACCTTTAAATTTTCCCCTTTAATTTCCCCTCTAATTACTATTTTAATCCCCATTTCAATTTCCCCTTTAATTCCCCACCCATCTCGGAACAGGCTGAAGGGCCGGGAGAGAACTCCTCCGTGAGTTCTCCCACCCGGCCCTAAAGTCTGCTTTCAAGATGAAGAAGATTTTTGATTTCGGCAAGAAAGAGCAGTTTCCACCTTGCCTTCCCTTCAAACTGCCGAATTACTTTGGGCTCCAAACATCCAATTACATCCCAGGATACGTGATCCAGAGCAAGGACCTCAGGAAGATCCACAAAGCTGCTTTGTTAGGGGATGTGGCCGAAGTGCAGCAGCTGCTGCTGGTCGGAAAAAACAGTGTAAACGATGAAGATAGAAGCGGTAAGAGCAAAAGCGGGGGAGGAGAGAAGGCCCCACAGGAGGAGCCTAAAACATTCTCCTTCCCTTCTTGAGTCCGTGTCCCCCACCTTCATTAATCCCGGGAAATCAAAACCCCTTCAGCACCTGCGACAGGGTTAGGGTCAGTTTTGCTTCCCAGAGATTGGATGGCAAGTCCCCAAAGCTGGCGTCACCTCCTCCCTTTTGCCTGTCCATTTTTAATGAATTGGAAACTCCTTCCTTTGGCTTTTAGCCAGGGTCTAACTGGCATATTCTTAATCAGTAGCAACGTGGGAGCAAATACTAATCTTTCCTGCTGAAAGATTATGTAGAGGATGGACTTGAACCCGGACAACAATTTCAAAACATCCATAGGCAAAATCCGAATGAAAAATTCTTGTTATGATTTCTTTTCCTAATTTTTTTCTTCGATTTTTCTCATATGATTTTTAAGTTTCTTTATGTGCTCACCACCTAGGAGTTCTTTCTGTGCTTGCAATCCCTGCCCTTTTTTCTTTAAAGATGGGGTAGGGTGGCTGGATACTACTGGAGGCTTTAGGGATCTGGGTACTGAGCCAGTGTCCTAGTGTTTGTGTCTGCCCTACGCTGAGGCTGTTGGAGGGTTTCTGCATTTTCCCAGAGACCACTGGCCTGTTTGCTTAGGTACCTATAGGTTTTGGGTCTACCTGCTTGCCTAAGGGTACACTGAAGCACATGGAGGTCTGGCCTCTGGAGGTTGCCAATTTACCTGGGGCTATGCTGAAGCATGTGGCAGTTCTCAGAGCTGGAGTGTGCCTGTTCCCCTGATTATGCCAAAGTATATGGAGAATCCAGGTGTTGGATTTCTGAGATGATACTCAAGATCTATTGCTAGTTTGCTGAGGTGGGGCTGGCTGTTGGTTTGCTGGGATGCGTCCTGTTCTGGACTGCACTTCCCTTTTATTCAAGTGAACCTTTCCTGCCAATCTTTCAGGATTCTTGGTCTCACAGACTGATGGTTCTACTGTTATAGGATTTGTATTGTATTATGTTGTGTGGAGGTGAATGTGGGAGTATTAAAGTGATTTACTGTTAACTCCACTGTCTTGATTGCCTGGACTGAATGTTAACTTATTAAAACACCCAAACAATGCTAGGATCTATAATTATCCTCTGTAGGTGCTAACATAATTCTAATTGTCTTTATATAACTGCATCTAAAATAATTTTTCCTCTATAAAATTGAGAGTGAATCTGGCTTTCATAGTTGCATATTATAATAATTGTCTGGAAAACACCTGGCGAACTCCAGCTCTTGAGAACTGCCACATGCTTCATAGCCCCAGGAAAACAGGCAGCCTCCAATAGACAGATCTCTACCTGTTTCATACTTAAGGGTACTAAGAAGAAATTGATCAAATGGCAAACCTAGGTTATCGAAATTCAGTAGAAAATAACCAAGAGAAAGGAATCACATAATCTGAGATTAGAATTTTTGGAAGTAATAATGAAAACAGCTGCCATTTTGTAGTTTTCTTAAGATTGTTCATTG
The DNA here is from genome assembly GCF_016432865.1 of Antechinus flavipes. Classification (NCBI taxonomy): domain Eukaryota; kingdom Metazoa; phylum Chordata; class Mammalia; order Dasyuromorphia; family Dasyuridae; genus Antechinus; species Antechinus flavipes. The sequence goes on from NC_067402.1 coordinate 259,953,064, forward strand.
TTTTATATCGATTTTATTATTTTATCACAAAAATTATATAATAATAATAAGGCACATTTATAGAGATAATAGATTTTTTGTTTTTTTGCGTCTATTTTAATCTTTTGCTGATCCCTCTCAAATCTAAGAGACCTAAAGTTAGTTTTAGGGAAAATGACATTATGTCTTGGATGCCTTCACATGAGTCCTAACTAAAAAAAATTACAAATGTTTCAATATTAGAATTCATAGACAGTTTGCAGGATGCTCAATTTGGAGTCAGGAGATTAAGGTCTGTGTGACCTTGGACAAGTGTAACCTTTATGGGATGCACTTATTTAATTGATAAAATAGAGAGATTAAAATTAATGACCTAATATTACAATTCGATAATACTGTGATTCTGAACATAACCGTATTACATCTACATTGATCAGTTTTTTTTTTCCTATAGACCATCAAAACAATAAAAAATTGTTGATAATCTGATTAAGATTTAGATACACAAAGACTTATTATATTTTATTTTCTATTTTAGACATGCTTATGTCAAACAAATTGAAAAACATATGGAACATAATAAACTCTGTACACCCCAAATCAGCTACTGTTGTTCCTGGATTTGTTTTGAAAGCATCTTCTCTGAACAAAAAAGGTAGAACTGACCAATACAAATAAATAATTTTAAAAATAATGAGCAACAATCTTAAAATTCATATTTCCTCTATTTTTTTTCTGTTTCCATTTTATATTTTAAAGGGATAGGAACTGGTTTATTTGTGGTAAATTATTTAGTTAATTAACTTTGTAAAAGGTCTACTACCATGAAACTGGAAAAACAATATTTGTGTTATTATCTGCTTTATTAAAAAAAATCAGATAGGCTACATTCTCAATTTTCTTATTTCTATATTATTCTCAATATATTTAACCAAATCATATGAAAATTCTTTAACACTTCAAAGATATTTAGCAATATTTTTTTGTTTCTTATTCTTAAATGTGAGGAAAATAAATAAGGCATATTATTTATAATGGAATATAGAAAGAAAGAAAGAAAGAAAGAAAGAAAGAAAGAAAGAAAGAAAGAAAGAAAGAAAGAAAGAAAGAAAGAAAGAAAGAAAGAGCAGAACAACTTTTTGGGGGGAACTCTGTAAATTGCTTACCCAAGCTTTGGAAATGTATTTTAAATGTTTTCAATTTTTTTTCAATGATCATAAAGCTTTTCCTTAACACAAATGAATGAAAATGAAACAGTGATAAGAATTAAGGGGATCATAAAACAGAGGAGCAGATTTGAAATGAAATGTATATTATCCTACATTTTCTGCAGATAATTTCATACTTGCCCACCTACTTCCAATTTGACCCTTGGAAAACTTTACAACTTTCTCATTAAGGCAGTTTAACTCTAGTATTTTCTGGAACTTTATCCTGCTAACTGGATTATTTAAAAATTAATGACATAGACTTGCAATCATAAGTTCATCTCACATTTATAAGATTTTTTTTCCAGGTCAATTTATCCATTATCATGTGAGAAAGATAGTATGGATATTCTGGTGGTTTCTGCTTGGTGATGAAAGCACAAATCTCAGATGACTTTCTTACTTAAGTGATCAGATATTTTCAACTATGTAATCCTTTCCATAGAGAAGAAATGAGAATTCACAATAGCAGAAAAAAGCAGTGTTTGATTTTAAGTAAATCTTACTACTGCCTAAAAAATGTTCTTTTCCAACAAAATATTTTCAATTCCTGTTAGCAGTCAAGTGAAAATTGATCCTCACTTTTCCCTGTTTTATTACTTTGTAAAATAGTAGATCTCTAGCTCCATACATGAAATTGTTATGACAAGCATTTAAGGGAAAAAAAAGTGAAGTTCTATTCATCAAAAATCTAGAATTATATTTTATCATGTTAACTACATATAAAAATTTTAAAGTTTTTTAAAATAGGGTACCTGTCAAGAAATCAGTGAAGAAAAAGATAAAATCTATAACAATTTATTTTAAGTACAATAGAAAATTATGTCTTAATAGTAATAGAACTGTCAATAAATATGTTTAAAGAAAGATATCAAAATATAGATATTATGTGATTATACAGTAACTAATAAAAACAAGGAAAAATCTTATTTTATGCAAGAAATGTATTAATGTTTGACTACAAAAGATTAAAATAACTAAAGGTATAAATAAAAAGAGTTAAATATAATGATTTGCTATTATAAAATATATATTGCTTTCCCTCAAATGTTCATCTTCTACATTTTATTTTTTCCACCTTATTTTCTGTTATCAAAAAATTGATAAAATTCATGATTTGTTAGGCAAGTGTAGTAGTAATAGCAAAACTGGTGATCTCTCAATTCTTTTGAACTTGAGGAATGCCTGATCTGTCACAATAAATCTCAAATTTTTATTGTTTTGAGGCAAAGTTTAGACCAATAATAAGGTGAAGAACTTTTCCCCCTTGAATTTTACTAGTAGATAACCCTTTGCAAATAAGTTTTCCAATAAATTATATTTTCAAAGTGAACCATAGTCTTATGAAGAATGAGTGTGCTCTGGTCCAAGAGCCTAGAAGTCCTCTTTAACATACTTGGAAGTTACATCTTGCTTTCTTACCATTAATTTTTGCAATCTTTTGTAGATCTTAATTGTGAATAACTCCAGTTTTGTCCCAAACCCTAACTTTATTAGTTTTCTGGTACTTTGACAAATTATGATATTCTGGGATTGAGCACTTCCTAGTTATTTCTACTGGTGACTTTGATATTTTAATTCAGGGTTATAGTAGAAAAAACATAATTTGCCATAAAATTTAATTCCAGAAGTTCTTTTTCTTTCTTTGCTCTCTGAAAACAGATACTCAGTTTTCTTTTGTGCACAAACATAATTTTAATTGTGTAATTTCATCTTTCTCTATAAGTCATCATGGTTAATACTATGAGCCACTGAATAACAAAAGGCAACAAATAAAAATTATTCTTCTCAATTGAGACAATGATGTAGTATAGATAAGAGAAGGCAAATAAAAATAAGACCCTGTGTTCTAGTCCTGGCTCTACCACAAAGCAGCCTTTTCACCTTTTTGAAGCTGTTTTCTTTTGTTTCTATTTAGAATTCTAAAACGATGTGTTTCTACGTTAATTCAACTTTCAGTATCTTTGGTTTGAATTAATTTTTTTTATTCATATCATGAATAATATGGGTAGGCAAGTATAATAGTGCTCATTGTTGTCTGCCTCTTCAGAAAATATTTTATAAGCCTGAAAATCTACAGTTCATAATTTGTAAAACCCTTGGTCATAAATACCACTTTAATTCTAAACTGGTATTCAGACCTACATGACCAGTACTTTGACTAGTCTGTTTTGAGTAAGACTGAAGAGCACTATGTGCCTAGCATTTGGGATATACTCTATTATAAACTTAGCATTTTCAATTAACAGAACTTGACACAATATAGCAAAAGGAATATAGATTCAAACAGATTCAAGTCAGATCTCCTGAGTTTAAATCCCACCCCTCATACTCCCTTTATGAAGTGGGACAAGTCATTTGGCATTTCTCATCTACAGTTTTCTCCTCTCTAAAATAATAAGGTTGGAGTAGGTGGCTTCTGAGATCCTTTCTAAAGTAAGCTTTACGATTCTAGTATTTTATTGTTAAAAAGAAAGAGAGAGAGAGAGAGAGACAGAGAGAGAGAGAGAGAGAGAGAGAGAGAGAGAGAGAAGAAAGAAATAGAAAAAGAAAGAAATAAAGAAAGGGAAAGAAAGAGGAAAGGAAAGGAGAGGAGAAGAAAGGAGAGGAGAGGAGACACGAGAGGAGAGGAGAGGAGACACGAGAGGAGAGGAAAAGAGAGAAACAGCCATAAAATAAAAGTTCAAATACTTTGAAATTTTTAGAAATGAAAAAAATATAGCCATTTGTAGTTGTTTAATTCTTAATTCTTCTGTATTTCATCCTCTCTGGTTAGTAATAGGAATAACTCATATTAAAATAATTTTTAATGTTTTAAAATTGTTTTCGTCACATTACTTTTGTCTTTCTTAGAAAAGACAAGTATTGTTTTGACAGGACTCCTGATTTCATCATACTAGGAAACTGACAAGGAATAAATTTCTAGTGATGCCTATTGGCTACTGTTCTATAGGATAAAATCTGCCAGAGTAGCCTGAGGGCTAAGAAGTTCAGTGTCTTGTCCATATTCACACAACCAAAATATCAGCTAAGGAAATTCAACCCAGGTTTACTTAATTCCAAACTGGCCCTGCATCCACTATCTTGTGTTTTGCCTCAAGTTGTGTTACAAAACTTTCTTTTGATAAATGCCTTAATTCACTAATAAATATTGTTGGCTTTTTTAAATGTTGCATATTCTCATGTAAAATTACCACTGAGCTCCTAAGTCGGTTTTTGAAACACCCTACTTTGTCCAAAATCCCTAAATTACTCCCTTAATTTGATTTTGTCTCCTGGAATTTTTTATCTCCTGTCATTTTCAATTAATTTTTCCTGAAGCAATTCTAAGTAGACATATTTTAACAGTATTCATAGTCTCACTAGCATATGTTCCAATTATTACTGTGGTTATTTATCTATATTTTATTGCCATGATACCAACATTAGGATTGGAAGAAGAAGATACAGAGTCACCATGGGATTCAGAGGTATTATGTTACTTTGAAACTTCAATCTTGATTGTTACTTTTAAAATAACATTTTAGATTTTCTTATTTTCTAATCAATTCAATCGCATAAGTTGAATTAGAATGGGAATTTTAGAGCTGGAAGGGATTTCAGAAATAATTTAATACAACTACCATTTAAGATGTGGGGAAGATGCACCCCCGAGAAGTCAGCTTATGGTCTCACTCCGATGGTCTACCTTTCAGGATGTCATGCTTTACACTCTACTCCTTAACATATTATCAGTTTCAAAGTGCCTCTCAGTCTGTCATTCAGTGAATAAGTATCATAGATCCTTATGGTGTTCTAGGTATTAAGATATCTTCCAGCAAAGTAAGAGACTTTGAACAAATAGAAGCCTACTTGCCTAGTATATGATTAGCTTACATCTAAGTTAGGGGACAGGACAAAGACAAATATGTAAGTTCATGTTATGGCCAACTCTTAGCAAATTTGTGTAATTTCTGTACACGCTTTCTATACACAAGTGCAGAGGTAAATGGTAAATGGACAAGTTAGGTTAAATCAGGAAAGACTTAATGAAAGAGGTAATAATTAGGGCGTAATTTATAGGGTCATGTTTGGATTGGCAGAGAGGAAGGAGGAACTCATACAAAAGGATAGTAATGATGCTTGCAAGCAATGTAAATCTTGAGCTTTAGCTGTTACAGGGTTCCACTAATAAAAGGCACAGATTATTTTCCATCCAAAAGAGTGTCAGTGGAAGGCAGCTAGTTGGTGTAGTGAATAGGGCACCAGCTCTGAATTCAGGAGGATCTGTGTTCAAATGTGACCTCAAGTACTTAACACTTCCCAATTCTGTGACTTTGGGCAAGTCACTTAACCCCAATTGCCTCAGCAACCAAAAAAAGAGGGTCAGTGCTTTAGGATTTTGGATTTATTTGAATCAAGGAGCCAGTCATTTCTTTGGCAGCATAATAATGTACTGAAAATATTTTAGGAAAGCTTATCAACATAATAATGTACTGAAAATATTTTAGGAAAGCTTTTTGTGATCGTTATCAAAGAGTAACTGGAACAGAGGTACATATTAGGCAAAAAGATATTATTTCAAAAGGATGTAATTGGTTGCAGAGAGCAAAGCATATAACTGAGTTTTTTTAAATGCTGAATTCTTTGAGAATGGGGGTATCATGAACAGAAATGGGGAAGTTGGAAAGCATTGAGAGACTCACATGATTACAGAGCAAGGTAACTTTTAGTGTGTTAGTTGACAGTAAATATTTCAATGGAGCTTTCTCAGAAATTGCTGAAATTTTAAGAACTTGAGAGTAAAATCTTATGGTTTTCATGTCTTCTAGCAAAAGAGTGTCAGAAATCTGTATTGGAAATAACCAAAGGCAGAGGTAAAAAGTGTGAAGACAAGAAAAAGACATGAGTATGCTTATGCTTATGCTTATTAGTGTAGATAAAATGGAGAATGGAGAGCGTTCTTACCAGGTAGCACCATACAGATAAAAAAACATGATCCAAAAAAAGTTGAGGCGATCAGGTATATTAAAAACTTAATGCTTGAAACAATTTAGAAATTAAGCAAAGAGAAAAAAAAACAAAATTTATGACTGGGAGAATTCTAGAGAAAGTGATCATAGTATTGAATATTAGACAAGAAACAATGAATTTTTTTGTCTAAAAGATATGAATGATGTGCTTAAGCTAAAATTTCATGTTTCTGCAATGTGGAGAAATTTTACTAACTGAAAAGTTACTCCCCAACTCAAGTATAGTGGCCAACTTTTAATTTGAATGGCTTTAATTGTTGAAGATGTTTTCTTAGTTAGAGCTATAATTTACTTTTCTACAATTTGCAGCCAAGAGTAACGGTTCAGATTTACAGAGTTAAGTTGAACAAACCAAGCTCTTGCCTTACATTCTAAGCCCCTAATTAGTTGATGATTATAAACTTGGAATCCTATGAATGGTCTTGCTTATAGACTAGATTCTCACACTTGCTTAGTAGTTCTACCTTGATATGAATCCTGGATAACCTCTAAGGTCTCTTTTTAGTTTCTCTTTTAATACTGCATATTTCCATTGTTCTATCTAAACATAGTAATACAAATGGGATTTTACCAAGGCTGTGTAGAGGTCTGTCATGTCTCCATGAAAATGCTATCCTTCTTTTGCCCTTTTGGAAGCCACATCATATTAAAATTATAGCACAGTAACAAATACTTGTAGATATTCTTCAGGAGAAATTCTGTGAAAATGTTATGTCCCAGTGTATACATCCTGTGTATAGGTTTTTTCTGTTCAAATTGTATATACCACTGTTGAATCCAATACAAAGGGAGAAGGCAAAATTAATTATGTTTAACCAGGAAAGACTTCATGAAAGAAGTAATAATTAGGGCTTAATAATAGGGTCAAATTTTGATTGGCAGAAAGAAAGGAGGTAAACCTTCTAGGAGAGAAGACAGGCAGAACTAAGTAAAGAAGCTTGCAAATAAAGGAAATCTTGATGTTTAACTCTACAGAGGACCTGTAATAACAACATAAATTATTTTCTGAAGGAGATAGTGTGGGGTCACTGTCATTTCTTATGTAATATAATAATATTTTGATACATATTTTAAGAAAGCATTTTGAAAAATAATTTGTGTATATATGTATATGTTAGGTAATATAATCATGATATTCATAAGGATCTTGAATTAGAATTTTATCATTAGTTATAAGTTTAGTCATTTCTGTATAATAAAAGTATACTTCTGGCTGCATCACTATGTTTACCAGAGTCAATTCTCTGAATTGAAAAAAAAGATAAAAGAGTAAACTTGGAAAGTGTAACTATGGGTTGTTCTTTTGAAGAAAATGTTATAAAAACATTTTGTTTTCTGTAGAACCCTAATTTCCCTCTAAGTGGACATTCTTCACAATTTATCATCAGAAAACATTCAGTAATGTTTATATTATTTATAATATAATATTATTTATATTTATATTGTATATAAATTACTCAGTTTATAATCAGTGGGCTTGCTAACTGTTTTGTTGATGTTCTCATTTGATCAGTTTGCCCCTGGAATTGTCTTGGAAGTAGATGGAAGACTTACACATATATCCAAAAATCAAAGTATAAAAGGCAGTATTTCATTGGGACGATACGAAGGTAAGATTATATTATGTAGATAGTCAGTTCTGTGTTAAAAAAGAAAAAGAATAATGGTATCTGAGAGCTGGAAAAATAGAGGATAGAATACGGAAGCTGGAATAGAGTCTTATCATCAACACATAGAAGATTAAGAAATTGCATGAAGAAGTAGTGCTACTCACAGGACCCAAAAGCAGTATCACTGAAGAATTGCCTGAACAGGAAAAAAAATTAAGATGAAAGAGCACTGGAAAGAGAGAAAAGTTCAATAAACAGAGAGAACAGAAATAGCTATGTATGATGTGGAGTGACCGATTGGCTCTATGAATTACCTCTGTTAATACCCATCCAGTCTTTGCATTGTGTTTGTTTTTTTTTTCCAAACAGAATGAGCTATCTTTCCATTTACTTGGTTAATTATACAGATAATTACTACTGTGAAAGAGGCCATGTCACATACTTCTTTTTGATGATAGAGAATAGACCTCTACTTTCATCAAAATCATCTCAGACAATTGTCTAGAGCACTGAAAGTTTAAGTGCTTTGTTTATAGTCACACAATCAATGTGATTTATGTGTAGGGCTCACACCAGGACTTTCCTCATTCCAGGCTTGCCTCTCACACTTTTTTGATATCTCTCATTCCCAATCCTGAAAACTCTGGATGTACTGGGAGTTCTTTGTTGGCCCACTTTGCTGCAACTTAGTCCAATGACATAATTTAAGGATGTTAAAATGAAGTGACCCTAGGATGAAAGAGAAATTGAAAGATAGAAGTTTTTGCCAATAACTGGGGAAGAGGAGAGGGGAACCACTTGCCAATAATCATTTAGTAAAATCTGGGAGCCCCTAAGATCCTGGAAAAGAAGACTCTAACTCTGCTTTGCTGCCTTATTTCATATTGCTTTTTTTCTCTCTCTTTTTCAGCCAAAGTATTTTGGTCATTTTCTTTTATATTATTGTCCTGCCCTGTGTCCTTTCCGGCCATCTGGTGAAATCTTTCTTTTCCTTTGGAAACTTTCTCACGTATAAAATCCATAAAACTTTACTGGAGTTTACTAGTCTTCCTGACAATTATTTTCTAATATCTTAATTTGTTAGTTTCTTTGAAAAGTATATTCGATATAAACATGAAGGTACATGACAGTGTAATCCATCTCAAGGTTTATTCAACCTATACACAATACCCATTTGTTTTTCTGAATTTTTTAAACAAAGGGAAATAAATACAGATCAAATGTAAAATAATAACAAAAATAATTATTTGTAAATATTCACTTACCGCAAAGTCCCATGAGTTCATTGGTCTAGATGTTCTGGAAAAAGAGAGACTGAGGGTGACTTCACCTACTCAACGTGTCTGAGTTGTATACTGTTTACTTTTTCATTTCTAAGACACACAAAAAAATCTCTTTATTGCCAGATTTTCAATGATGCCCACATAGAATATACACATAGGAACAAATATGGGTCACTTCTAGCAGCATATAAGTTATCCCTATCTCCTGGAAATTAAACAGCCACATGTGATCCACCTGTCCATAGCAATTCAATCATTTTCTTCCGTAATAAGGAAATGCTGTGCACATGAATGAGGTGAAAAAAAAAACCAATAACAAAATATTAAGGTAAGAAATGTCTTAGGCAAGTTGTCTATCTTCAATCTAGAAAGAAGATAATTGACTTTTTAAACATTGTGAATAAAAATAATATATAAGCAAGTTAGTGAAAATGCTTATATTCCTAATGTATATTTCTTTTATGCTGTTAAAGATTTCAATTTTAAAATTCTCATCTTTCTTCAATTTCTTAGTACTTGAGTAGACTTACAGATACTAAGGATAACTTTATAACATACTGTAGTATAAATTTTGTTAATTTTTTAAGAGTGATGCATAAGAAACTAATTTTATATCATAAAATATTAATGCTTCAAATTTTACATTTTATTTTCTGAGATTTGTCATCAATATCTCTGTAAATAGCTTGATTTTCCATAAATGATAAATTATGTATGTTGAAGGGAATTTAAATTAAATATGCACCTTATATTTAATTAAAATTAATTATTTTAATAGAGATTAAATACATATTTTAAATACCAAAGGCTTAAAAAAATCTTTCCCAAACTATTTTAACAATACAATCTTTGGAACCCCACATAGAGATAGAATTTCATAAGCGTGTCAGAGCTGATGCTCCAAAAACAGGAAGACAGGCTGAATACTGAAGGCAAACTGTTGTTGGTGAGTTTTTCATGTTAACAGATAGAAAAAGATGCCACAAATAAGCAAAATAAAATTATCTGAATAAGTGGAATTTGAGTGCCAACCTATCAACAAAAATAATAATGTCAGGTGAATTAAAAGTGATATACTATTTAACTCAAATAGTTACTTTTCCAATGTTTTGAAAAGGGATTCTGTAAGTCATTCTCAGAAAAATGAGAATCACAGAAGTTCCAAGAATGTGAAATTTCCAAGGAATTATCCTTACTAATCCCTGCCAGTGACTAAAAATCCCTTATTCTCCACAGAGGTAGGAAAGAGCCCACTAAAAAAAGTTGAAGCTGCTGAAGCTTCAGCTCAAGCTGGAAGGAGGTTGACAAACAAAAGAAAAATACATGTCTCCCACTGTTTTCTTAGAAGTTTTCAATAAAGAATTATTTAAAGATCACCTCATGGATGGTTTTTGTTTGTTTTTTTTTTCCCTGCAATGACTTTGCCATGCATAGGAAAAATGTAAAAAAGTCTGAAAATGAGAAGTGGATTTCCAAGGATTCTAGTATGACTTGTGAAAAGGTGAATTCTTCATCTGGTATCCTATTCCATAGTCCTGATGACAGCTCCTTAAGTAAGACAGATCCTTATGCATTCAGGTAAACTAGTACTGGACAAGCTCATAGAAAAAAATATTAGCAATGTGTGCTTTTTCTCATTGTAAAAGACTGTTGTCCTGATTTTCTTTATTCTGCTAGTTGAATGTTCTTTCTAAGTATTCTGTTGGTGTGAGACATTCACTGCAGGAATGCCAGGAAAGCTAATTATTACTGGTTAAGCTAGAGGGCCCAGACTTCCCTTTTATAAGCTCATGCCCCATTATTTGCCACTGTTTGATGGTTGAAATTCTCCTTTTCTAAGGTATAGGGAACCTGCCCCAGGGATAATACACTGCTCCTTGTGGTGACAGGACACAGCAGGATTGACATTGGTCTATGAAAAGTAGTTTTCACCCTACAAGCCCAAGCATTAGTAATAATCCCAGTCTTGTAGTGAGAAGATTTAAGGCTCAAGTCTCCAGTATCCTAATGCTCTAGCACAGATTGAAAACTGGAAGGCACTGCAGGGGTCATGTAGTCCAGGATCCTAAGTGATTTACTCTCAGTCATACCAGTGAAAAAGAGGAAGCGCTGGGGTTTGAACTCCAGATTGAGTTCACTTTCCATTGTACCACAAGGCCCATTTTAGCGGTAGAATCTAGGACATATCACACACACATTTCTTTGTAAAATGGGGAAGCAGGATTGTTGTAAGGAAAGTAATGGTGCATAGAAACATGAACTGTCATTATTCATCCAATGAATATCTTATGTTTTTTGTGCATGCAACAGAGTATTCCACTTTTACTGCTTTTATTACAATAGTCTCCACTAAAAGAGATCTTTCTGGACTTAACAATAGATATATAGAGACAATGATGGAAAATATGGCTGGGTAACAGTATATACTCTATTTAACTTATCATTGTTGTTAATGCAATAGTTGATTAAAATCCCTGCAAAGAGAGAGAAGCTATTTTCTTCATCTACACTTTAACCATAATTTACTTATTTCGAACTTAGTTTTCTCCCTCTAAGTTCTAGGACATATCTTGTTATTTTTTTAAATACCTAGAAAGAGCAAGTCGTTCTTTCACAGAATTTCTGTCTTTGAAGTCTGTAATTTTATATAATCATATTTTAAGTTTCATACTCGGGTATTAAAGAGAATTTGTGGATAGTTTTATCAGCAGGAGTACTTTCTCTAGAGGGGAATATCATGGTTTTCTGAGTAATTTCCACATGTTTTCTTCCACAAGGGGTCCATTAATATGCTGGTATAACTTGTTTAAAAAGCATTAGTTACATAAAATATGAAGAGCCTTATTCTAGGCTCTGGGAAAAATAAAAAGGTCACTGAGATTAATATCTCACATCTATATTTCAATATAATAAATAGAAGCCAAGGTATATATAATTTGAATGAACAAAACTATGATTATATTGATTACCACGCTTAATATTTCTGGATGACACAGTTTATACTGACATAGTTTTCTGCTCATAGTGTTGTCCTATTAGAATCTTGCTAACAAGCAGTTTGGGACATAAACAATTGACAAAATAATTCATTGGCATTCTATTATGTTAAGATTTTCTGACCAACCTTTATTTTGATAGTATTCACAACATTTTTAATTTAAAAAATTCAGATGTTAATTGAGAATTTTTAAAATTTCTTTTAAAAACTTTTCAAGGGAAAAGCTAACAGAAAGAAGAATAGAGGTATAGAAATATGATGGAATACTTTTATAATGACAACAATGTGGTAAAGACAATTTTGAAATATTTAGGAACTCATCACTCTTAACACTGTAATGAGCCACCATAATTTCAGATGACAAATAATGAAATGTGTTACTTACCCAGATAGAAAAAGGATTCAGAGTACAGAAGGAGACAGATTCTTTTTGGGGGAACAGTCAATGCAAAAATTTGTTGTTTTACTACACGTATTTGTAGTGGATTATTTATTATTCCCAAATGTAAAGACTTCAGATAGAAGGGTGAAAAAGTAGATTTGGGGGAATTAAAATGTAAACATTTTTAAAATAAAATTTGCAAAGCACATCAAAAATACTTTTCCAGAGGCAAAAATAAGCATTTATTAAAAATTATGGCTATAAGATTAAATACTGTTAGATTCTGTGGTTTATGTTATTGACTAGAAACATGAAAAAAATCATATGATTTTGAAATAAATATATCTGGAAAATCAAATAATTATAATGATAGATTTTTATTTATATTTATAGTAAAATTATTTATCTTTTAGGCATGCTAAGAAAACATTAAATGAAAATAATAAGGTATTGTAAAAACTGCTAATTTATCTTAATTTAGAACATACTATTTTCAATGAACAAACAGAACCCATTTTCTGCATTATGAAAGATGAATATTTAATCAGGAAAAAGGATATATTTGGAAGGAATCTTCAAGTTAATGTGTCCATTGTGAATGCTAGAAAACTAATTACGTTGCTGGCTTTTCTCTCATTTCCCGCATAAATAAAATGAAGATTATTTACTATCTCTAAGAGCTATCTGTAAGGGTCCATAAGAGAGGCCAGGCAAGCACAGTTAGGAAGTAACACAGGCCTATGGCCTGGAGATCCCTGGACATGATTGGCTATTAGTACAAAGGGACTACCTTCCTGAATGGGATCTCCAGCATCAGTGGGAACCCTGAACACTCTGAAATTGCATCAGGAACAGGAAGTGTCTCCATTTCTGCCTGCCTGTGCCTGTGACCTCATGGACCTGATATAAGGTCAATGGGGCAGGACCCCGACCCTTTTCATCTGGAGCTCTGCCAAGGAGAAGGAGCTAAGAGAGAGTGCAAAAGGTCTTAGAGTAGGATGTAAGCCATGTGAAAGTTCTGAAGCTTGCCTGCATAAAACTCCCAGGTGCTCCATTGTGCTTAAACTGCATCCATATGAGATAGCAGCCAGAGGATTTCTGAAGGCCTCAGGAAGAGGCATGCTTGATATTAATGTTTACCAAAGATTTCTCTGACACCCTGGGAATTAGGAGAGACTGGCAATAGCAAATGTAATTATAGCATATTGCAGATATCATGATTAATTTGTGTTACTTCTCATAAGGATGTTAAATCAGCTTCTGGGTAGCGATGTGACTTAGTGAATAATCACAAAGACCTGAATTTGAATCTGTTCTTGGGCTCTTGGCTAACTATATGATTCTGGACAAATCAACTAACCCCTCTTATAGCCTGTTTACTCATTTGTAAAATAATTATGGGTAGTGCTTTTCTCAAGATATTTTTGTAAGTATAACTGCTGTGAAAAGCTTAATGTGCTATAGAAATATTAGCCATGGTTATCATTTTCCTTTTACAATAATTTTACATAAACTTATTACTTTACCTTTATGAATTCTATAGGACGAAGGAGAGATGTCTGCAGATACTCTTGATGACATCACTCAATCACTTGAAACAGACCCAGAGAATTGTAATTTACCTCCCTCAAATTATAACACAGGTAAGAATCATTTTAAATTTTCTAATGGAATACCAGTGTTCAACAGAAACCAAATATGCATTTATATCCAAGAAGATAACACAAGTTCTATTTCATTGTTCCATAGTAGAATAAAGGTGACTTTGTGTTCTCTTGAAGGCTCTGGCATTGGCGTCTAATGTGTAATGTCTGGCAGAGTTTGCCAAGCTAAAAAGGATCATTTTGGCTTCAGGGTGATTATTTTTCAGCTATAGAAGTTCTCAAAAATGAGTTACTATTTGTTTCAGTGCCAAATACACAAATTTGAGAAAAACAAAGGACTTGTCCTCAGAGAATGTGCAATGTACTAGGGGAATAGAGCCTACATAGATAACTCTAGTAGGAAAAAATAAATAATATAATAAGTACAGTCATAATGCTTTGTGAGGTATAAAGTGGAAAAGAATATCAGCTATCAAGAATAAAAACAACTTTCTGAAAGTTTTATGGATGGGTATGAATTCATTAGGTCATGGAAGTCCAGGAGAACTGGAATGAAAATTTCAAACATTCAAATTGTGAGCAAAGAGACAGGCAGTGAAAATCCAGTTTCACAAGACAATACATAGCAAAAAGAAGTAAATATGAAAAGATAGGCGATTAACAAATGTAGGAGGATTAGCTTTGTGTATATAAACAAATCACTTAATCTTAGAGCTTCATTTTCTTAATCTGTAAAAGACTTCACAGGATAATTTTGCTGAAATTATTTTGTAAGCCTGTATGTGCTATATTATTTAATGTGTATTATGTATATTGAATGCCAGCACAAAGTATACAAATGAATTTTACTTTGATGATGATAGAAAAGTATTGAAGAAATTGACATCAGTAGGTGATTAAAGGGATCTCATTCATAGAAAGAGCGGGTAAAACAGAATCTTTCTCTAAGTGACCAAAAGTAGTAACAATCTTACAAATTTTCTGCCTAGTTTTTACAATTCTTCTATCAGCATGGCATATAGGATATTTGCACTAGACATGATATCATGATTACTTCAGTAGCAATCCTTTATTATCTCCCTATTAACTGTGAATCTCAACAAGTCCTCTAACTTGTCTGTGATGGGTTTTTTCTTTTGCTTTAAATCTTGCATCTTAGATTCCGCATACTATCGAGGTCAACTTCAGTACCCATTACAAGCAGTACCCAGAACATCCCTGTTCTCCCCTGCATCCTTGCTGTTTCAATTTTGTTGATCAGTGAATCAAATGAAGAATTGAACATTTCCAAGGAAAACCCCATAACCAAATCTGTTAAATCTAGAACTTGATAGAACACATTTTTCTAATTCTGGGTTAAATCTAAGTTTAGCTATCTTTCCTTCTGCAGAATAAAATCCCTGTGTTTTTTTTTTTTTTTTTTTTTTTTTTTTGGCAGTTATTTTCCTTAATGCTCACACGATTTTTAAAAAAACTTTCTTCTGGTGTTAAAGTTATATGTTGGTTAAAGTTACCAGAAGTCTGGCTAATGAATAAATGAGGGAAGGATGTTACTGTATATGAGTGATTTATATTATAAATCTCTAAAGGACAAGCAGTGTTTACATGTAAAATTTGAGGTAAACCACATTTATGACACTTTTAAAGAAATTTAGCATATTTGTCATTTATTAGCATAAATTAAAAATTAAATCTATAATGTATTTTATTCATCTTATTGTTCCCATTCACAGTATACATCAGTAAGTTTAATTTTCACATATATTTTCTTATATTAAGAGGAATTCTGAGGTTTCAAAGGTTTTTTTTAATAAAGTAATGTGTAATTTAGAGATTCTGTTTAGCTGTCCACAACAACCCTAAGGAGGTTATGGTAAATTCAATTTAAATCAATTGACAAAATGATATTTTAATATAATCTTAGGATTCATATGTGGAGATTTTTTTTTTATCAGTGCCAAAGAATCTGCATTCTAAATATACTGCTACTGCCCCACAGATTTTGAAATCCTAATATGTTTCTTGACTTGTGTTTTTCTCTATACAGATTCAAATTACATTTGGGAAAAAAAGGAAGTACTTCCTGTATATAAAACATCAGTAGAATTTAAAAATTCATAATAAACACGATTCAAAAGAAAAGTTAATCGTTTAGAAAAGATGATTAGACTACAGGAAGAATCGTCACAAAGAAGAAAAACTAAATTACAGTTAAAGAATCAAAAAGTAGTATGTGATAGAGAACTTTATAGAAGGCAAGTATGGATCTCATAAAAGGTTTGAAAACATTTCTCTTGAAATGAAACATTGTGACAGAAAACTTGAGGTTAAGAAATGAAAAATGAAAAATCTTTAAAATAATGTAATGAGCCCTACAATGAAACCTTTTTACTTAATGTGGTATGATCCATCTTCTTCTTTGGAATACTTTCCAATGGGTGCCTACTCTTATTTTCATCATTATTTTTGAAGCAGAGATTGTCTTTAATCAACATATATTTATCAAGTACCTTGTGTGCACCAAGCACTGTTGTGGGCCCTGAGACCCAAAGACAAAAATCAAGTGCCATCGGAAATTTACATTCCATATAAGAATACAGGATGTAAATACAAATGTAAACACAGTAAAGTCACAGAAACTTGGAGCAGAAAGCAGGGCATGGTTTTCTTCTTCTTCTTCTTCTTCTTCTTCTTCTTCTTCTTCTTCTTCTTCTTCTTCTTCTTCTTCTTCTTTTTTTTTTTATAATAACTTTTTGTTGACAGAGCCCATGCCAGGGTAATTTTTTTACATTATCCCTTGCACTCACTTCTGTTCCAATTTTTCCCCTCCCCTAGATGGCAAGCAGTCCTATATATGTTAAATATGTTGCAGTATATCCTAGATACAATATATGTATGCAGAACCGAACAGTTCTCTTATTGCACGGGGAGAATTGCATTCAGAAGGTACAAATAACCCACGAAGAAAAATAAAAATCTAAATAGTTTACATTCATTTCCTAGTGTTCTTTCTTTGGGTTTAGCTGTTTCTGTCCATCATTGATCAATTGAAACTGAATTAGGTCTCTTTGTCAAAGAAATCCACTTCCATCAGAATACATCTTCATACAGTATTGTTGTGGAAGTATATAATCTCCTGGTTCTGCTCATTTCACTTAGCATCAGTTCATGTAAGTCTCTCAAGCTTCTCTGAATTCATCCTGCTGGTCATTTCTTACAGAACAATAATATTCCATAACATTCATATACCACAATTTACCCAGCCATTTTCCAATTGATGGGCATCCATTCAATTTCCTTTTTCTAGCCACTACAAACAGGGCTGCCACAAACATTTTGGCACATGCAGGTCCCTTTCCCTTCTTTAGTATTTCTTGGGGATATAAGCCCAGAAGTAATACTGCTGGATCAAAGGGTATGCACAGTTTGATAACTTTTTGGGCATAATTCCAGATTGCTCTCAAGAATGGTTGAATTCGTTTACAACTCCAACAATGCATCAGTGTCCCAGTTTTCTCGCATCCCCTCCAACATTCATTATTTTTTCCTGTCATCTTAGCCAATCTGACAGGTGTATAGTGGTATCTCAGAGTTGTCTTAATTTGCATTTCTCTGATCAATAATGATTTGGAACACTCTTTCATATGAGTGGTAATCATTTCAATTTCATCATCTGAAAATTGTCTGTTCATATCCTTTGACCATTTATCAATTGGAGAATGGATTGATTTCTTTTAAATTAGAGTCAATTCTCTATATATTTTGAAAATGAGGCCTTTATCAGAACCTTTAACTGTGAAGATGTTTTCCCAGTTTGTTGCTTCCCTTCTAATCTTGTTTGCATTAGTTTTGTTTGTACAAAGGCTTTTTAATTTGATATAATCAAAATTTTCTATTTTGTGATCAGTAATGGTCTCTAGTTCATCTTTGGTCACAAATTTCTTTCTCCTCCACAAGTCTGAGAGATAAACTCTCCTATGTTCCTCTAATTTATTTATAATCTCTTTCTTTATGCCTAAATTTTGGACCCATTTTGATCTTATCTTGGTATATGGTGTTAAGTGTGGGTCCATGCCTAATTTCTGCCATACTAATTTCCAGTTATCCCAGCAGGTTTTAATCAAATAATGACTTCTTATCCCAAAAGTTAGGATCTTTGGGTTTGTCAAACACTAGATTGTTATAGTTGACTATTCTGTCTTGTGAACCTAACCTATTCCACTGATCAACTAATCTATTTCTTAGCCAATACCAAATGGTTTTGGTGACAGCTTCTTTATAATATAATTTTAGATCAGGTACAACTAGGCCACCTTCATTTGATTTTTTTTTCATTAATTCCCTTGAGATTCTCGACCTTTTATTCTTTCATATGAATTTTGTTATTTTTTCTAGATCATTAAAATATTTTCTTGGAAGTCTGATTGGTACAGCACTAAATAAATACATTAGTTTAGGAAGTATTGTCATCTTTATTATATTCGCTCGGCCTAACCAAGAGCACTTAATATTTTTTCCAGTTATTTAAATCTGACTTTATTTGTGTGGAAAGTTTTTTTGTAATTTTGCTCATATAATTCCTGAGTTTCCTTTGGTAGATAGATTCCCAAATATTTTATGCTATTGACAGTTATTTTGAATGGAATTTCTCTTTGTATCTCTTGCTGTTGGATTTTGTTTGTGATGTAAAAAAATGCTGAGGATTTATGGGAGTTTATTTTGTATCCTGCTACTTTGGTGATTTTTTCTAATAATTTTTTAGTAGAATCTCTGGAGTTCTCTAGGTATACCATCATATCATCTGCAAAGAGTGATAGTTTGGTTTCCTCATTGGCTACTCTAATTCCTTTAATCTCTTTCTCAACTTTTATTGCAGAGGCTAGTGGTTCTAATACAATATTGAATAATAATGGTGATAGTGGGCAACCTTGCTTCACTCCAGATCATACTGGGGAAGGTTCCAGTTTTTCCCCATTGCATATGATGCTTACTAATGGTTTTAAATATATGCTGCTGACTATTTTAAGGAAAAGTCCATTTATTGTTATACTCTCAAGTGTTTTTATTAGGAATGGATGTTGGATTTTATCAAATGTTTTTTCTGTATCTATTGAGATGATCATATGGTTTTTGTTTGTTTGGTTATTGATATAGTCAATTATGCTAATAGTTTTCCTAATATTGAACCATCCCTGCATCCTTGGCATAAATCTTACTTGGTCATAGTGTATTATCCTGGGGGTGATTTTCTGTAATCTTTTTTGCTAATATTTTATTTAAGATTTTAGCATCAATATTCATTAGGGGGATTGGTCTATAATTTTCTTTCTCTGTTTTCAATCTACCTGATTTAGGTATCCGTACCATGTCTGTATCATAAAAGGAGTTGGGTAGGACTCCTTCAATCCCTATTTTTTCAAATAGTTTATTTACTATTGGAGTTAATTGTTCTTTAAATGTTTGGTAGAATTCACATGTAAATCCATCTGGTCCTGGGGATTTTTTCTTAGGGAATTGGTTAATATCTTGTTCTATTTTTTTTTTTCTGAGATGGGACTGTTTAGGATATTTACTTCTTACTCTGTTAGTTTGGGCAAGCTATATTTTTGAAGGTATTCTATTTCATTTAAGTTGTCGAATTTATTGGCATAAAGTTGGGCAAAGTAACTCCTAATTATTGCTCTAATTTCCTCTTTGTTAGTGGCGAGTTCTCCCTTTTCATTTTTAAGATTAACAATTTGATTTTCCTCTTTCCTTTTTTTAATCAGATTTACTAAGTGTTTGTCTATTTTGTTGGTTTTTTTCATAGAACCAACTCTTAATTTTATTAATTAATTCAATAGTTTTTTTACTTTAAATTTTATTGATATCTCCTTTTATTTTTAGAATTTCAAGTTTAGTGTTTGACTGGGGATTTTTAATTTTTCCTTTTCTAGCATTTTTAGTTGCAAGCCCAATTCATTGACCTTCTCTTTCTCTATTTTATGCAAATAGGCCTCTAGTGATATGAAATTTCCCCTTTTTACTGCTTTGGCTGCATCCCATACATTTTGATATGATATCTCATTATTGTCGTTTTCTTGGGTGAAGTTATTATGTCTATGATTTGCTGTTTCACCCAATCATTCTTTAGTATGAGATTATTTAGTTTCCAATTATTTTTTGGTCTACTTTCCCCTGGCTTTTTGTTGAATGTAATTGTCACTGCATTGTGGTCTGAAAAGGATGCATTTACTATTTCTGCCTTACTGCATTTGAGTTTGAGGTTTATATGTCTTAATAATATATGGTCAATTTTTCTATAGGTTCCATAAACTGCTGAAAAGAATGTCTACTCCTTTATGGCTCCATTTCGTTTTCTCCAGAGATCTATCATATCTAACTTTTCTAGTATTCTATTTACCTCTTTAACTTCTTATTTATTTTGTGGTTTGATTTATCTTAATTCTGAGAGTGCAATATTGAGATCTCCCACTATTATAGTTTTTCTCTCTATTGCAGCTCTCTTAATTTCTCTTTTAAGAATTTAGATGCTATACCACTTGGTGCATATATGTTTAATATTGATATTGCTTCATTATCTGCGTTACACTTTAGCAAGATATACTGCCCTTCCTTTTCTCTTTTAATTAGATCAGTTTTTGCTTTTGCTTGATATGAGATCAAGATGGCTACTCCTGCTTTTTTTACTTCACCTGAAGCATAGTAGATTTTGCTCCAACCTTTTCCCTTTACTCTGCATGTATCTCCCTCTTCAAGTGTGTTTCCTGTAAACAACATATTTAGGATTCTGGCTTTAAATCCATTCTGCTAACCGTTTCTGCTTTATGGGGGAGTTTACCCTGTTCACATTTATGGTTAAAATGACCAATTCTGTATTACTTGCCACCTTGTTAACCTCTGTTTATGCTTTTCTCTCTTCTTTCCCCCTTCCCCCCCTTCCCAGTATTAAACTTGTGAGCACCACTTGCTTCTTACAGCCCTCCCTTTTTAGTATCCCTCCCACATGCCTTAGAGTTCCTGCCCCTGTCTTACTCCTTTTCCTCACAATTTCTGTATTCCCCTCAACTTAGCTTATTCCTTCCCTTTTCACTTTTCCCTTCTCACTTTTCAATGAGGTGGGAGAAGTTTCACCATAAATTGAGTATGTCTAAAATTTTTCTCTTAAAGCCAATTCTGATGTCAGTAAGACACCCAATATATTCATCCCCCTCCATTCTTTCTCTCAGATATAATAGATTTCCTTTGCCTCTTCATGGGATGTAGTGCCCCCACTTTACCCTTTTTCTGGTACAATGTCCTTGGCACCTCTCGTTTCTAGAACAAGGTATATATGTATTCTTTATACATCTTTATAGCAGAAATATAGTTCCCAAGATTTCTTTTTACCTTTTTAGGTTTCTCTTGATTGCTATATTTGTAGATCAAACTTTTTGTTAAGTTATGTTTTTTTTTCATCAAAAATAGGTGAAATTTGCTTATTTCTTTGAATGTTCCATCTTCTTCCCTGGAAAAAAGATGCTCATTCTGGCTGGGTAAGTTATTTTTGGTTGCATACCGAGTTCCTTAGCCTTTTGGAATACCATATTCCAGGCCCTTCGATCTTTGAATGTGGATCCTGCTAAATCCTAGGTAATCCTTATTGTGGCTCCTCTATATTTCAGTTGGGATTTTCTAGCTGCTTGCAGTAATTTTTCCTTCATCTGAGGTTTCTGGCATTTGGCCATTATATTTCTTGGTGTTTTGATTTTAGGATCCCTTTCAGTAAGTGATCGATGAATTCTTTCAATGCCTATTTTACTTTCTGGTTCTATTACTTCTTGGCAGTTGTCTTTGATGATTTCCTATAAAATTGTATCTAGGCTCTTTTTTTCATCATAATTTTCGGGTAGTCCAATGATCCTCAGGTTATCTCTCCTAAATCTATTTTCCAGGTCTGTTGTTTTTCCAAGTAAATATTTGTCATTTTTTTTTCTAATCTCTCATTTTTTTTGGTTTTGCTTGAATGTTTTTTGATGTCTCAATGAATCAGTCATTTCTATTTATTCAGTTCTGATTTTTAGGAAATTATTTTCTTCATTAGCTTTTTTTTTTTTTAACTTATTTTTATATATGTCCAATTGAGTTTTTAAATGAGTTGTTTTATTCTCTGGAATTTTTTTCCATTTCACTATTTTTTTTTAGTGAGTTATTTTCTTTTTCCAATTCACAAATCCTACTTTCTTGGGAATTCTTAACATTTTCCAATTCATAAATTGTTTCCTGCACAATCTCCTCGGGATTGAAAAGCTGCTCTCTTTCTGTATAGAAACTATCAATCTTCCTTTTGATTTTTTCACTCATTTTGTTAAAGCCTGTTGGGTCTGCCTTCTGGGCCAAGAGGTTACCAGCTTCCTCTACAGAACAAGGATAGCTGTCCTGCCAACTGGCTACAAAGAGCACTGAGGTACAGGAGTGCTCTGGGAAAGAGTTCCCCAGTAGTAACTCAAGCCTGTGATGAGGAGCTGCAGAAGTGCTTTGCAAAGAACCCTGTTGTATGTATTATGGACTGCCCTGGGACTAGACGCTCAGCTATGAAAGTTTCACTACCCCAAGCAAACCCCACCCTGGGCCTGTGGATATTTGTGACTGAAGAGTGAATAGCCCTGTGGGGACCAGAAGTATCATTGCCCCTGGAAGCTTAGTTAGTTGTGCTGCCAAAGTTCTATTGCCCCAGGCTTAGCACCCCACTGTGCAGATTAGAGGCTGCCCCAGGCTGTGCCCCGCCGCTGTGCAGATTTGTACCTGCCCCCAACAAAAGCCCCAAAGTGTAAAATGTGGCTACTGGGCCATGTTACGGGTGTGCCTGAGTCACTTCTAGTTTTGGGTGGTTATAGCCAGATCTTGTTAGGTTCTGGCATTTTTTAAAGAGTGCCCTCTGTCTTTGGCTTTAATTTCTCGCTGGTTTTCTGCTTTATAATTAAGGCAGAGCAGTTAGCCTAGGCAAGAGTCATCTCTAGAGGTCACCCTGCCCCCTAGTCTGCTTTCACTAAGCTCTCCCTGCCTGTGCTGGTCTGTTCCTAGCCCCTCAGGACAAACCTTTCCTGACGATCTTCCAGATTATCTTCAACTGGAAAATTATTGTGCTTCTAATCTTCATGGGTTTTACCAGTCAAGTGCTATTTTTGAGGCTGACTTTAATGTTGGTCTCAGGGCATGAAAGGAACTTAGAAAATTGTGTGTGTCTTCTCCACCATCTTGGCTCCGCCCCTCCTTGGCCATGTAAAATTACCAATTAAAAATAAAATATCTTTTTTTGAAAAGCAGGAATAAAAATATGAAAAAGATATGAAATGGGAAATTTCCCTTTGTTTTGATAGAAATTATAGTATGGCACAAGCGTAACAATTTACCTAATACCTTGGATATAATATCTTGGATAAAATTTACTTTCCAATTTCATTTTTTAGGGGAAATTTAAATATTTTTGAAATTTGAAACATGATGATTTGGGACTAAGTAATACCCTAAGCTTAAAAGATTAAGTTTAACTATTGTTTATTTATTTTTTAATTGTTCTTTGTCTTATTTCATTATCCAAGGATAAAGTTACTTTAGAGACAACCAGCATACCAGAACAAATGGCACTAAGAAACAAGTTAAGTCTCTTCATGCTTTATTTTTGAACAAGAAAAGAATGCCTGAGGTACCAGAATCCAGTAGGAAATCCCATGGTGATGACATGCATTCAGGTGCAGAAACAAATTGTAAAGAAAGTTGTAAAAAAACATGGATTGAGGAGGAAAAGAAAGTCAAAACCAAACCTAGAATCAAGATGACTGAGTTAAAGCAAATATGTGGTAAAATATATGAAAAGGACAAAATTGCTGATGAGACAAAAGACAACCTCCAAAAATATGACTTTAAAGAAGAATCAAAAGAAATACCGGAAGCATCTCCTACCTTGGCAAATAACTTCAGTGATTCTGTGGAAAAGGAGAATGCCCTCTCAGGGTAAGAGTTCTTCAGTCATTTTCTGGGCAAACAGAACATGCTGTTTTAAAGAATTTAAATATGACTTTTGCAAAAGATGTTCTTCCATTTTCTTCTTACATGTACTCACAAAAAAACACCCTACAATCTAAGAATGAGCCAGAAATTGAATGTACTTGCAAAATAAATGAAGAGGATATTGCTTATGTTGCAAAAAAGCCTGAACTTATTACTGCAAGAAAATGTAAGGAGAAAACAAAACATAGAGAAATCTTTTTCGAGAATTGTCATCACAATGTCAGTAACTCTACAGATGAGTTAAACAGTTGGAGACACTCCTTCCATATAGGGAGAAAATCTCAAAAATGTACATGGATTCAGCATTAAAACAAGATATACAAAGGTTGACAACTGAGTTAGGAATATTGTAAGCAAAATCCCTGACTTTGGAAAAAAAAATACCACAAAAAGAGGTAGATTCACCTTCTGCCACTCTATATTTGTTTTTCCTCTTCATCAATCATCCTGGGAAACTGATTTTTCACTTCACATGCTTGCTATTTGTACAACATGTTTTGAAAACTGCATTAAGGAAAATACCCAGAAAGCCTTTTTTATAGTTTTTTTTTTTTTTTTTTAATTTTGGTCATCTAAATTACTCCATCAATTTTCAAAGTAAACAAGTACTTTGTTTACAAAGTTACAATGTAAACAAGACACTTTCTAAATCAGACATACAAACTGTAATATTAGACTAGATAACCAAAAGAATAAGGATAAGCCTAAAAATAATTAGGACACAGCCCTAAAAGAAATATAATGAACTCAGATTCTCGTTTGTGCAAATCCTTGTAATATTTGATATTTGAAAGAATTTTGCTTTCTATGGGCATTTTTTCTTAGCCAAATGTAAGGTGCTGTGACTTAAAATACTGAAAACATAAGCTAAATTTGGGAAATTTCTAACAAATGTATCTGATACAGCTAATGCTTTAATGGTAATCTAATACTTAAAATACTGAAAACATAAGCTAAATTTGGGAAATTTCTAACAAATGTATCTGATACAACTAATGCTTTAATGGTAATCTAATACTTAAATACTGAAAACATAAGCTAAATTTGGGAAATTTCTAACAAATGTATCTGATACAGCTAATGCTTTAATGGTAATCTAATACTTAAAATACTGAAAACATAAGCTAAATTTGGGAAATTTCTAACAAATGTATCTGATACAGCTAATGCTTTAATGGTAATCTAATACTTCATCTTCACTGATTTTACTAAAATCATTACTTTTTTTGGGTTTCAAAAGAAAGTGAAACACAATTTTGCTAATTAATCATCTAAAATCAGTTTTCATTGGGCATTAATATACTATTTCTCTATTTATCCTACTAGTAATAAATTATAGGATTGATATTTAAACCTCAATCTTCTGCCTTCAAGTTCAGTGCTCGTCGTCTTGTATTTTGTTTTCTTACTCATTTCCTTTCCTTTGTTTTTTTCATCTGGTTTTTCTTGTGCAGCAAGAGAATGGTATAAATATGTTTATACACATTGGATTTAACATATATTTTAACATGTTTAGCATATACTGGGTTGCTTACCATCTAGGGGAGGAGGTGGGGGGGAAGGAGCAGAAAACCTGAAACACAAGATTATGCAAGGGTCAATGTTGTCAGATTATCCATCCAGATGTTTTGAAAATAAAAAGTTTTATTTAAAAAAAGTTTTAAAAAAGTAAATAGGTAGCAAAACCATTTAGCTAAGAAATAGAGTAGTAGATCACTGGAATAGGTTAGTTTCATGGGACAAAACAGTCAATCACTATAGCAATCTTTATCTATGGCCCTCAGTTTCCCTCTTCATCCATGGGGTAATTACAATACAATGAACTATTATTCACCCTTGTGCAACTGTTGGATAGCCAAAGGAACAAATACCACTTGCAGAACAACATCCTGGATGAATTTTGGCCAAATCCAACAGGGACCAGTTATCTATATACTGGAGCTAACAATTTTCTCATCCTTGACAAGCTCCACAAGGGCTGGCTCCTCTTGTAGACTTGCTCAAGAAAGTCAAGTTAGCCTCATTGACACGTAGCCTTCTTTGCTCCTGGGTTATTTAAGTCATATTAGGCTTATGCACAAATTGTCATCTCATGCCAATCTGATCAACTGACCACTCTTAATGACCATCAAATGCTCTTGGGTGACATCTAGTGGTTGCGTCCAAGATTGCCCTTAACAAATTCTCACTTCAAAGCTCTTGTATGAGATACAACCAGGGGACCCAGCATTAACTTCCTCCCTCTCTCTCCCCGCCATTCTCTCACTCCAGCAGCCAAAGCTGCTCTGGCACAAGTTATAAACGCTCTTCACTCAGGGTCTCATCTTATGACCCAGAACTTCCAGTTACCATGTCTCTTTCTCCTGAGTACTCTACAGCCTTACTCCACCAAGGTAATTCTATTTTGAAATGTTTTTTTTTTTTTTAATTTTGGTCATCTAAATTACTCCATCAATTTTCAAAGTAAACAAGTACTTTGTTTACAAAGTTACAATGTAAACAAGACACTTTCTAAATCAGACATACAAACTGTAATATTAGACTAGATAACCAAAAGAATAAGGATAAGCCTAAAAATAATTAGGACACAGCCCTAAAAGAAATATAATGAACTCAGATTCTCGTTTGTGCAAATCCTTGTAATATTTGATATTTGAAAGAATTTTGCTTTCTATGGGCATTTTTTCTTAGCCAAATGTAAGGTGCTGTGACTTAAAATACTGAAAACATAAGCTAAATTTGGGAAATTTCTAACAAATGTATCTGATACAGCTAATGCTTTAATGGTAATCTAATACTTAAAATACTGAAAACATAAGCTAAATTTGGGAAATTTCTAACAAATGTATCTGATACAGCTAATGCTTTAATGGTAATCTAATACTTAAAATACTGAAAACATAAGCTAAATTTGGGAAATTTCTAACAAATGTATCTGATACAGCTAATGCTTTAATGGTAATCTAATACTTAAAATACTGAAAACATAAGCTAAATTTGGGAAATTTCTAACAAATGTATCTGATACAGCTAATGCTTTAATGGTAATCTAATACTTAAAATACTGAAAACATAAGCTAAATTTGGGAAATTTCTAACAAATGTATCTGATACAACTAATGCTTTAATGGTAATCTAATACTTAAAATACTGAAAACATAAGCTAAATTTGGGAAATTTCTAACAAATGTATCTGATACAGCTAATGCTTTAATGGTAATCTAATACTTCATCTTCACTGATTTTACTAAAATCATTACTTTTTTTGGGTTTCAAAAGAAAGTGAAACACAATTTTGCTAATTAATCATCTAAAATCAGTTTTCATTGGGCATTAATATACTATTTCTCTATTTATCCTACTAGTAATAAATTATAGGATTGATATTTAAACCTCAATCTTCTGCCTTCAAGTTCAGTGCTCGTCGTCTTGTATTTAGTTTTTCAAACTATGTTTTTATTCGCTATAGATATTTGCATAATTGACTGAATTTAGATATTATTATACTAGCACTGTTAATTTGCTGAATTTTATTTTTGGGAAGGAGCATTGGCAATCATTGAGTCAAACCCCATTATCTTATCAGTGAGGAAAGGTTAGGCTCAGAGATGTTAGATTGTATGGCCAGGGTCTCTTGGCTCATCTATACCTTCACATGTCTGTCTTGTAATTATTTTTTCACAATAATAGCAGAACACATAATACAGGAGAGTATATACAAACCCAAAATCACTTAGTTAGACTTAGATTTAAGGGCTTCTTGTAATGCAGACTAGTTATGTTACCCTGGGCAAATCCATTGACCTTACCAGGCAACTGAGACTAGGAGCAGAGGCTGATCTGAATTTATGGAGGGAATTTCCTCACTTGGAGTTACTTGCACTTATGAATTCATAGATTCTGTCCACAAATAATGAGAGTAGTATTTGTATAACACTCAGATTACAAAGCAATCTCATGTGATCTTCATTACTATTCCTAAAAGGGGTGTGACCCATATTTGTGGACAAGGCAATAGAAGCTGAGCAAATATAAATGACTTCGAAAAATGGTTAATTGGGTTACTTAATGTATCTGTGCCTCTAGTTCCTAATCTACAAAATGATAGCATTACACCAAATTTTATTTTTCCTAATTTTTTTTTGTGCTTCTGGGAATATGAAAAGGGAAGAGCACTGATTTTCCATAATGTAGCAGTCACAATACCTAAATCTAACTGCAATCGATTTCCTATGTTGTTAATCCAGTATTTCAGTGACCACCTTCAAGGTTTTTTGTTTGTTTTTTTGCTTTGGTTTATTGGTTTACTTTTTGAACTAGACAGTAAGAAATAAGAAATGAGAAATGGAAGAGGAAACATCCATCATGTGGTTGGAAATAAACTTGGTCTGTCTTTTCATTGTGAGAACATGGTGGAAAAGGCCAAAAATAAATCAGATATTGTATGTCAACCCTGTTTGCTTTTTAAAGGAGAGAGATGAGAGAACTTGAAAGTAGAATGAGAAAACACAATGAGATAGTAATTGAGCTATCATTTTGAAATTTGAGTCAATGTTTCTACTTTCAAACAAAATTTATAAAACTATGACCATTTTATATCCAAAATAAAAAAGTGAAGATAATATAGGGGATAATACGTATTTCAAATTAAAATTGAAAAATTAAAGGCAGGGTGACATATTTGACAAGGAGCTAAGAAGACTTAATTGAGTCCCATCTCTGACATATGTAGACAAGTCATTTAATACTTCTAGATTATCGTAACATTGGTAGAGGGAATTTTCTCTTCAGGTAGTTCCTTGTACTAGTTAAAAAACAAGTCTAGTACTTATATATAATTATATATATATATATATATATATATAATGTATAAAAGTGTACATGTACACACACACACACACACACACATATATATGCATTTACACAGAGAGAGACACACACAACAATAAAGTAACAATAATACTAAGCTTTCCTTTTAGATGAAAGAGGAAAAGAAAAAGCATCAACACAATGTAATGAAAATATTGGAGGGAAAAGATGGCGATAAATTTATTGAAAAGAGAACATCTGACAAAATTAATAAACGATTTTCTTTGGAGAGCCATCAAAATGGTAAAGATGAGGAAAATAAAATTCCTGGGGAAGAAATTCCAATAAATATTTCTTCCAAGGAAAATTTACCTATGCACCATGTTTTAAAGGAGTATGTTTGTCAAAATATTTAAATGGAGAATTATAAAAATATTAACACTTAATGGCATATTCAGTTTGCTCTACAAATCTAGATTCAGATTCACTCTGCATCCACTTGTTTTTTGCCAAGAAAGAAATTAAGGTCCCATGAATGTGTATAATCCTATTGCTGTAAGTATTTTTATACTATATATATATATATATATATATATATATAATGTATAAAAGTGTACATGTACACACACACACACACACACATATATATGCATTTACACAGAGAGAGACACACACAACAATAAAGTAACAATAATACTAAGCTTTCCTTTTAGATGAAAGAGGAAAAGAAAAAGCATCAACACAATGTAATGAAAATATTGGAGGGAAAAGATGGCGATAAATTTATTGAAAAGAGAACATCTGACAAAATTAATAAACGATTTTCTTTGGAGAGCCATCAAAATGGTAAAGATGAGGAAAATAAAATTCCTGGGGAAGAAATTCCAATAAATATTTCTTCCAAGGAAAATTTACCTATGCACCATGTTTTAAAGGAGTATGTTTGTCAAAATATTTAAATGGAGAATTATAAAAATATTAACACTTAATGGCATATTCAGTTTGCTCTACAAATCTAGATTCAGATTCACTCTGCATCCACTTGTTTTTTGCCAAGAAAGAAATTAAGGTCCCATGAATGTGTATAATCCTATTGCTGTAAGTATTTTTATACTATATATATATATATATATATTTGTTGTTGTTGTTGTTGTTACATGAGTGTCTATTGAAAGAAGGTAGGTAAGCTTTGATGAGATCCAAAAGAATAGCATATAATGTAATTTATGGGTGACAAGGAGCAAAGCAATGCAGTTTGCAAACTTTGCAAATGTATAAATAAGTTCCAGTGAGACATGAAAATAGACTTACAGCTACTCCAAAAATTAAATGTGTTCTCTTAGTCATTAGCAAATTTCCCATCGAGAATGAATCAATTTAAGTGCATATCATGAGCCAAGTATTGGCAATACAAAGTCAGACAACCTAGATTCTCCAGAAAGAGTTCACACTTTTCATTGCAGACATGCAAATCATTAAAAAGATGCAGTCACCAACCCGTAGACTACCATGTAAGATGAGCCTGAGAAGAGAAAAATTATTGTCCTTTCAGGATGGCAGAATAAAAAAGGGGAATTGACAGAAATGTAAAGAGAAGTACTCACATAGTCCTTGTTTTATAAGGCCTTCTAGTGCTCATATGACTTCTGGACAGGCTGAGGAAGATAAAAAAAGCAGATAACTTCTACTTGCCACCTCACTAAAAAAGTCTTAGGACCATAAGGTGATAGATGAGACACAGGAATATAGTAAAGAGGGTTCACGATTCATGTTGTGACTGTACTTACTAGAAGACCTCTGAAAGTCCAACTCATGAGAGTTGGAATGTGGAAGTGTTCTGGATTAACATTTAGAAAGTAGAGAATATTTCTTAAAAGCCCAGATTTACTTTTATTAACTTGAAAACTAATTTAACAGTCTTACAAAAACTTTTCCTAGCTCAATTTCAAGACTAAAAATTACATAAATGCAGGAAGACAACAACATATACTCTATTTGAGAGACACTGAAAAGAGCATCATTCCCGATCTCAATGCCAATACTCACAAATTGTGACCTCAGTTGCATGCAGACAGAAAGTTATTTACTGTTCGTTTGATTAGTGGGAAATACCCATATTAGACAAATTAGTGAGAAACAGTAAAGCCATGGACAATTAAGAGAAAGTTTCCTTTTCTAAAAATTGTCATCTTTTACTTTTATATCAGCCTCTTTTCCAATGATCTCACTCCTCAACCATCTAGTGAAAAATTCCTCATCCCCACATCAGTATTGCATGCAGTATTCCACATTGATAATCCTCCATTGTACTTAAGTAGGAGATGGTACCCTCTTATCTCCAAACTCGGATGTTATAATTTCACAGTATTCAGTTGCAGTTATTTTGTTATCCTTAATAATTATATTATTGCAGTTACAATTTATATTGTTGTCCTGGTTGTCCTTATTTCATTTTACATTACTTCATCTAAATATTCTCATCCACTTATGTAATTATGCCTAACCATAGAAAATGATGTTCCATTACATCAACAAAGACCAATTTAAAAAAAAAAATTTTTTTGCCATTCTTCAGTCAATGATGCTGCAGCTACTTTATTTCTTGTTATTTGCTACTACAAAAAGTTGTTGCTGTGAATATTGGTTTTTAAAACTTTTCTTGACATAGAATAAAAATAACTCATTAGGGTATAGCAATTGGAGAGAGAAATAATGGTAAAGCACCAGAGAAATTAGTATTCTTTGGAGAAGTTTGACGGAAAGGGAAGCTAAAGAGGGTAAGTTGCAAGAGAACATTCTATTTGAGTTCTGTGAAATCTGTGAATATAAGGTGCTGGAACAAATTGATGTCAAAAACGATTACAAAATGTGCTTTGTACCACTAAATTCCTTCTTTGATACCTTATCAGAGTGGAAAAATAAAGTTACTAAAAGCTACATGAACAGAGGAATAGGTAAGTTTATGAGATCCATTCGAGTTAAATCAAAGAACAATCTTCCTTTGTTCCTCACTGTTTTAACTAGTATGCACAATCTCTCTCTCTCTCTCTCTCTCTCTCTCTCTCTCTCTCTCTCTCTCTCACACACACACACACACACACACACACACACACACACGCAGGAATGTGTTAATTCCTTAGGCAGTCCATTCCTTTTTAAATAAGTTTTAGTTGTTTGGAATTTGGTTGGTTTTTGTGTTCTTTGTTTTTCATGCATTGATCTCAAATGTGTTTTGTTGTGCCTAGTCCTAGCCATTGGAGGGCCAATTAAATATTATGTTTTATTGTATATTTGAGCACATATACTACTTCCTATCATCCCAGTTCTTGCTCTTCTCTTGTTTATGGTAAATATCTGCAGTAAACATCATCAGTTGCCATTTTTCGCCATCCTGATTTCTCTCCTCTGAAAATATTCTGAGTGCTAATTGTCTTTCCTAAAATATATCTCCCAGGAATGAATATGTTCTTTAAACATGTTCTGACCAGGGCATGGTATAAGGAAAGTATCACCTCCCTCCACCTGGATTCTATGAATTCTTAGAATTCCACTTACAATTATTAAGACTTTCTCCTGGTGGTGTTCACACATACCAAGCCTGCCTTGATAAGTCCCTGATATTTTGCACACAACAACCTACTTTTATATGGATGATGTTTTCTTAGCCCAAATATAGGAAGGACCATTATAGGTGAAGAAAAGGTTGGGTAAGAAATAAGCAACACCTATTCTTTGACTAGAGAAGCACAGATCTGACTAGAATGGGCTTTGTATTCTGAGCAGTGTGAGAACCTTTGTTGGATTAAGACTGTAGGCCTGAAGGTGGTGAAGCTTCACAGGCAGACAATGCAATTTAATGCACCACAGAAAAGGGGACCATTAAAAGTTTATGTTTTAGGGAATGATGTGAACAGCATCTTATTTAAGGAAACAGTCTGGAAGTAAAATGTCGCATATTTTAAAAGAGAAAGAAAAATACATGTCTCCCACTGTTTTCTTAGAAGTTTTCAATAAAGAATTATTTAAAGATCACCTCATGGATGTTTTGTTTTGTTTTTTTTCCCCTGCAATGACTTTGCCACGCATAGGAAAAATGTAAAAAAGCCTGAAAATGAGAAGTGGATTTCCAAGGATTCTTGTATGACTTGTAAAATGTTGAATTCTTCATCTGGTATCCTACTCCATAGGAGTAGTTTTTTTTTTTTTTTTTTTTTTTCCCTGCAATGACACGGGACAAGCTCATAGAAAAAATATTAGCAATGTGTGCTTTTTCTCGTTGTAGAAGACTGTTATCCTGATTTTCTTTGTTCTGCTAACTGAATGTTCTAAGTATTCTGTTGGTGTGAGACATTCACTGCAGGAATGCCAGGAAAGCTAATTATTACTGGTTAAGCTAGAGGGCCCAGACTTCTGTTTTCTTTGTATAACACATTACTTGCCACTGTTTGATGGTTGAAATTCTTCTTTTCTCAGGTATAGGCAACCTGCCCCAGTGATAATACACTCCCAATTTATTCATTGTGGTGACAGGACACAGCAGGATTGACCTTGGCCTATGAAAAGTAGTTTTCTCCATACAAAACCAAGCATTTGTAATAATCCCAGTCTTGTAATGAGAAGATTTAAGGCTCAAGTCTCCAGTCTCCTAATGCTCTGGCACAGATTGAGAACTGGAAGGCACTGCAGGGGTCATGTAGTCCAGGCTCCTAAGTGGTTTACTCAGTCATTCTAGTGAAAAAAAAGGAAGAGCTGGGGTTTGAACTCCAGATTGAGTTCACTTTCCACTGCATCACAAGGCCCATTTTAGCGGCCACACACACATTTCTTTGTAAAATGGGGATGGTAACACCTGGATTATCAGCAGGACTGTTGTAAGGAAAGTTCTTGTGCATAGAAACATGAACTGTCATTATTCATCCAATGAATATATTAAGTTTTTTGTGCATGCAGCAGAGTATTCCACTTTTACTGCTTTTATTACAACAGTCTTCACTAAAAGAGATCATCTTTCTGGACTTAACAATAGATAAAGAGACAATGATGGGGGATATGACTGGGTAACAGTATATTTATTTAACTTACCATTGTTAATGAAATAGTTGATTAAAATCCCTGCAAAAAAAGAGAAGCCATTTTCTTCATCTACATTTTAATTTTAATTTACTAATTTCGAAATTAGTTTTCTTCCTCTAATTTATAGGACGTATCTTGTTATTTTTTTTTTTAAATACCTAGCATGAGCCAGTAATTCTTTCACAGAATTTGTCTTTCAAGTCTGTAATTTTATATAATATTTTAAGTTAAATACTCGAGTATTAAAGAGAATTTGTAGATAGTTTTATCAGTAGGAGTACTTTCTCTAGAGGGGAATATCATGGTTTTCTGAGTAATTTCCACATGTTTTCTTCCACAAGGGGTCCATTTAATATGCTGGTGTAACTTGTTTAAAAAACATTAGTTACTTGAAGAGCCTTATGCTAGGCTCTGGAAAAATAAGATCGATGAGATTAATATTTGACCTCTATATTTCAATATAATTAATAGAGGCCAAGGTAGACACAAATTGTCCTAATGCATATTTGAGATGGTTTCTCTAACTTTGTTTATCTCTTGCTTCCTCTGAGTGAATCCAATTCTGCTTTGTTTATAAAGCACAGCATTTTCTCTGATGATACCGTGCTGTGCTGGCTGTCCCGTGCCAATGTCCATGTCATATAGTCAACTTGAAAGTTCTCAAGAGAAACATTGAGAGAAACTGTATTGCTTCTTTTGGACCACCTTGTGAGTACTTGTCCTGTGTGAGTTCTCCACAAAAGACTTTTTGGCAAATGTATGTAAGGCATGCAGAACTGTGTGGTCAGCCCAATAGATTTGTATGCTCTGCAATACAGTTTGAATGCTTGGCAGTTTAGTCCAAGAAAGGACCTAGGGGTCTGGCATTTTATCCTACCAGGTAAGAGTTTCAGACAATTCAAATGGCAGTGATTCAGTTTCCTGACATGGTGCTGGAATACTGTCCAAGTTACACAGACATAACAACAATGAGGCCAGCACAACAGCTCTGTAGCCCTTCAGTTTGGCAGTCAGTCTAATAGCTCTCAAATCCCAAGCTTTCCCTCAGAGCCTCCCAAGCATTGAGCTAGCTCTGGCAAAAACTATGTCAACCTCATAATCAATGTGTACATCCCTGGAAAGTGCAGTGCCAAGATAAATGAATTTATCCACAGTATTCAAAACTTCTCCATTTATTGTCACAATGTTTCCACATATAGATGGTCTGGTGCTGGCTGATGGAGCAACTGTTTTCTTGCTGTTAATTGTTAGGCCAAAAATTAGTAGAAGCATCAACTTTGTTGCATCTTGGCTTCAAAGTGAACAATCATCTGCAAACAAAATGAAAGCAAATGCTTATGCCAGAGTGATTGTAATTATAGCAACAGTTGTGAGCTGGTACCAAGGGAATAGTTGGCATGGGGAGAGGAGGAGAGATGGAAACTGTATGGGACAGTAACCTTTACCCAAATTAAAATCTCAAAGAAAAAGGCAAAAAAGGATTTATTACTATCTCACAAGAAAGAGCAACTCCCAACAGAGAAGCTGTCCTCAGTACAAGAATTCAAAGCACAAACTACAAACAAAGGATTATATAGACTCTGATGCAAAAGTTCCACTTTTCTCCCATTGACTAGGGGGAGTCCAGACTTACATCCTAATGCAAAAATCTACCCCAGGAAAAAGAATAGTACCCAATGACATACTCTTCATGTTAATGAAAACATCAAGATCAGGAGAGAAAGGAGGGAATATAAGTTTATCTAAGAAAATCAAAATTATATTATAATACAGTAGTTACCAAAACCATTTGGTATTGGCTAAGAAGTAGACTAGATGATCCATGGAACAGGTTAGGTTCAAAGGATAAAACAGCCATAACTTTAATAATCTAGTGTTTGACAAGCTCTAAGACCCTCGCTTTTGGGATAAGAACTCACAGTTTGACAAAAATTGCTGGGAAAATTGGAAATTAATATGGCAGAAACTAGGCAGTGACCCACACTTAACACCATACACCAAGATAAGGTCAAAATGGGTTCATTACCTAGGCATAAAGAATGAGATTATAAATAATTAGAGGAAAAAAGGATAGTTTACCTCTCAGACCTGTGGAAGAGGAAGGAATTCATGACCAAAGAACTAGAGATCATTATTGATCACAAAATAGAAAAAATATGATTATATTGATTAGCATGCTTAATATTTCTGGATGACACAGTTTATACTGACAGTCATAGTTTTATGCTAATAGTGTTGTCCTATTAGAATCTTGATAACAAGCAGTTTGGGACATAAACAATTGACAACATAATTCACTGGCATTCTATTAGAAGTTTGTGGTTTGATTTATCTAATTCTGAGAGTGCAAGATTGAGATCTCCCATTATTATAGTTTTGCTGTCTATTCTTGCAACTCTCGTAATTTTTCTTTTAAGAATTTAGATGCTACACCACTTGGTGCATATATGTTTAATATAGATAGTGCTTCATTATCCATATTACCCTTTAGCAAGATATAGTGCCCTTCCTTATTTCTTTTAAATAGATCAATTTTTGCTTTAGCTTGATCTGAGATCAGGATGGCTACCCCTGCTTTTTTGACTTCACCTGAAGCATAGTAGATTTTGCTCCAACCTTTTACCTTTAACCTGCATGTATCTCCCCACTTCAGGTGTGTTTCCTGTAAACAACATATTGTAGGATTCTGGCTTTTAATCCATTCCGCTTCCTCTTTATGGGGGAGTTTACCCCATTCACATTTATGGTTAAAATTAACAATTCTGTATTACTTACCATTTTGTTAAGCCCGGTTTATGCTTTTCTCCCTTCTTTTCCCCTTACCCCCCTTCCCAGTATTAAGCTTGTGAGCACCACTTGCTTCTCACAGCTCTCCCTTTTTAGTATCCCTCCCCCCGCCTTAGAGTTCCTCCCCCTATTACCCCTTTCCCTCCCAGTTTCCATATTCCCTTCCACTTAGCTTATTCCTTTGCTTTTCACTTTTCCCTTCTCACTTTTCAATGAGGTGGGAGAAGTTTCACCATAGATTGAATATGTCTAAATTTTTTCTCTTAAAGCCAATTCTGAAGGCAGTAAGATACCCACTATATTCATCCCCCTCCATTCTTTCTCTCAGATATGATAGGTTTCCTTTGCCTCTTCATGAGATGTAGTACCCCCACTTTACCCTTTTTCTGGTACAATGTCCTTTCCACATCTAGTTTCTAGAAGGTATACATGTTTTCTTTATACATCTTTTTAGCAGAAATATAGATCCCAAGATTAATCTTTATTAAAAGAGAAATTAAGAGAGCCGCAAGAAGTAATAGACAGCAAAACTATAATAGTGGGAGATCTCAACCTTGCACTCTCAGAATTAGAAAATCAAACCACAAAATAAATAAGTCAAAGAGGTAAATAAAATAGATATGATGTCTGGAGAAAATGTAACGGAGATAGAAAGGAGTACACTTTCTTTTCAGCAGTTCATGGAACCTATACAAAAATTGACCATATATTAGGACATAAAAACCTCAAACTCAAATTTAATAGTAAATGCATCCTTTTCAGAGCACGATGCAATGAAAATTACATTCAACAAAAAGCCAGGGGAAAGTAGACCAAAAAATAATTGGAAACTAAATAATCTCATACTAATGAGTGATTGGGTGAAACAGCAAATCATAGACATAATAACTTCACCCAAGAAAACGATAGAGACATCCAAAATGGGATGCAGCCAAAGCGGTAATAAGGGGAAATTTCATATCTCTAGAGGCCTATTTGTATGAAATAAAGAGGTCAATGAATTGGGCTTGCAACTAAAAATGCTAGAAAAGGAACAAGTTAAAAACCCCCAGTCAAACACTAAACTTGAAATTCTAAAAATAAGAGAGATCAATAAAATTGAAAGTAAAAAAAAAACTATTGAATTAACAAAACTAAGAGTTGGTTCTACGAAAAAACCAACATAGACAAAACCTTAATAAATATAATTTTAAAAAGGAAAGAGGAAAATCAAATTGTTAGTCTTAAAAATAAAAAGGGAGAACTCGCCACTAACGAAGAGGAAATTAGAGCAATAATTAGGAGTTACTTTGCCCAACTTTATGCCAATAAATTCGACAACTTAAATGAAATAGAATACCTCCAAACATATAGCTTGCCCAAACTAACAGAGGGCAAATTATGTTCTATAATAAAAATGGACCTGACTCAATTTCCAAAGACATACTTGATACATATAATTTAATACAACTGGTTTTAGGAAATTTTATAAGTGTTAAAATAAGGAAAAAGAAGAAACAGCAGGAGGGAGAGGTGCCAACTAATCTCGGTGAAAAGCAGGAAGAATCTGATAAGAATGGAGTTAAGTACAATATTGAGTGTGATACTTCACACAGCAGGAGAAATTAGATCATTCCACATCTCATGAACCTCCCCCCTCAATTAACCCTTCATGGGTGGAGGAAGAAGGGGGAGGGAGAGAGGCAAAAATACAATCAGCATCTCCTGTGAAACAGAATATGACAAGATTAGAAGAGGTATTAAGGCAAAAAATGGAGAAGATATATCTGACTTTATAAATGCATATCCTGTGATTGAAAAGTTGAGTCTTCAGGTCAAAAAGAGAGAAAATACACTCCTTTTAATTTGGAAAAAAAAATTTGAAAAAGGGTTGCACTCTTTATGGGGCTACCTCCTCTTACGTTAAGGTGTTACTACATAATTTGTCTTATGAAGTCTTAACACCAAACAATTGGAAATCCATAGCAAAGACATGTCTAGAACCTGGACAAAATTTATTGTGGCTTCCGGAGTTTCATGAATTATGTAGGATTCAAGCCCAACGCAATAGGCAAACAGGAGCTACTGGACAAATCCCTTTTGACCAACTAGCTGGTGAAGGTCAATATGGAGAGAATCAGAACAGTTTTATTATCCCATAACAGTGTATGAGCAAATTTCTAAGGCTGCAATAAAAGCTTGGAGTTCTCTCCCTGGACAGAAAGATGGAAGTAAAGTTTTCACAAAAATAGAGCAAGGTCCCAATGAACCTTTTGCAGATTTTGTGGGACGTTTGCAAACAGCTGTAATGAGAACCATTGGAGATAATGCTGCCACAGAAATAAAGACCAGACATCTGGCTAAAGAAAATGCCAATGAGGCTTGCAAAAGAATTATATGGGGACTAGACAAAGATGCTCCTTTAGAGGAGATCCTAAGATGCTGTGCCACAGAGGGCACAAATGCTTATTATACCCAAACTATGATGAAC
Source organism: Antechinus flavipes (assembly GCF_016432865.1). Classification (NCBI taxonomy): domain Eukaryota; kingdom Metazoa; phylum Chordata; class Mammalia; order Dasyuromorphia; family Dasyuridae; genus Antechinus; species Antechinus flavipes. The sequence continues at coordinate 259,992,329 of NC_067402.1, forward strand.
ATGGAAAGACAGGGTCCCTCTTGGCAAGGGATTTCTAGAGAAACTCGTAGATGTTTTTAGTGTGGAAAAGTTGGACATTTGAGAGCTCATTGTAGATGTGGCGATAGAATGGGAAGACAAGGTGAGGGAATAAAACCCCAAACCCCATGTCCAAAATGTAACCGAGGCTTTCACTGGTCCTCTGAATGTAGATTGAGTCAGGGAAATGAGAGACGGGGCCTAGCTTCAGGGCCCCAGGAGGGGCAAGATGGCAGCTAAGGTTACACCCAGAGAGTCTTTAGAAATTCAATATTAAGATATGATCAGTCAGCCAAAAGGCAATCAGAGGGGAAAAGGGGATTGCAATTAGGAAAAACAGAGTTGTATGCAGTAGAGACTACTGAGCTATCCCCTGGAGAGGTGAAATCTGTTCCTGTCCAGCCTATGGATCCCTTGCCTCCAGGCACAGTAGGCTTGACCATTTCACCTCCTGAGGGTGCTTACAAAACAGTGGCCATCCACACACTGATGTGGGAAACTGGGGAATTTGTAGCTAATATCCCAGTCACTAACACAGGTAGACAACTTGTGATTTATCAACCAGGAGAAGTAGTAGCATCAGGCTTACTGTTACATCCCCCTAATAGATAAAATGACGATAGTTGCCCAGATTCTGACTTCAAGCAGCAGAGTCCAGGAATATTTTAGACTGAAGCTGTGACAGATGACGGACCTATGCTCACTATTTATGGGAATGGAATACCATTAAAAGGATTGGTAGACACAGGTGCAGATCGTACTATCATTAGAGGTGCCAGCTGGCCCAGTCACTGGGCAAAGAGTAAGGCAGACACCTACATGTCTGGTGTAGGAGGCTCAATAAGCAGCAGAAGTTAGTGCTGCCCCTATGAAATGGACGTTTGAAAATGAAACAGGAGTTTTTACTCCTTTTGTGGTTGAAAAAATCCCCATCAATCTGTGGGGAAGAGACATTTTACAGCAGACATTTTACAATTAAGTACTTCGGCTTTTTAGGCAGGGCTGCTGTTGAAGGCCTGCCAGCACTTTCACCGGTTCCTATTCAGTGGAAAACTGATACACCAGTGTGGGTAGAACAGTGACCCTTAACAAGAGATAAAATTCAGGCCTTAGTAGATATAGTGCAAGAGCAACTTGACCAAGGACACTTACAACCTTCTCTAAGTCCTTGGAATTTTCCAGTATTTATTATAAAAAAGAAATCTGGAAATTGGAGGATGTTGACTGATTTAAGAAAAGTAAATGAACAGATGGAAACTATGGGAACTCTTCAGCTTAGACTTCCATCTCCTACTCAGTTGCCTAGAGAATGGCCTCTTTGGGTTATAGACATCAAGGATTGTTTCTATTCTATCCCTCTAGATAAGGTGGATATGAAAAGATTTGACTTTTCTGTGCCTAGTGTGAATTTAGCTGAGCCTTTAAAAGATATGAATGGACGGTTTTGCCACAGAGAATGAAAAATAGCCTGTTGGAATCCTTACTAACTGCTAAGTAGTTAGAGTTGATCTAATCTTACAAAAAGATGTTTTGGGCAGAACCTGAAACAAGGTACTAAGTAGAACTACCCATAATCCCTCTCTCTGGAAGGAGCATAAATAGGCCAATGGGCCAGTCGGAGAGTTCTAGAGAGGAAGACGCTACAAGTCGAGATTTCACTGGAATGACATGAAGACTGGAGCTGGCTGGAGGCTGAAGAAAGCAGAGACAGAGGCTGAAGGACCAGACCTTTGGATTTGGTGACATTCGGAGAGAGCTCTTGGAACCAAGCAGAGAGATAGACCTCTAAGCTAACCGGGCTATATTGGGATAATAAAAGATCTGAACTTTTATCACCTGGCTGCGTTTTGAGAAGAAAAAGCTCACCACATTTTGGCGCCCGAACAGGGACAGATTCAGATCCATCTGAACTAGATCACAACATTTTGGCGCCCAACGTGGGACTGACAGACCCCTCAGTGGATTTCAGTGGAAAAGCTACGATCCTGATTCCAGTGGAAAAGCCTCTGATCCTGACCCAGAAATTAGGGTGAGTGCAACAAAGAAATTTTGTTAAAAGAGTTAAAGTAGGATTTCAGCTAAGATGGGACAGATATTTAGAAAACAGCCTGTTTCTGTTCAAGGAAAATGTTTAGAGAGCATTGTCAAAATTATGGAAAGCCAAGGTTTAATTATAAGTTTACAGCAAATCACTGAACTTTTACAAACTGTAAAGGACATATGTCCTTGTTTCTCTCTTGATAAGGAATTAGATCTAAATGAATGGAAATTGGTTGGAGAGGATCTTTGTCAATTCTATGATAAAAATGGGCCTAACTCAATAATTAATACATATAATGTAATACAATTGGCTATAAGAAGTTATTTAAGTGATAGAATGATGAAAAGGAAAGTACAGGAGGAAAAAGTGCCAACTTTACTAGGTGAAAAGGAGGACGAATCAGATGAGAATGGAGTTAATTACAATTCTGAGTGTGATACTTCACAGCAGAAGGAATTAGGTGATTCCACATCTCATGACCCTCCCCCTGCAATTAACCCTTCATGGGTAGAACAAGGGGGAGGGAGAGAGACAGAAACACAGTCAGCTTCTCCTGTAAAGCAGAATTTGACAAGATTAGAAAAAGCATTAATTAAAGCAAAAAATGAAGGAGAAGATATATCTGATTTTATAAATGCATATCCTGTGATTGAAGAGCTCAACTCCTCAGGTCAAAAAAGGAGAAGATACACTCCTTTTAATTTGGAAAAAATTAAAGATTTGAAAAAGGGTTGCACTCTTTATGGGGCTACATCATCTTATGTGAAGATGTTACTAGATAATTTGTCTTATTGTGGCTTTCAGAGTTTCATGAATTATGTAAGATTCAAGCCCAACGCAATAGGCAAACAGGAGCTATTGTACAAGTTACTTTTGACCAACTAACTGGAGAAGGTCAGTATGCAGAGAGTTCAGAACAAATTTATTATCCCATAACAGTGTATGAGCAAATTTCTAAGGCTGCAATAAAAGCTTGGAATTCTCTCCCTGGACAGAAAGATGGAAATAATGCTTTCACAAAAATAGAGCAAGGTCCCAATGAACCTTTTGCAGATTTTGTGGGACGTTTACAAACAGCTGTAATAAGAACCATTGGAGACAATGCAGCAATAGAAATAATGACTAGACATTTGGCTAAGGAAAATGCCAATGAGGTTTGCAAGAGAATTATATGGGGGCTAGACAAAAAAGCTCCTTTAGAAGAGATCATAAGACGCTGTGCCACAGTGGGCACAAATGCTTATTATACCCAAACTATGATAAATATGGGAAGACAAGGTCCTTCTTGGCAGAGGAATTCTAGAGAAACTCGTCGATGTTTTCAGTTCAGAAAAATTGGACATTTGAGAGCTCATTGTAGATATGGAGATAGAGTGAGAAGACAGGGTGAGAGAAAACCCAAAACCCCATGTCCAAAATGTAACGGAGGCTTTCACTGGGCCTCTAAATGTATATTGACCCAGAGGAATGAGAGGCAGGGCCCAGCTCTAAAGTATCAATCAAAGGACAGGTGGGGCATGATAGCAGCTGAGGTTACACCCAGAGAGACTTTAGAAATTCAGAACTCTGATGTCATCAACCAACAGAAAAGCAATCAGGATTACAGTTGGGAAGAATACAGGCCTTTTAAGACAACAAGACAATTTCCAATACAAACAACTCCAATGTAATTACCAGATGATGAGGAGAAATCCCAAAAGTGGTAAATAGAAGAGAATTAGATAGGTTAACTGCTTGGGGAAGAGGATCTGCTTATATTTCCACAGGTGGAAAAGGAATCAGATGGCTAACAATGAGACTGTCAAAAGAACTTTAAAATCTTCAGCTTTCAGTTCCTGAAAAACCAGCAAGAATCACTGGATTCCCTGAGATGAAAAATTGTTGATGAGACTTTTTGCAGTACTTCAGAGCTTACAGGAATTATTAGATTCCTTATGAACTATTTCTAGGACTTATGGACATTTGTAAATTTTCAGGTCGATTTATATTGTTACATTACTACTAGCCTGTGTTATATTATGTATTTTAAGCAATTGCAAGAATCATTGGATTTCTTGAGATGAAAGATTGTTGATGAGACTTTTGCAGTAGTTAAATTTTCATGTTGATTCATGTTATTTGTTACATTACCACTAGCCTGTGTTATATTGCTGTGTGCTTTTGTAAATTATGTATAATGCCTCCCATATTGATGGATTTATGTATACCATGTATATCTGTTACAAAGTTCTGGCCCATATTGATGGATTTATGTGTACCCCCTCAGGAACCCCCTATGTTTTAAAACAAAAGAAAGGGGGAGATGTTGGAATCCTTACTAACTGCTAAGTAGTTAGAGTTGATCTAATCTTACAAAAAGATGTTTTGGGCAGAACCTGAAACAAGGTACTAAGTAGAACTACCCATAATCCCTCTCTCTGGAAGGAGCATAAATAGGCCAATGGGCCAGTCGGAGAGTTCTAGAGAGGAAGACGCTACAAGTCGAGATTTCACTGGAATGACATGAAGACTGGAGCTGGCTGGAGGCTGAAGAAAGCAGAGACAGAGGCTGAAGGACCAGACCTTTGGATTTGGTGACATTCGGAGAGAGCTCTTGGAACCAAGCAGAGAGATAGACCTCTAAGCTAACCGGGCTATATTGGGATAATAAAAGATCTGAACTTTTATCACCTGGCTGCGTTTTGAGAAGAAAAAGCTCACCACATTTTGGCGCCCGAACAGGGACAGATTCAGATCCATCTGAACTAGATCACAACAATAGCCCAACTATGTGCCAAATGTATGTTGCTGCTGCTCTTGCTCCAGTAAGAAAAGCATTCCCAAAAATTATGCTATTACATTATATGGATGCTATATTGGGAGGTGCACCTGAGGAACAAATGTTAGAAGCATGTCTACAAAAGACCATAGAAATGCTAAGAAACTACAAACTTGATATTGCTACATAAAAAATTCAAAGGCATGCTTCTTTTCAATATTTAGGATATGAAGTACAGTACAAAAGCTTTCTTTAACAACAGAGAAGTTGAACACCTTAAATGATTTCCAAAAATTAATAGGAGATATCCAATGGATGCGTCCAGTGCTAGGCTTAGCTACCAATCAATTGCAACCTCTTTATGACATTTTAAGGGGAGACACTGCTTTAAATTCACCATGCCAGCTTACAAAAGAAGCTCGAGAGGCTTTGAGAGAAGTTGAACTGGCTTTATCCAATGTAGTTGAAAGAGTAACTCAAAAACCCTTGGAAATATCAGTTTTTTTTGCTACGAAAGAGGCAGCCACAGCAGTCATTCAGCAAGGAGATAGTGTGATAGAGTGGGTGAACCTCCCAGCACAACCAGAACAAAGCCTTACTCCTTACCCAGTGCTTGTGGCTAGAATTTTATTAAAGGCTATTAAGCGAGTAGTATAAATTATTTGGGATAAGACGTGACAAGATATACACATTTTATACTAAGGCACAAATTAATGTATGCTGCGAGACCATCCCAGAGTGGCAAATTTTATTGGCCATGGCTCCAAATTTTGCACATGGTTCTCCATTAAAGATAACCAGACTACTGCATAATTGGCAATGGATTTTTGAGGAGAAGGTTCCTAAGGTTCCTCTTAAAGAACAAACTATCTTTACAGATGCATTCAAGCAAAATATTTGTGTTGTATACTTTCATGATTTAACCATAAAAAGAGTAGTCAGAACTCCTTTTCAGTCCACTCACCAGAATGAGTGCCTCTCTCCTTCTCCCTTCTTCCTCCACCCATGAAGAGTTAATTGAGGGGGGAGGGTCATGAGATGTGGAATGATCTAATTTCTCCTGTTGTGTGAAGTATCACACTCAGAATTGTACTTAACTCCATTCTTATCTGATTCTTCCTGCTTTTCATCTAGTTTAGTTGGCACCTCTCTCTCCTGCTAGTTTCTTCTTTTTCCTTATTTTAACACTTATAAAATTTCCTAAAGCCAGTTGTATTAAATTATATGTATCAAGTATGTCTTTGGAAATTGAGTCAGGTCCATTTTTATTATAGAATTGACAAAGATCCTCTCCTACATTAATTTCCACTCGTCTAAATCCAATTCTTTTTCCAGAAAGAAACAAGGACATGTGCTCTTAACAGTTTGTAACAGTTCAGTGATCTGCTGCAAAATTATAATCAAACCTTGGCTTTCCATAATCTTGACAATGCTCTCTAAACATTTTCCTTGAACAGAAACATTAGGCTGTTTTCTAAACATCTGTCCCATCTTAGCTGAAATTCTACTTCAACTCTTTTAACAAAATTTATTTGTTGTAATCACCCTAATTTCTGGGTTGAAGAGACTTTTCCACTGAATCAGGATCACGGGATTTTCCGGAATCAGGATCACGGGCTTTTCCACTGGAATCAGGATTTTGCCTCTGTTTGGGCGCCAAATTGTAGTGTTCTTTTTCTTTCAAATAATATAAGATGGTTCTCTCTGGGAACAGGTTTCTTGGGGAGATTTTATGGAGGCAGCCTTAGTTTCAGTTAAGAGTAATCATCACTCAAATGCAGCCAGGTGTTAAAAGATCAGATCTTTTATTGCTTCCTCCAAAATAGCCCAGTTAGTTTTTCTTAGAGGCCTATCTTTCTGCTTGCTTCCAAGAGCTCTTTCAGTTGCCCTTTGCCTCTGCTTTCTTCAGCCTCCAGCCAGCACTAAGGTGGAAGATGGAATGAATCTCTCTTGCCTCTGAGAGAAGGCTTGTGGGCTTCCTCCCAGAGTGCTCCTCTCTGACCCCTGGCAATGTTCCAAAGTAACTAAGTTGAAGCTCTGAGAGCTTCTATATAGATGATCTCCCAAAGGTTGACTCCTACTTCTGGAGGCAGGGATTAAGGGAGGTGTGAATTCACAAAGTTACAAAGTTAATTTTGTGAATCTCCCATACTTGTGAACTCCAATGAGTACTTAAATGCTTCTTGATTATATGAGCTCTCTAAAGGTGTGAATATAAGCATTGTTTCTATCAGTATTAGCAACTTATCACCTTGTAAGGATTTGCTCTAAGGTGTGAACCAATAATCACTGTATCAATTCCATTGAGTTAACATTAGGATCCAACATCTCCCCCTTTCTTTTGATTTAGAACATAGGTAGTCATAACCTCCTTCAATTCTCATAATTACATAAAATACATAAGTACATAGCAATATAACACAGGTTAGTAGTAATGCAATGAATAACATGAATCAACATGAGAATTTATATATGTCCATAAATCCTAGAAATAGTCCAAAAGGAACCCATTGTCCATTAGTTCGTGTGCCAGGAATCCAATAATTCCTCTAAGCTCTGAAGTGCTGCAATAGTCTCATCAACAACTTTTCATCTCAAGGAAACAGTCTCATCTTATGTTAGGGAATCCAATGATTCCTGAAGATTTTAAAGTTATTTTAACCGTCTCATTGTCATCCATGCTCTTTCAGTGTAAGCTGTTTCTTTTCTTCTCCTTTGTTTTGACGTTTTATCTTTTTCTATTCTCTCTGATGGACAAGGCGAATACGGCTCGTTGGCACCCATCCTATTCCTTCTCCACCTGTAGAGATACAAGCAAACCCTCTTCCCCAAGCAATTAACCTATGCAGTTAACCTATCTGATCCCTTCCATTCACCACTTTCTTGATCTCTCCACATCATCTGGCGATTATCTAAAGATAGTGGAGCTGCTCACACTGGACACTGCTCTTCTGGTGAGTTATAAAACCTGTCTGCTGGAGCCAGTGCATCTTTATCAAAAATTTAAAAAATTAATGGTATAGCGAACTAAATTTAGAAGTTCTCTAGGGTTACCTGTGGCTCCCCCTTTCTTTTGTTTTTGGAGGAGTGTCTTAATGTCTCTGTTTCTCCTATGATTGCTTGACCTTGAGGATTAAAGGGTATGCCAGTGGTGTGTAAAATCTTAAACTGTGCACGAAAGTGTTCAAAATGTTTGGAAGTATGTGCAGGTCCTTTATCTGTTTTTATTTCTTGTGGCACACCCATAATGGCGAATGCTTGAATGAGGAATTCAGTGACCACTTGGGCTGTCTTTTGCTGCTGGTATTGCAAAAGTGAATCCTGAAAAGGTATGTACCACAACGTGGATAAAAGGCAGACGACCCAAAGGTTTATAATGGGTCACATCCATTTGCCAGATTTCATTGTGTCTCAAACCACGAGGGTTCTGCCCTGGAGGGAGCATAGGAGGGTGGAAAGGAAGGCAAGCTGTACAGCTTTTACTATGCTCCTAGCTCCCTCTTTTGTTATCCCAAATTGTAAACGTAAAGCTCGAGCAGCCTGATGAAATTTAGAATGGGATTCCTGGGCTTCCTGAAATAAAGGAGTATTGGCTAACATAGTTAAAACCTTTGAATTTCCATCAAAAATAGGACCTGGAAGTCCATTACGTGAGTGGACATGCAAGATATAAGTCTTGCCTGGAGACTTTCTCACTTGCTCTTGAAGTTCCTTAAAGAGCTGATATATATTAGAAGCTGCAAATTTTATTTAGGCTGTGGCAATTCTTTGTACCGCACCTACTGAATAGGCTGAATCAGATATTTTATTTATGTCTCCTGGGTAATAACTGAGAGCTAGCATGATCGCATATAATTCACAGACAGGTTTTATAACCCACTGGAAGGGCAGTGTCCAGTGCGAGCGGCTCCACTATCTTTAGACAATTGCTAAATGTCTGTACATTCAAGAACAGCTATACGAGATTAAGTATTAATTATTATGAATTAGTTAATTAATTAAGCTAAATCATATGTCAGCAGTGTGTCAAGGTGAGTGAAGTAAGGAATATCCCACAAATGGACAGGATTCTCCTTAGTATGGGTATGAGAAAATGGTACAAGTCATCATGAATTGAATGATCTAAGTAGTCTTAAGATGGTCACCTACTCCTATTAGACCAGTGATGGATTCAGAGGTACAAGAATATTTTGGGGGACTTTACATATAGTTATTATCTCTGCCATAATGGACTTGGTCTCCATGAGAAGGAGGACCCCTAGTTAACTTCCTATGAGTAAGCAACTGAAGTTAAGATTCTGTAGATCACAGCTCTTGGGTCTTACATACAGAACTTTGATAGGATTCCATCAAATTGATAAATAACTGATTGGAATAGAGTAAGGGTTCAAATGAATTATTTCTCAAATTTCAATTCACAAATGTATATTATTTCTTCCTTTATTTAAAACATGCAAATTTTCTTGAAAACACCTAAGTTTTCCCGAGTTGGCCTGGAAACTGGTTCTCAATCCAAATTTAGTCTTCTACTGCATCCCATTGGAAAAGCCCAGAAAGATGTAGATGGAAGCTCAGCTATAGCTGGGGTAAAAAAGGAAGAAGAAAAAATAATTTATACACTTAAATATATGCTTCTCTCTCTCTCTCTCTCTCTCTCTCTCTCTCCCTTTCTCTCTCTCTCTCTCTCTCTCTCTCTCTCTGTGTGTGTGTGTGTGTGTGTGTGTGTGTGTGTTTGTGTGTGTGTTTTCTCCTGGCACTAAGGATTCATCATATCAAGGAATTCAGGGTAAAAGAATCATGGAAATGGTCATTGGCCAAACTGAGTCTTAAAAGTTTTCTGAACATTTTGACAGTAAATGACTTGCCTATGTTTTCATGGACAATATGCTTCATAGGAAGGACTTCAATTCAAGTTTTCCTAGAAGTCATCTACTGTACAGAGTTGTTTTGAAGTTCAAATCAGATGAAATATGCAAAATGCAAAGTTTAAGGTCTTGTATAAATGAGTTTCTATTATTAGATTTCATATCTATGTTGATTTGGGAGCAACTCATCAAATTGTTCACATCATAGTATTCTTTTACCCTTTGTAGTAAAAGTCAATATATAACCTACAATTATAATTATATTCATGGTAGCCTATTTACTCATGCTCCTGTTGAGCTCTATTTCCTATTTAATTATGTATATTGTTGCCGCTGGACTCACAATGAAACCAACAATGCCTATTTGAAGAAATGTAAATCATTCTTTGATTTACCTATAACTCCTTTTGTTGTTGTTGTTATATTTATAACAGGAGTTTTATTCACCTGATAGAGTGAGAGTTGGACCTTTATTCTGACTTTGAAGCTATGCCCCTAACAAGTGTGTGAAAATGCTCACTGATAATATGGTCATTAATCTAGGATTATCCCTCACATCTGGAAAGTAAGGAATGCCTGCATAAAAGAATCAATGGTCACTTCACAAAATAAATAAGAAAGAAGTCAAAGAGGTAAATTGAATACTATAAAATTTAGATATGATAGATCTCTGGAGAAAATGTAATGGAGACACAAAGGAATACATTTTCTTTTCAGCAGTTCATGGAACCTATACAAAAATTGACCTTATATTAGGACATAAAAACCTGAAATTCAAATGAAGTAAGGCAGAAATAGTAAATGCATCCTTTTCAGACCATGATGCATTGAAAATTACATTCAATTAAAAGCCAGGGGGAAGTAGACCAAAAAAGAATTGGAAACTAAATAATCTCATACTAAAGAATGATTGGATGAAACACAGCAAATCATAGACATAATTAATAACTTCACCCAAGAAAACGATAATAATGAGACATCATACCAAAATGTATGGGATGCAGCCAAAGCGGTAATAAGGGGAAATTTCATATCTCTAGAGGCCTATTTGTATAAAATAGAGAAAGAGAAGGTCAATGAATTGGGCTTGCAACTAAAAATGCTAGAAGAGGAACAAATTAAAAACCTCCAGTCAAAGACTAAACTTGAAATTCTAAAAATAAAAGGAGAGATCAATAAAATTGAAAGTAAAAAAACTATTGAATTAATTAATAAAACTAAGAGTTGGTTCTATGAAAAAACCAACAAAATAGACAAACCCTTAGTAAATCTGATTAAAAAAAGGAAAGAGGAAAATAAAATTGTTAGTCTTAAAAATGAAAAGGGAGAACTCACCACTAACAAAGAGGAAATTAGAGCAATAATTAAAAGTTACTTAGCCCAACTTTATGCCAATAAATTGGACAACTTAAATGAAATAGAAAAATACCTCCAAAAATATAGCTTGCCCAAACTAACAGAGGAAGAAGTAAATATCCTAAACAGTCCCATCTCAGAAAAAGAAATAGAACAAACTATCAATCAACTCCCTAAGAAAAAATCCCCAGGATCAGATGGATTTACATGTGAATTCTACCAAACATTTAAAGAACAATTAACTCCAATGTTATATAAACTATTTGAAAAAATAGGGATTGAAGGAGTCCTACCAAACTCCTTTTATGACACAGACATGGTACTGATACCTAAACCAGGTAGGCTGAAAACAGAGAAAGAAAATTATAGACCAATCTCCCTAATGAATATTGATGCCAAAATCTTAAATAAAATATTAGCAAAAAGATTACAGAAAATCATCCCCAGGATAATACACTATGACCAAGTAGGATTTATAGCAGGAATGCAGGGCTGGTTCAATATTAGGAAAACTATTAGCATAATTGACTATATCAATAACCAAACAAACAAAAACCATATGATCATCTCAATAGATGCAGAAAAAGCATTTGATAAAATCCAACATCCATTCCTAATAAAAACACTTGAGAGCATAGGAATAAATGGACTTTTCCTTCAAATAGTCAGGAGCATATATTTAAAACCATCAATAAGCATCATATGCAATGGGGAAAAACTGGAACCTTTCCCAGTAAGATCTGGAGTGAAGAAAGGTTGCCCACTATCACCATTATTATTTAATATCGTATTAGAAACACTAGCCTCAGCAGTAAGAGTCGAGAAAGATATTAAAGGAATTAGAGTAGGCAATGAGGAAACCAAACTATCACTCTTTGCAGATGATATGATGGTATGCCTAGAGAACCCCAGAGATTCTACTAAAAAGCTATTAGAAATAATTCATAATTATAACAAAGTAGCTGGCTACAAAATAAATCCCCATAAATCCTCAGCATTTTTATACATCATCAACAAAACCCAACAGCAAGAGATACAAAGAGAAATTCCATTCAGAATGACTGTTGATACCATAAAATATTTGGGAATCTACCTACCAAAGGAAAGTCAGGAATTATATGAGCAAAATTATAAAAAAGTCTCCACACAAATAAAGTCAGACTTAAATAATTGGAAACTAAATAATCTCATACTAAAGAATGACTGGGTGAAACAGCAAATCATAGACATAATTAATAACTTCACCCAAAAAAACGATAATAATGAGACATCATACCAAAATGTATGGGATGCAGCCAAAGCGATAATAAGGGGAAATTTCATATCTCTAGAGGCCTATTTGTATAAAATAGAGAAAGAGAAGGTCAATGAATTGGGCTTGCAACTAAAAATGCTAGAAAAGGAACAAATTAAAAACCCCCAGTCAAACACTAAACTTGAAATTCTAAAAATAAAAGGAGAGATCAATAAAATTGAAAGTAAAAAAACTATTGAATTGATTAATAAAACTAAGAGTTGGTTCTATGAAAAAACCAACAAAATAGACAAACCCTTAGTAAATCTGATTAAAAAAAGGAAAGAGGAAAATCAAATTGTTAGTCTTAAATGAAAAGGGATAACTCACCACTAACAAAGAGGAAATTAGAGCAATAATTAAAAGTTACTTTGCCCAACTTTATGCCAATAAATTGGACAACTTAAATGAAATAGAAAAATACCTCCAAAAATATAGCTTGCCCAAACTAACAGAGGAAGAAGTAAATATCCTAAACAGTCCCATCTCAGAAAAAGAAATAGAACAAACTATCAATCAACTCCCTAAGAAAAAATCCCCAGGATCAGATGGATTTACATGTGAATTCTACCAAACATTTAAAGAACAATTAACTCCAATGCTAAATAAACTATTTGAAAAAATAGGGATTGAAGGAGTCCTACCAAACTCCATTTATGACACAGACATGGTACTGATACCTAAACCAGGTAGGTTGAAAACAGAGAAAGAAAATTATAGACCAAACTCCCTAATGAATATTGATGCTAAAATCTTAAATAAAATATTAGCAAAAAGATTACAGAAAATCATCCCCAGGATAATACACTAAGACCAAGTAGGATTTATACCAGGAATGCAGGGCTGGTTCAATATTAGGAAAACTATTAGCATAATTGACTATATCAATAACCAAACAAACAAAAACCATATGATCATCTCAATAGATGCAGAAAAAGCATTTGATAAAATCCAACATCCATTCCTAATAAAAACACTTGATAGCATAGGAATAAATGGACTTTTCCTTAAAATAGTCAGGAGCATATATTTAAAACCATCAGTAAGCATCATATGCAATGGGGAAAAACTGGAACCTTTCCCAGTAAGATCTGGAGTGAAGCAAGGTTGCCCACTATCACCATTATTATTTAATATCATATTAGAAACACTGGCCTCGGCAATAAGAGTCGAGAAAGACATTAAAGGAATTAGAGTAGGCAATGAGGAAACCAAACTATCACTCTTTGCAGATGATATGATGGTATACCTAGAGAACCCCAGAGATTCTACTAAAAAGCTATTAGAAATAATTTATAATTTTAGCAAAGTAGCTGGCTACAAAATAAATCCCCATAAATCCTCAGCATTTTTATACATCACCAACAAAACTCAACAGCAAGAGATACAAAGAGAAATTCCATTCAGAATGACTGTTGATACCATAAAATATTTGGGAATCTACCTACCAAAGGAAAGTCAGGAATTATATGAGCAAAATTATAAAAAAGTCTCCACACAAATAAAGTCAGACTTAAATAATTGGAAAAATATTAAGTGCTCTTGGATCGGCCGAGCGAACATAATAAAGATAACAATACTCCCTAAACTAATCTATTTATTTAGTGCTATACCAATCAGACTTCCAAGAAAATATTTTAATGATCTAGAAAAAATAACAAAATTCATATGGAACAATAAAAAGTCGAGAATCTCAAGGGAATTAATGGGAAAAAAAATCAAATGAAGGTGGCCTAGCTGTACCTGATCTAAAATTATATTATAAAGCAGCAGTCACCAAAACCATTTGGTATTGGCTAAGAAATTGATTAGTGGATCAGTGGAAAAGGTTAGGTTCACAAGACAGAATAGTCAACTGTAGCAATCTAGTGTTTGACAAACCCAAAGACCCTAACTTCTGGGATAATAATTCATTTTTGATAAAAACTGTTGGGATAATTGGAAATTAGTATGGCAGAAATTAGGCATGGACCCACACTTAACAACATATACCAAGATAAGATCAAAATAGGTCCATGACCTAGGCATAAAGAACGAGATTATAAATAAATTAGAGGAACATAGGATAATTTATCTCTCTGACTTGTGGAGGAGAAAGAAATTTGTGACCAAAGATGAACTAGAGACCATTACTGATCACAAAATAGAAAATTTTGATTACATCAAGTTAAAAAGCCTTTGTACAAATAAAACTAATGCAAACAAGATTAGAAGGGAAGCAACAAACTGGGAAAACATCTTCACAGTTAAAGGTTCTGATAAAGGCCTCATTTCCAAAATATATAGAGAACTGACTCTAATTTATAAGAAATCAAGCCATTCTCCAATTGATAAATGGTCAAAGGATATGAACAGACAATTTTCAGAGGATGAAATTGAAACTATTACCACTCACATGAAAGAGTGTTCCAAATCATTATTGATCAGAGAAATGCAAATTAAGACAACTCTGAGATACCACTACACACCTGTCAGATTGGCTAAGATGACAGGAAAAAATAATGATGAATGTTGGAAGGGATGAGGGAAAACTGGGACACAAATGCATTGTTGGTGGAGTTGTGAACGAATCCAACCATTCTGGAGAGCAATCTGGAATTATGCCCAAAAGTTATCAAATTGTGCATACCCTTTGATCCAGCAGTGTTTCTATTGGGCTTATATCCCAAAGAAATACTAAAGAAGGGAAAGGGACCTGTATGTGCCAAAATGTTTGTAGCAGCCCTGTTTGTACTGGCTAGAAACTGGAAAATGAATGGATGCCCATCAATTGGAGAATGGCTGGGTAAATTGTGGTATATGAATGTTATGGAATATTATTGTTCTGTAAGAAATGACCAGCAGGATGAATACAGAGAGGCTGGGAGAGACTTACATGAACTGATGCTAAGTGAAATGAGCAGAACCAGGAGATCATTATACACTTTGACAAAGTTATTGTATGAGGAAATATTTTGATGGAAGTGGATTTCTTTGACAAAGAGACCTGAGTTTCAATTGATAAATGATGGACAGAAGCAGCTACACCCAAAGAAAGAACACTGGGAAACGAATGTGAACTATCTGCATTTTTGTTTTTCTTCCCGGGTTATTTATACCTTCTGAATCCAATTCTCCCTGTGCAACAAAAGAACTGTTTGGTTCTGCAAACATATATTGTATCTAGGATATATTGCAACATATCTAACATATATAAAACTGCTTGCCATCTAGGGGAGGGGGTGGTGGGAGGGAGGGGAAAAATCGGAACAGAAACGAGTGCAAGGGATAATATTGTAACAAAATTATCCTGGCATGGATTTTGTCAATATAAAGTAATTATTAAATTAAAAAAAAAAGACTTTAAATTCTGCAGGACAATAGCAGTATATTTAGAATTCAGATGCTCTTGCACGAATAAAATGGTCTCCACATATAAATCCTAATATTATACCAAAATATTATTTTGTTAATAGATTTAAATTGAATGTAAAATAACCTACTTTGGGTTATTGTAGACAGCTAAAGAGAATCTCTAAGTTACACATTTATTAAAAAAAACACTATTAGAAATCTCAGAATTCTTCACAGTATAAGAATATATATAGTAAACATATTGATGTATATTGTGAGTGGGACCAACAAGCTTAATAAATTAGATTATATACTTAATATCTATACATGACAAATGTGCTAAATTACTTTAAATGTATCATAAATGTTTTACCTCAAATACTTGCATGTAAACACTGCTTGTTCTTTAGAGACTTAGAGATATCATTCATATCATTATATCACATTCATATACAACAACATCCTTCCCTCATTTATTCATTACCTAGACTTCTGGTAACTTTAACCATAACATAACTGAGACACCAGAAGAAAGCAAAAACAATCTTCTGAGTATTAAGGAAAATAACTGCCACAAGACCCAGGCACTTTATTCTGCAGAAAGATCCATAGCTAAATTTAGACCAATCCCAGAATTAGAAAAGTGTGCTATAAGAAGTTACAGATTTAAATCTGGTTTTCCTTGGAAACTTTCAATTCTTAATATATTTCAGTGTTCAACAGAATTGAAGCAGCCAGGATGTGGGGGAGAACAGGGATGTTATGGGTTCTGATTGTAATGGGTAGTAAAGCTGACAGTAATGGAAATCTATGATCCAGGATTCAAAGCAAAACAAGAAACAGGCTCAGAGAAGTTAAAGGACTTGAGATTCACAGTTAGAAAGTGGATAAGGAAGAATTGATAATTAGGTGTTCATGACATCATGTCCAATATGCTATTTTATATGCTATGCTGACAGAAGAATTATATAAATTAGGCAGAAAATTTCAGGGATTGTTGATATTTTTAGTCCCTTAGAGAAAGATTCTACAATTTTACCAATCATGTCAATTTTTTCAATGCTTTTCTATTATCACCCAAGTAAAATTCATGGATCTTATTCTGATATTCATTATATATAAAGCACATTAAGTAATATAGCACATATAGGATTACAACAAAACTTCCCAAAACTTATTCTATAAAGCATTTTATTAAGAAAATGAAGCTCCAAGATTAAGTGATTCATCTACACACAAAGCTAGTCCTTGTACAATAGCCTACCTTTTTCATATTTATTTCTTTTTGCTATGTATTGTGCAATAAAACTGGATTTTTCACTGTCATTTTTCTGCTTCTTTGCTCACAATTTCCATGTAGGAAATGTTTATTCCAGTCCCCTTGTACAACCATGACCTACTGAATTCATACCCACCTTTTAAAACACAACACAGATGTTACTTCCAATTTTTTTTTAAATTTTTGATAGCTGCTGCTCTTTCCCATTTTATACCTCACATAGCCATATGACTGTACTCTTTATTTACTTGTTATTTTATCATTTAACTGTCAACTATTTGGGTATTCTTTATTAGAATTATCTATATAAGTTCTATCCCCTTCATAGACTATACATTCACTGAGGGCAAGAACTTTATATTATGTAAAATTTGTGTATTTGGCACACAGGATGTCTTTTTGCACTTAAATACATAGTAAGACATCTTTGGGTACTTCTGTAGCTGAAAAATTGGCACCCTGAAGTCGAAATACTCCTTTTTAACTTGGCAAAGTCTGCCAGAGATGAGACGCCAATGCCAGAGCCTCCAAGAACACAAAATCACCTTTTTTCTATTATGGGTCAATGAAATAGAATTTGTGTTATCTTCTTGAATATAAACACATTTTTGGTTTCTGTTGAACACTGGTATTCCATTAAACAATTTAAAACCATTTTTACCCTTAATATAATTTGAGGGAGGGAAATTACAATCCTCTGTATCTGTCTCAAGTGACTGAGTGAGGTCATCAAGTGTATCTGCAGCCATCTCTCCTTTATCCTACAAAATACATAAAGGTAAAGTAATAAGTTTAGGTAAAGTTATTGTAAAAATAAAAAAAATGATAATGATCGCTAATATTTAGGTAGCAAATTAAGTTTTTCACAGCAGTTATCTGTTATACATTATCTCACAGCATCCTCACAAAAATTTCATGAGAAAAGCATTACTCATAATTATGTTATAAATGAGTAAACAGGCTTCAAGAAATGTTAGGTAACTTGTTCAGAATCATACAGTTAGCTAAGAGCCCAAGAACAGATTCAAATTCAGGTCTTCTTGACAATTCACTAGGTCCCATATCTACCCAGAAGCTGATTTAGCAACCTTATGAAAATTAACACAAATAATTACAACATCTCTTATACTTAGCCAATAATCTTCATTTTACTTTTGGGGGGAAATGAAGGAAACGCCAGCAACATAATTAATTTTCTGGCATTAACAATGGACACATTTCACATGAAGACTATTTCTAAAGGTATCCCTTTTCTGAATAAACATTCCTATGCTTCATAATGCAGAAAAAGGTTCTTATCTATTCACCGAAAATTGCATTATTTTCTAAATTAATTTATATTTTAATAGGTTTTACAATACCTTATTCTTTTCATTTAATGTCTTCATTACAAGCCTGAAGGACAAAAAATATATTTTAGCATAAATATAAACATGAAGTGTATTGTTGTTGAAAATATTTGATTTTTAATGCAGATTACTTCAAAATCATATGCTTTTCATGTTTCTAGTCAATCACATAAACCAGACTACAACAGTATTTAATCTCATAACCATAATTTATAATAAATACATATCTTGGCCTCTTGAAAAGTATTTTTAATGTGCTTTGCAAATTTTATTTTAAAAAATGTTTGTTTTTTTAATTTTCCCAAATCTTCTTTTTTACCCTTCAGCCTGAACGCTTTACAAATGGGCATTAAAAAATCCATTATAAATATGTATAGTAAAATAACAAATTTCTGCATTGACTATGTCCAAAAAAAAAAAAAAAGAAAGAAAGAAAGAAAGAAAAAAATCTGTCTCCTTCCGCACTCTGTATCCTTTATCTATCTAGGTGAGTAGCATGTTTCATCATTTGTCACCTGAAATTATTGTGGCTCATTATATTGATAAGAATGATGAATTCCTTATTCTTTCAAAATTGTTTGACTTCACCAATATTGTTGTCATTATCATAGTATTCCATCATATTCCTATACCACTGTTCTCCCTTCAATTAATCTCTTCCTTGAAAAGTTTTTAAAAGAAATACCAAAAAATCATGAAATAACATCTGAATGTTTTTTAATTAAAAAAAAAAAAAACAAACTTGGAGGCAGCTAGTGGTGCCTTAGTTCAAATGTGATCTCAGACTTACCACTTGCTAGCTGTGTGATCTTAGGCCCAATTGTAACCCCAATTGCCCAATTGCCCCAATTTGCCAAAACAAAAAATCTTGAGATAACTGTCTAAATGTTGGTCAAAAAAGCTTAAGTTGTAATAGACTACCAATGATTTTTCAGTTGTTCATACCCCAAATTGCTTGCTGTTAAGATTCTAAAAGGACAAGAATATGAGAAGAAAACTATAATGATTGTCGGTATAAACTGAATCATCAACAAATATTATGTCCATCATTTTGCACTGTATTCTAAGTTTTATAAAATATTAATCATTGTAACTAACATAATTATATATGTATATTTTGATAAGGCAATTTATATGTACCTTGGGTTCTATTCATTACATTGTTAGCTGCAAGAGATAACTCATTTTTTTTTTTTAATTTTTCCCAGAGCCTAGCACAAGGCTCTTCACATTGTATGTGACTAATGTTTTTTAAACAAGTTATACCAGGGGACTTCCGGGGGCAGAGCCAAGATGGCAGAGCAGGCACACACGACTCTCTAAGCTTCTCTCATTCCCCTCATAACCAACTATTTAATGCAGCCTTAAAAATAACTCTTATCTACTTAAATTCATGAAGACTAGAAGCACTACAACTTACCAGCCGATCCGGAAGATCGCCAGGAAAGGTTTGTCCTGAGGGGCCAGGAACAGACTAGAGCAGGCAGCGAGAGGCTAGCATCCTGAGCAGACCAGGGCGGGGGTGATCTCTGTGGCTAGAGAAGTTAGAGAGAGAGAGAGAGAGAGAGAGAGAGAGAGAGAGAGAGAGAGAGAGAGAGAGAGAGAGAGAGAGAGAGAGAGAGAGAGAGAGAGAGAGAGAGAGAGAGAGAGAGAGAGAGAGAGAGAGAGAGAGAGAGAGAGAGAGAGAGAGAGAGAGAGAGAGAGAGAGAGAGAGAGAGAGAGAGAGAGAGAGAGAGAGAGAGAGAGAGAGAGAGAGAGAGAGAGAGAGAGAGAGAGAGAGAGAGAGAGAGAGAGAGAGAGAGAGAGAGAGAGAGAGAGAGAGAGAGAGAGAGAGAGAGAGAGAGAGAGAGAGAGAGAGAGAGAGAGAGAGAGAGAGAGAGAGAGAGAGAGAGAGAGAGAGAGAGAGAGAGAGAGAGAGAGAGAGAGAGAGAGAGAGAGAGAGAGAGAGAGAGAGAGAGAGAGAGAGAGAGAGAGAGAGAGAGAGAGAGAGAGAGAGAGAGAGAGAGAGAGAGAGAGAGAGAGAGAGAGAGAGAGAGAGAGAGAGAGAGAGAGAGAGAGAGAGAGAGAGAGAGAGAGAGAGAGAGAGAGAGAGAGAGAGAGAGAGAGAGAGAGAGAGAGAGAGAGAGAGAGAGAGAGAGAGAGAGAGAGAGAGAGAGAGAGAGAGAGAGAGAGAGAGAGAGAGAGAGAGAGAGAGAGAGAGAGAGAGAGAGAGAGAGAGAGAGAGAGAGAGAGAGAGAGAGAGAGAGAGAGAGAGAGAGAGAGAGAGAGAGAGAGAGAGAGAGAGAGAGAGAGAGAGAGAGAGAGAGAGAGAGAGAGAGAGAGAGAGAGAGAGAGAGAGAGAAAGAATAAAATTCAAGCAAAGCACAACAAAAAGAGTGAAAATGCTATGTTGTAATCCACCATCAGTTGCCACAGTCCTCTCTCTGGGTGTAGATGCCTCCCATGATCCCAAGATCATCAACAGGCCTGAATCAGCCCACTGGTGAAAAGAGTCACCTTCCTGAGAATTGATCATCATATAATTTTGCCATGTACAAAAATCGCCTTTTTTCTGCTCATTTCACTTAGCATCAGTTTACATATGTCTCCCCTGACCTCTCTGAAATCATCATACTGATCATTTCTTTCCAAGTGATGGGCATCCATAAAGGTTCCAGTTTCTTGCCACTACATATGGAGTTGCCACAAACATATTTGCACATGTGGATCCCTTACCCTACTTTAAGATATCTTTGGGATATAAGTCCAGTAGAAACACTGCTGGATCAAAGGGTATGCAGAATTTAATAACTTTTTGAGCATAGTTCCAATTGCTTTCCAGAATGGTTGGATCCGTTCACAGTTCCACCAACAATGTATCACTGTCCCAGTTTTCCCACATCCCCTCCAACATTGGTCATTATTGTTTCCTGTCATCTTAGCCAGTCTGACAGATATGTAGTGGTATCTCAGAATTGTCTTAATTTGCATTTCTCTGATTAACAGTAATTTGGAAAACCTTTTCATATGACTAGAAATGGTTTCACTTTGGGTTCTTTGACTCAAATGGAAAAATTTAAAAACAATCTAAATTTAAGGACTTTTTTCTTACCATCTGTGTTTAGGTGTACCTGTATTCTTGGGAATAATCCTCTTTGCATCTCTCTAGTTTTGCTTTAGTCTCTTGATGTGAGGTTTTCATTTTTAAGAGTTCAGCTTCCAGTTCTTGAATCTAAACCAAATGGAAAACAAGAAGAAAGTTAACAAAAATGCCTGACTCTATCTTAAAAATTATAAATTTATTTGTTATCATATTCTGCTAGCTTTCATTTTAATTTCAGTCAGTGATTCAGAGAGCAATTCTGAATTCCTAAAAATAGTTTCTAACTTTGAAGGGACTCAGGATCAAGGTCAACTAAATTACATTTGAATGTTTTAAGAAAAGACTATTTCTATTGGATGATAGTTCACCAGTTCTTTTCCTAGGGCTAATATGTTAGCTCATTATAAAGTCAATAAGTTTATTTGGGAAAAAAAAAAGTACCTCCAGAATTAAAAAAAAAAAAAAAAAAAAAAAAAAAAAAAAAAAAAAAAAAAAAAAAAAAAAAAAAAAAAAAAAAAAAAAAAAAAAAAAAAAAAAAAAAAAAAAAAAAAAAAAAAAAAAAAAAAAAAAAAAAAAAAAAAAAAAAAAAAAAAAAAAAAAAAAAAAAAAAAAAAAAAAAAAAAAAAAAAAAAAAAAAAAAAAAAAAAAAAAAAAAAAAAAAAAAAAAAAAAAAAAAAAAAAAAAAAAAAAAAAAAAAAAAAAAAAAAAAAAAAAAAAAAAAAAAAAAAAAAAAAAAAAAAAAAAAAAAAAAAAAAAAAAAAAAAAAAAAAAAAAAAAAAAAAAAAAAAAAAAAAAAAAAAAAAAAAAAAAAAAAAAAAAAAAAAAAAAAAAAAAAAAAAAAAAAAAAAAAAAAAAAAAAAAAAAAAAAAAAAAAAAAAAAAAAAAAAAAAAAAAAAAAAAAAAAAAAAAAAAAAAAAAAAAAAAAAAAAAAAAAAAAAAAAAAAAAAAAAAAAAAAAAAAAAAAAAAAAAAAAAAAAAAAAAAAAAAAAAAAAAAAAAAAAAAAAAAAAAAAAAAAAAAAAAAAAAAAAAAAAAAAAAAAAAAAAAAAAAAAAAAAAAAAAAAAAAAAAAAAAAAAAAAAAAAAAAAAAAAAAAAAAAAAAAAAAAAAAAAAAAAAAAAAAAAAAAAAAAAAAAAAAAAAAAAAAAAAAAAAAAAAAAAAAAAAAAAAAAAAAAAAAAAAAAAAAAAAAAAAAAAAAAAAAAAAAAAAAAAAAAAAAAAAAAAAAAAAAAAAAAAAAAAAAAAAAAAAAAAAAAAAAAAAAAAAAAAAAAAAAAAAAAAAAAAAAAAAAAAAAAAAAAAAAAAAAAAAAAAAAAAAAAAAAAAAAAAAAAAAAAAAAAAAAAAAAAAAAAAAAAAAAAAAAAAAAAAAAAAAAAAAAAAAAAAAAAAAAAAAAAAAAAAAAAAAAAAAAAAAAAAAAAAAAAAAAAAAAAAAAAAAAAAAAAAAAAAAAAAAAAAAAAAAAAAAAAAAAAAAAAAAAAAAAAAAAAAAAAAAAAAAAAAAAAAAAAAAAAAAAAAAAAAAAAAAAAAAAAAAAAAAAAAAAAAAAAAAAAAAAAAAAAAAAAAAAAATGAAAGATTGGAAAAAAATGTCAAATATTTACTTGAAAAAATAACAGACCTGGAAAATAGATCTAGGAGAGATAACCTGAGGATCATCACACTACCAGAAAATTATGATGAAACAAAGAGCCTAGATATTATTTTACAGGAAATCATCAAAGAGAACTGCCAAGAAGTAACAGAACCAGAAGGAAAATAGGTGTTGAAAGAATTCATCAAACACTTTCTGAAAAAGACCCTAAAATAAAGACTCCGAGGAATATTATGGACAAACTTCAGAATTTTCAGACTAAAGAAAAAATTTTACAAGCAGCCAGGAAAAAACAGTTCAAATACCGAGATGCCACAATAAGGGTCATGCAAGATCTGGCTGCCTCAACATTAAAGGATCGAAGGGCCTGGAATCTGATATTCCAAAAGGCAAAAGAACTTGGAATGCAGCCAAGAATAAACTACCCAGCTAAGCTGAGTATTTTTTTCAATGGAAGAAGATGGACATTTAATGAAATAGAGGAATTC
Source organism: Antechinus flavipes (assembly GCF_016432865.1). Lineage (NCBI taxonomy): Eukaryota > Metazoa > Chordata > Mammalia > Dasyuromorphia > Dasyuridae > Antechinus > Antechinus flavipes. The sequence goes on from NC_067402.1 coordinate 260,015,781, forward strand.
CATCTGTTTCTAAGGAAAAAACCAGACTTAAACAAAAAATTTGATCTCCAACAATAGGAATCAAGAGAAGTAGAAAAAGGTAAAAGGAACTCTTGAGAACTGTATTTCTGTTGTGCATATACATAAAAACCATATGTATAATTTGATTTTACCGATATAACATAAAAAAGGGAAGTAGAAATGGAAAGGGGATTGTATCAGAAAAAGGGAAGAGGGGAGATAAAAAGAGGGAAACTACATGGGACAGTGAGGCAAAGGAAACCTATCATATATGAGGGAACTTAGAGAGGGGGAGGAACATTGTGTGAATCCTACTCTCATCAGAGTTGGCTCAAAGAGGAAACAATTGTCACATTTCATAATTTCTTCTTCAAGTTTTGTATTCATATATTCCAAGTGTCTATTTTTTGATGTCATTTCATCCAATTGTTTCTTAAGGTATTCAACCTGTTTCCACAAAGTATCAGTTTAGCAAATTACAGAAGTAAAAGAAATTTCTTGCAACTTAAATATTAATTTAAAACTATTAAGATTCAATTATTTATAATTCACTTGTAAGGAAATATGTCATTATCCTTATCTTACAGCTACAAAATGTTTTTTTTCCTAAAATGTTATTAAAACAAATTAACATATCCAAAAGAGAAGATTGAAAGAAGAAATCACAAAATTACATTACTAGCTTTTATATAAAGTCTGAAGAATACACAGTTAGTACTCCCTTCCATATTGTCTTCTGGATTCTCTCTCTTTTTTTTTTTTTCATGTGTCTTTTCTCTCCAGCTCTTAGTACAATGAGCAGTACCAAGGAAATTCACAGTAGATGAATATCAACAAACCCTTCTTAAATTATGTTAAGCCTAAAGTAACAATAGATCTTAAAAGGAATTTGCAAAGAAATAATTCCTTTTTATCATTCTAACAAGAACACTGATTCTAAGGGTGATAAGTTTTACTGAAAAAGCAAATAAATTTAGACTAATTAGAATGTCACCAAGGTGTGAAGTGCAATTGCAGTACCAGAGAAAATTATATGTCTCTCATCTACAAAACTCTGGTAATAGTATCCAGGGATTATGCTACATTCAAGAGAGGTTTTATTGTATAGGTGCCCTCTTCATGCTCCCCAAATGGCCCAACAACTGTGGGACAGCAAATTTAATGACAGTAAAATAAAATGTTTCTAGCCACTTGTCATTATTTAAAAAAAAAAGATTTTGGATTTAGAATACAGGAAGAATCCTAAATTTGTACTTACATGGAAATAGTTTAAAAAGATAAAAATGATAAATAAAATAACCTGTAAAAATAGATTGACTCTGTCTTTTTGTTCTTCAGTCTCTTGCTTCACTTGTACTTTAATCTTTGGTGTATATCGTTCCACCTGATTGTGGAATTTTAATTTAGGTCTTTCTAAATTATATTCATGATCCGGCTTGTCACATTTCATAATTTCTTCTTCAAGTTTTGTATTCATATATTCCAAGTGTCTATTTTTTGATGTCATTTCATCCAATTGTTTCTTAAGGTATTCAACCTGTTTCCACAAAGTATCAGTTTAGCAAATTACAGAAGTAAAAGAAATTTCTTGCAACTTAAATATTAATTTAAAACTATTAAGATTCAATTATTTATAATTCACTTGTAAGGAAATATGTCATTATCCTTATCTTACAGCTACAAAATGTTTTTTTTCCTAAAATGTTATTAAAACAAATTAACATATCCAAAAGAGAAGATTGAAAGAAGAAATCACAAAATTACATTACTAGCTTTTATATAAAGTCTGAAGAATACACAGTTAGTACTCCCTTCCATATTGTCTTCTGGATTCTCTCTCTCTCTTTTTTTTTTTTCATGTGTCTTTTCTCTCCAGCTCTTAGTACAATGAGCAGTACCAAGGAAATTCACAGTAGATGAATATCAACAAACCCTTCTTAAATTATGTTAAGCCTAAAGTAACAATAGATCTTAAAAGGAATTTGCAAAGAAATAATTCCTTTTTATCATTCTAACAAGAACACTGATTCTAAGGGTGATAAGTTTTACTGAAAAAGCAAATAAATTTAGACTAATTAGAATGTCACCAAGGTGTGAAGTGCAATTGCAGTACCAGGGAAAATTATATGTCTCTCATCTACAAAACTCTGGTAATAGTATCCAGGGATTATGCTACATTCAAGAGAGGTTTTATTGTATAGGTGCCCTCTTCATGCTCCCCAAATGGCCCAACAACTGTGGGACAGCAAATTAATGACAGTAAAATAAAATGTTTCTAGCCACTTGTCATTATTTTAAAAAATAAAAAAGGATAGGGTGAAAGTAGCAATTACTAATCTGAAATACAAAATTCAAGGTCCATGTGAAAAATTCATAAGGACATTCTCTTTGCCAAAAGGTACCTTTATTTATGAGAATAATTTACAGAAAGAATGAAGAGTTACAGCAGGCATCAGAAGGGGTTATATAGAAATAGATTTGGGAGACCAATAGCGTTATCAAAGAAAGGTATTTTGAAGAAATTAAAGAAATATGCTGCAAGATATCAGTATCCTACTAAATAGTGGGGGGGAGGGGAGGAAAGAGGGGACGAAATCTATAGAGGAGTTTAGCATTCTAACCAGAGTTAGCTATAGTAAAGAGAAAGACATCATTAAAAGGAAGATGCTATGGAGGAGGTAGCTCATAGCTGGCTTAGTACTCAAAAGAACTTAGCAAAATCTTGATCATAAGCACAGCTTTTAGAGGGCAAACATAAACTTGGTGTTTTCAGGGGAAGTGGGGAAGTATCACAGAAGAATTGAGGATGTGTATTGAGCTATTAAGACCATCTTAATGATATTCTGGAAAAAACATGGCTCCTCTCTGGGTTTTACCAAACAGTCTAGGAACTTTCCATCACAGATATCTTAAAGATACTAATTGAGGCAGTCTGGGCCCATCAAAGTTGTCTTATCTATGGTAACAAGACATCTGATAATCTAAGTTCCCAAGATGGGCATTTTAGCATTTCCTGACAAGAATTTCAGAATTCATATCATACTACTATTAGTTAACATTTACATAGCATAAATGTACAAATCCTTTCTTGAGTATACCCTGCTTGGGGGTGGGGATGGGGATGGAAAAAAAAACAACAAATTATTTCTGCCTATTAGTGATCATTTTGAGGGATATTTTTCATCTTTAGAATTGTATAAGCAGTGTCAGGGGAACTGTGGTTCTAATACTGTCCCTAAATGTTTTAGCACTTCCAAAAAAAAAAAAACAACAAATTATTTCTGCCTATTAGTGATCATTTTGAGGGATATTTTTCATCTTTAGAATTGTATAAGCAGTGTCAGGGGAACTGTGGTTCTAATACTGTCCCTAAATGTTTTAGCACTTCCAAAAAAAAAAAAAAAAAAAAAAAAAAAAAAAAAAAAAAAAAACAACAAATTATTTCTGCCTATTAGTGATCATTTTGAGGGATATTTTTCATCTTTAGAATTGTATAAGCAGTGTCAGGGGAACTGTGGTTCTAATACTGTCCCTAAATGTTTTAGCACTTCCAAAAAAAAAAAAAAAAAAAAAACAACAAATTATTTCTGCCTATTAGTGATCATTTTGAGGGATATTTTTCATCTTTAGAATTGTATAAGCAGTGTCAGGGGAACTGTGGTTCTAATACTGTCCCTAAATGTTTTAGCACTTCCAAAAAAAAAAAAAAAAAAAAAAAAAAAAAAAAAAAAAAAAAAAAAAAAAAAAAAAAAAAAAAAAAAAAAACAACAAATTATTTCTGCCTATTAGTGATCATTTTGAGGGATATTTTTCATCTTTAGAATTGTATAAGCAGTGTCAGGGGAACTGTGGTTCTAATACTGTCCCTAAATGTTTTAGCACTTCCAAAAAAAAAAAAAAAACAACAAATTATTTCTGCCTATTAGTGATCATTTTGAGGGATATTTTTCATCTTTAGAATTGTATAAGCAGTGTCAGGGGAACTGTGGTTCTAATACTGTCCCTAAATGTTTTAGCACTTCCAAAAAAAAAAAAAAAAACAACAAATTATTTCTGCCTATTAGTGATCATTTTGAGGGATATTTTTCATCTTTAGAATTGTATAAGCAGTGTCAGGGGAACTGTGGTTCTAATACTGTCCCTAAATGTTTTAGCACTTCCAAAAAAAAAAAAAACAACAAATTATTTCTGCCTATTAGTGATCATTTTGAGGGATATTTTTCATCTTTAGAATTGTATAAGCAGTGTCAGGGGAACTGTGGTTCTAATACTGTCCCTAAATGTTTTAGCACTTCCAAAAAAAAAAAAAAAAAAAAAAAAAACAACAAATTATTTCTGCCTATTAGTGATCATTTTGAGGGATATTTTTCATCTTTAGAATTGTATAAGCAGTGTCAGGGGAACTGTGGTTCTAATACTGTCCCTAAATGTTTTAGCACTTCCAAAAAAAAAAAAAAAACAACAAATTATTTCTGCCTATTAGTGATCATTTTGAGGGATATTTTTCATCTTTAGAATTGTATAAGCAGTGTCAGGGGAACTGTGGTTCTAATACTGTCCCTAAATGTTTTAGCACTTCCAAAAAAAAAAAAAAACAACAAATTATTTCTGCCTATTAGTGATCATTTTGAGGGATATTTTTCATCTTTAGAATTGTATAAGCAGTGTCAGGGGAACTGTGGTTCTAATACTGTCCCTAAATGTTTTAGCACTTCCAAGAGAAGAAAAAGAAATTGAACAAGTTAACTAACTATGGGCTTCCTAAGAAAAAATCACCAGGGTCAGATGGATTTGCAAGTTAATTCAACTAAACATTTAAAGAATAATTAATTCCAATACCATATAAACTATGTGGAAAAATAGGGGAAGTAGGAGTTCTTCCACATTCTTTCTACGACACTAATATGGTACTGATAACTAAACCAGGAAGGATCAAAGCAGAAAAAGGAAATTATAGAACAATTTCCCTAATGAATATTGATGCAAAGAGATTAATTCCACTTGTAATCAGGATAATTGTTATAACAAGAAAATTATCAGCATATATGGTCAATCATGGTCAATTGACCATATCAATGATTATCTCAATAAATGCTGAAAAAGCATTTCGCAAATACAATGCTCATCCTTATGTAGAGAGCAGTAGAGAGCACAGAAATAAATGAAGTTTTCTTCAAAATGGAAAAAAGCATCTATCTAAAATCCCCTTTCAACAAGGTAGAAGCATTCCCAATAAGATCAGGGATGAAACAAGGTTGCCCATTGCCCATTAACACCACTCTTATTAATATTGTACTAAAAATGTTAGCTTTAGCAATAAGAGAAGAAAAAGAAATTGAACAAGTTAACTAACTATGGGCTTCCTAAGAAAAAATCACCAGGGTCAGATGGATTTGCAAGTTAATTCAACTAAACATTTAAAGAATAATTAATTCCAATACCATATAAACTATGTGGAAAAATAGGGGAAGTAGGAGTTCTTCCACATTCTTTCTACGACACTAATATGGTACTGATACCTAAACCAGGTAGGTTGAAAACAGAGAAAGAAAATTATAGACCAATCTCCCTAATGAATATTATGCTAAAATCTTAAATAAGATATTAGTAAAAAGACGACAGAAAATCATCCCCAAGATAATACACCACGATCAAGTAGGATTTATACCAGGAAAGCAGGGCTGGTTCAATATTAGGAAAACTATCAGTATAATTGGCCATATTAATAATCAAATTAACAAAAACCATATGATCATCTCAATAGATGCAGAAAAAGCATTTGATAAAATCCGACATCCATTCCTATTAAAAACTCTTGAGAGCATAGGAATAAATGGACTTTTCCTTAAAATGATCAGTAGAATCTAGTTAAAACCAACAATAAGCATCATATGTAACGGGGACAAACTACAACCATTCCCAATAAGATCAGGAGTGAAATAAGGTTGCCCACTCTCACCGTTACTATTTAATATTGTATTAGAAATGCTAGCTTTGGCAATAAGAGTTGAGAAAGAGATTAAAGGAATAAGAATAGGCAATGAAGAAACCAAATTATCACTCTTTGCTGATGATATGATGGTATACTTAGAGAACCCCAGAGACTCTACTAAAAAGTTATTAGAAACAATCCACACCTTCAGCAAAGTTGCAGGGTATAAAATAAACCCACATAAGTCATCAGCATTCTTATATATCACTAACAAAACCCAACAGTTAGAGTTACAAAAAGAAATTCCATTTAAAGTAACTACTGATTGTATAAAATATTTAGGAATCTATCTGCCAAGGGAAAATCAGAAACTTTATGAGGAAAACTACAAAACACTTTCCACACAAATTAAGTCTGATCTGACCAACTGGAAAAATATCAAATGCTCTTGGATTGGGCGATCAAATATAATAAAGATGACAATACTACCTAAATTAATCTATTTATTTAGCGCTATACCAATCAGATTCCCAAAAAACTACTTTGATGAATTAAAAAAAATAACAACAAAGTTCATATGGAAAAACAAAAGGTCAAGAATTCAAGGGAATTAATGAAAAAAAAATCAAATGAAGGTGGCCTAGCTGTACCAGATCTAAAATTATATCATAAAGCAGCAGTTACTAAAACCATCTGGTATTGGCTAAGAAATAGACTAGTTGATCAATGGAATAGGTTAGGTTCAAAGGACAAAACAGCCAATAACTTTAATAATATAGTGTTTGACTAACCCAAAGACCCCAGTTTCTGGGATAAGAATGCACTATTTGCCAAAAATTACTGGGAAAATTGGAAATCAGTATGGCAGAAACTAGGCATTGACCCACACTTAACACTGTATACCAAGATAAGGTCAAAATGGGTTCATGACCTAGGCATAAAGAATGAGATTATAAATAAATTGGAAGAGCATAGGATAGTTTACCTCGCAGACCTGTGGAAGAGGGAGGAATTTATGACCAAAGAAGAACTAGAGATCACTATTGACCACAAAATAGAAAATTTTGATTATATCAAATTGAAAAGTTTTTGTACAAACAAAACAAATGCAGACAAGATAAGAAGGGAAACAATAAACTGGGAAAACATTTTAAAATCAAAGATTCTGATAAAGGCCTCATTTCCAAAATATATAGAGAATTGACTCAAATTTATAAGAAATCAAACCATTCTCCAATTGAAAAATGGTCAAAGGATATGAACAGACAATTCTCAGATGAAGAAATTGAAACTATTTATAGACATATGAAAATATGCTCCGAATCATTATTAATCAGAGAAATGCAAATTAAGACAACTCTGAGATACCACTACACACCTGTCAGATTGGCTAGAGTGACAGGGAAAGATAATGTGGAATGTTGGAGGGGATGTGGGAAAACAGGGACACTGATACATTGTTGGTGGGACTGTGAACACATCCAGCCATTCTGGAGAGCAATTTGGAACTATGCTCAAAAAGTTATCAAACTGTGCATACTCTTTGATCCAGCAGTGTTTCTACTGGGCTTATACCCCAAAGAGATACTAAAGAAGGGAAAGGGAGCTGCATGTACCAAAATGTTTGTGGCAGCCCTGTTTGTAGTGGCTAGAAGCTGGAAAATGAATGGATGCCCATCAATTGGAGAATGGTTAAGTAAATTGTGGTATATGAATGTTATGGAATATTATTGTTCTGTAAGGAATGACCAACAGGATGAATAGAGAGAGGACTGGCGAGACTTACATGAACTGATGCTAAGTGAAATGAGCAGAACCAGGAGATCATGATATACCTCAACAATGATACTGTTTGAGAATGTATTCTGATGGAAGTGGATCTCTTCGATAAAGAGAGCTAATTCAGTTTCAGTTGATCAAAGATGAGCAGAAGCAGCTACACCCAAAGAAAGAACACTGGGAGATGAATATAAACTGCTTGCATTTTTGTTTTTCTTCCCGGATTATTTATACCTTCTGAATTCAATTCTCCCTGTGCAACAAGAAAACTGTTCAGTTCTGCACACGTATATTGTATCCAGGATATACTGTAACCTATTCAACATGTAAAGGATTGCTTGCCATCTAGGGGAGGGGGTGGAGGAAGGGAGGAGAAAAATCGGAACAGAAGTGAATGCAAGGGATAATGTTGTAAAAAATTACCCTGGCATGTGTTCTATCAATAAAAAGTTATTAAAAAAAAAAGTTATACCAGGACATTATTAGATGGACCCCTCGTGGAAGTAAGCTTGTGGAAATTATTCAGACAGAATGACAAAACCATGATATTCCCCTCTAGAGAAAATATTCCTGTTGATGAGACTATACACAAATCCTCTGTAATGCTGAAGTATGAAACTTAAATGGGATTAAATAGAATAATAAATTTCAAAGAAAGATATATTATGAAAAAATGGCCGGTTCTTTCTAGGTATTTCAAAAATAACAAGATGTGTCCTACAAATTAGAGGGAGAAAATTAAGTTCGATTAAGTAAATTATGGTAAAGTACAGGTGCAGAAAATAGGTTCTCTCGCTTCCCAGGGACTTAATCAATGATGATATTAACAACAATGGTAAGTTAAATAGAGTATATTCTGTTTCCCAGCCATATCCCCCATCATTGTCTCTATATCTACTGTTTAGTGGTTCTAGAAGTCCAGAAAGGTGATCTCTTTTAGTGAAAACTATTGTAATCAAAGCAATAAAAGCAGAATACTCTGCTGCATGCACAAGAAACATAATATATTTATTGGATGAATAATGAGAGTTCATGTTCCTATAGCACAAGAACTTTGCTTACAACAATCCTGCTGATAACCCAGGTGTTATCATCCCCATTTTACAAATGTGTGTGTGTGTGTGTGTGTGTGTGTGTGTGTGTGTGTGTGTGATATGTCCTATATTCTACTGCTAACATTGGCTCTTTGGTGCAGTGGAAAATGAACTGAATCTGGAGTTCAAACCCCAGCTCTTCCCCCTTTTCACTGGTATGACTGACAATAAACCACTTCTCAGTCCAAGACTGGGCTTATTACTAATGCTTAGGTATGTATGGTGAAAACTACTTTTCATAGACCAATGTCAATCCTGCTGTGTCCTGTCAACACAATGAATAAATTGGAGTATATTATCAGTGGGGCAGGTTCCTCATACATGAGAAAAGGAGAATTTCAACCATCAAACAATGGCAAGTAATGAGTTATGCATAGAAAACGGGAGTCTGGGCCCCCTAGCTTTACCAGTAATAACCAGCTTTCCTGGAATCCCTGTAGTGCATATGTCTCATGCACCAGAATACTCAGAAAGAACACTCAACTGGCAAACAGAAAAAATCAGGAAAAAAACTGTTGAGTTTTCTACAATGAGAAAAAGCACACATTGCTAATATTTTTCTATGAGCTAGTCCAATAGAAGTTTACCATAATTCATCAGAATCTGTCTCACTTAAAGTGCTGTCATCATGACGACAGAGTAGGAAATCAGATGAAGAATTCGCCTTTTCACAAATCATACCAGAATCTTTGGAAATCCACTTGTCATTTTCAGGCTTTTTCACATTTTTCCTATGCATGGCAGAGTCATTGCAGGAAAAAAAAAATCCATGAGAGGATCTTTCAATTATTCTTTATAGAAAACTTTTCAGAAAACAGTGGGGGAAATTTATTTTTGCTCTTTTAACACATACAACATTTTATTTCCAGACTAAGCTTCCTTAACTAAGATGTTGATCATATCATTCCCCAGATCATAAACTTTTAATGGTCCCCCTCTATTGTAGTGCAGTAAGCTTCACTGTCTGCCTGTGAAGCTTCTTTATCTTCAGGCCTACAGCCTTAATCCAACAAAGTTTCTCACACTCCTTCCCAGAATACAAGGTCCTTTCCACTCAGATCTGTGTCTTCTCCAGTCTAGGAAGAGGTTCTGCTTATTTCTCATCCAACCTCTTTTTTCACCTACAATGTTTCCCATTTCTTGCCTATACTTAGGATAAAAAAAAAAAAAAACATTAGTCGTATAAAAGCAGGTTGCTGTGATTAAACAATTTGTGTGCAAAATATCAAGGATATGTAGCAACCATGTCAGGAGAAAATCTTAATTAATATGATTGTAGATTGAATTTTAAGAATTCATAGGATCCAGGAGGAGGGAAGTGATATTTTCCTTATACTAGGCCCTGACCACAACATGTTTAAAGAACATGTTCATTCCTGGTAGATATATTTTAGGAAAGACAATTAGCACTCAGAATAATTTGAGACAACAGAAGTCAGGATGGTGAAGGATAAAGACCTTGTTAAATAAAGGGCAACTGATGATGTTACCATAAAGAAGAGAAGAGAAAGAACTGGGTTGATAGGAAGTAGTATATGTGCTCAACTAAACAATAAAACATAATGTTTCATTGACCCTCCAAACGCTAGGACTAGGCACAAAAAGATACTTTTGGGATCAATGAATGAAAAACAAAGAACACAAAAAGCAACCAAATTCCAAACAACTAAAACTTATTTAAAAGGAATGGACTGCCTAAGGAATTAACACATTCCTGTGTGTGTGTGTGTGTGGGTGGGTGTGGGTGTGTGGGTATGTGTGTGTGTGTGTGTGTGTGTGTGTGGGTGTGAGAGACAGAGACAGAGAGACAGAGACAGAGACAGAGAGAAAGAGACACAGAGAGATAGTGCATTCTAGTTATAAAAGTCAGCAACTAACAACCACAAAGGTAGGAAGATTGTTCTTTAATTTAGCTTAAATGTACTTCACAAACCTACCTGTTGCTCTGTTCATGTAGCTTTTAGATAACTTCAACTTCCTACTCTGACAAGGTTTCCAAGAAGGAATTTAGTTGGAAAAAGCACACTTTGTAATCATTCTTGACATCAATTTATTCCATCATGTAATTTTATTCACAGATTTAAATTTATTCACAAACATTTAAAAAGAATGGTTGCTTGCAACTTATCCTCTTTTGATGCCCTTTTCATCAAACTTTTCTAAAGAATAGTAATTTCTCTGGTGCTTTAATATTATTTCCTCTCTCCAACTGCTAGACACACACCCCAATGAGCTATTTTTACCCAGTGACAAGAAAAGTTTTAAAAACCAAAATATTCACAGCCACCACTTTTTGTAGCAGCAAATAACTGAGAATAGAGTAGCTGCTCATTGAGAAATGGCTAAGCAAATTGTGTTTTGTTGATGGATGTATGGTCATTGTGTATGGTTAGAAATAATACATAAAAGCATAAGAATATTTATATGAATTAATGCAAAATGAAATGATGACAACAGGACAACAATATAAATTTTGACTACAATAATGTAATTATTAAGGGCAATAAAATAACTGCAATTTAATACTGTGAAATTATAATGTCAAAGCTTGATCCAGATGAGAAGGTATCATCTCCTATTTATGCAGGGTGGAAGACTATCAATATGGAACACTGCATGTAATATGTAATCAGGGATGTTTCACTAGAAGGATAAAGAAAGAGATCTTGAAAAATGAAGTTGATATAAAAGTAATAGAAGATGAATTTTAAGAAAGAAAACTTTCTCTTGGTTGTCCATTGCTTTCCTGTCTCTTACAAATAGGTCAAATATGGTTTCACTAGTCAAAGGAATACAGTAGATATCTTTCTGTCTGCATGCTACTAAGCTCCCAGTGTATGAGTACTGACATTGAAGCAGGGAAAGATGTCCCTTTTCAGTGTCCCCCAAGTAAGTTATATATTGTTGTTTTCCTGAATGTATCTAATTTTTTATCTTAAATTTAATTATTCTATGAAAAGTTTTTTTAAGGCTATTAAATTACTTTTCTATTTTATTTTCAACAAAAGTAAATCCAGACTTGTTTTTCAAACATTCTCTACTTTCTAAATGTCAGTCCAGAATACTTCCAGATTTCAACTCTCTTAAGTTGGAATTTTAAAAGTCTTCTAGTAAGTACAGTCCCCAAATGAATTGTGAACCCTCTTTACCATATTCCTGTGTCTCATCTATCACCTTGTGGTCCTAAGAAGACTTTTTTAGATGGAGCAGCAGGTAGCCGTTATTTGTTTTTTCCTCTTCCTCAGCCTGTCCAGCAGCCACATGAGCACTAGAAGGCCTTAAATGTTAAGGGAGCACTTCTCTCTACAATTCTGTCAATTCCCCCTTTTTATTCTGCTGTCCTAAAAGGACATTAACCGTTTTCTCCTCAGGCCTGTCTTACATAGTGATGTGTTGGAAACTGGACCATTTTAATGATTTGCATGTCTGCAGTTAAAAGTGTGAGGTTCTTGAGATTCTAGGTTGTCTGAATTTTTTGGTGGGAAGGGGTATCCTCAAGTGCTTTCCTCACGATAAGCACTTAAGCCGATTCATTCTTAAACATTTCTATTGATGGGAAACTTTCTAACATCTAAAAGAACCTAATTAAATTTTGGAGTAGCTGTAAGCCTATTTTTATATCTCATTAGCACTTATTATTTATACATTTGCAAACTTTTGCAAATTCACTTGCTTTGCTCCTTGCCATCCATATCTGATATTTCATGCTATCCTTTTGAAACCCCTCAAAGCTTATCTCTTTCAATATACACTGATGTAACAATTCCAAAATAAAAGAACATACTTACAGTAACAGAACAATATACATTCATGGGACCTTAATTCCTTTTTCAGCAAAAAAACAACTGGATGCACATTGCATTGAATCTAGATTTTTAGAGCAAACTTAACATACCATGAATGTTAATATTTGATAATATTATTCCACTTGAATATTTTGATAGACTTACCCCTTTAAAAATTGGTACACAGGTGCTAAATTTTCCCTGGAGGAAATGCTCCTTATTGGAATTTCTTCTCCAGGAATTGTGTTTTCTTCATCTTTACCAAGCTGATGGCTCTCCACAGCAAATAACTCATTAAATTTGCCATCTCTTCTGTTTTCTGTTAATTGATGATCTTTTCTCTCTAATGACTCCATTCCGTTGTGTTGATGCTTTTGCTCCACTAAAAGGAAAGCTTAGTATCATTGTCACTTTATTCCTATGTACCTCTCTGTGTCCAAATGTATGTGTGTATACATATAAATATGTATATGTATGTGTGTGTGTATATATATATATATATATATATACATATGTTTTAATACATAAAATTTCATATCCATCTTTATATGCAAACTTTGGTACAAGTACTAGGCTTGTAATTTAACTAGCACAAGGAGCTATTTGAAGAGAAAATTCCAATACCACCAATAATTAGAACACTGTCTATCTATGTCAGAAGTGGGACTTGAACTAGATCTTCTTGGCTCACTATCAAATATGCTATGCTAACTTTAATTTTTCTACTTTTACTTTGAAATGCACATTATCCTCAATATATATTATCTTCATTTTTTAGATTGCTTTGAAAAATGGTCATGGTTTTATAAGTTGTGTTAGAAAGCAGAAAAATTGGTTCATTTTTCAAAATGATAGCTCAATTATTATCTCATTTTGTTTTCTCATCCTATTTTCACATTTTTCTCTCATTTCTCTCCTTTAACAAGCACACAGGGATAAAGAGATAAAATAGCTGACTTATTTTTGGCCTTATCTACCATGTCCCTACAATGAATAGATAGACCCAGTTCATTTCTAATCATATAATGATTGTTTCCAATCCCATATCTCATTTCTTTTTCTTTATTGTCAAGTTCAAAAAAGTAAAGCCAAACAAAAAAAAGTAAAAATGCCCTAAAAGTAGTCATTGAAATATTGGATTAACAACACAGGAAATTGAGTAGAGTGAGACTTAGGCAATGTGACTGCTATATTATGGTATATCACTGCTATTCCCTGTGTATATTCACTGAATCACAATCTTTTTAAGAAAGAAAAATAATTAGGAAAAAAAATCCTTTAGTCTAATGCTCTCATTTTGTAGATGAGGAATCTGAAGCACAGATACATTAAGTAACTTGGTCAAAATCATAATAGCATTACTGGGTATAAGCCCCCATATTTGATTCGGAATGAATTTGTATTAATTTGTACTTTGTAGATAGATAGTTAATAGATTGATAGATTTTAGACTTAGCATTGAGCTTATCATCAGAAATTTTAAGCTTAAATACCAAACTGACCTTCTATTGCCTTGTCTGTAATTATGTCCCAGCACTTTTTAGGAATAGAAACAATGGTCAAATGAGATAACTTTGTAATTTGAGAGTTATACGCTCATTACTTTTGGACAAGACCTTTAAGTTCATCAATGTGTGTGATTTCCAGGGAGGAAACTCCATCCATAAAAGCCTCTGCTTCTAGTATCCGTTGCCTGGTAAAATCAATAGATTTACCCAGGGTAACATAGCTAGTATACATTAGAAGCAGCATTTGAATCTAAATCTAACTGAATGAGTTTGATTCTCTCTCCATTATCCTCTGTTTTGTCTCCAGTTATTATTGTGAAAGGATAATGATAATTATATGACAGACGCATAAAGGTACATATGAGCCAAGAGACTCTGGGCATATAATCTAACTTCTCTAAGCCTAACCTTTCCTCATTGATAAGATAAGGGGATCTAAATCCATGACTGTCATGCTTCTTTTAAAAAATAAAATTCAGTGAATGAACTATGCTAATTTACTAGAATCTAAAGCCAGTCTCTTCCACAACCATCTCACAACTCAGTGTTTTGCCATTGTTTTTCCATCTTTTCTCCCATTTTACATTATTTCTAAGCGCTAAAATGACAGGTACCTATAGCAAATGAAAATATATTTTGAAAAAACAACTAAATACAAGAAGAGGAGCACTAAACTTGAAGTTAGACAATCTAGGTTTAAGTCCCAATTCTGTAATTTATTAGTGGTGGAATAGAGAAATAGTGAATGAATGCCCTTTTGAGAACTATATTAGTGATTAATTAGTAAAATTGTGTTTCATTTTGTTTTTAAACACAAAAAGTAATGATTTTAGTCACATCAGTAAAGGTGAAAATTCAGATCATCATAAAAGTATTCATTTAATCAGATGCATTTTTTAGAAATTTCCCAAGTTTACCTTATGTTTCCAGTATTTTAAGTCACAACACCTTACATTTGTTTAAGAAAATAAAAATGACCATAGAAAAATTCTTTCAAATGTCATATATTACAAAGATTTGCATAAAAGAGGATCTGAGTTTATATTATTTTTTATTTTGTTCTAATTATCTTATCCTTATTCTTTTGACTACCTAGTCTAATATTCCAATTTGGATGTTTGAGTTAGAAAATTCTTTGGTTCAATGCCAAATATTTTTGGAAACTAATGGAATAATTTAGATGACCAAAATAAAAACTATAAGAAAGACTTTCTGGATAATTTTCTTAATGCAACTTTCAATGTACATTGTACAAAAGCAAGCATTTGAAGATAGCATTTTCATCATATAAAAATCAGTTGAACAGGAGGATTGATGAAGAGGAAAAATAAATAGAATATAATAGTGTCAAAAGGTGAATCTACCTCTTTTTGTGATTGTATTTTTTTTTCTTTATCCAAAGTCAGGGATTCTGCTTGCAACATTCCTAACTCATTTGTCAATCTTTGTGTATCTTGTTTTAATTCTTTATGCAGATGCATCTTTGAGATTTTGTCCCCACTCCAATGCCTTAGCTCATTGGTAGAGTTACTGGCATTATAATGACTATTCTCAAATATTTCTATATGTTGTTTTTTTCTCCTTACATTTTCTTGCAGTATAAAGTTCAGGCTTTCTTTCTTGGATGGTTGTATCTTCCTTTTTTCATTTATAGCTATTTTTGAGTCAGCTCTTTTTATATTTTCTTCATTATAAGCAATATCCTCTTCATTTACATTGCAAGTACACTCAACTTCTGGCTTATTATCATTCTTAGCCTGTGGGGTGCTACTTTGTGAGCACACATCAGAAGAAAGCTGAAGAATGTTTTCTTGGGAAGTGCTCTGTAAATTCTTGAAAACAATACTTTCCAAAGCATGTTCCCTTCATTCAGGAAATGACTGATGAAGTCCTGCACTGAGGAGGCCTTGATATTTCTCCTTTTCCTCAGAATCACTTGAGTCATTTGCCAAAGTAGATGAAGCTTCTGGTAATTCTTTTGATAGCTCTTCAAAGTCATCTTTTTGAAGTTTCTCTTTAACTTCCTTTGAAGTTTCTCACCATGCACCTGTTTTAACTCAGTTTTCTTGATTCTAAATTTATTTTTGACTTTCATTTTTTTCTCTTCATTTTTCCATCATTTTTCATTAACTTTCTTTCCAATTTGGATCTTCATCTAAATGCATGTCATCACCATGAGATTAATTATTGTATTTTGGTCGTTGAGACCTTCTTTTCCAGGTCAAAAATGGAAACCAAAGAAACTTAAATTGTTTCTTAGATGCTGTTTGTTCTGGTATGCTTGTTGTTTCCAAAGTAACTTTATCCTTGGGTAATGAAATGAGGACAAAGAACAATTAAAAATCAAACAAATAATAGTTAAACTTAATCTTAGCATTTTACATAATCCCAAATCATTTGTGTTTCAGAGGAATGTTGAAAAAAAATAAATTTTCTCTAAATGAAAGGGAAAAATGAAATTTTAAAGTTAAGTTTTATCTAGGATATTTTATATTAGATTAATTGTTATGCTTGTATTGTATAGTATACATACTATATTCCTAACAAAACAAATAGGAAAATTTCTCATTTCATATCTTAATAGTTTTTCCTGCTCAAAAAGGACAATTTTTTTTTATCAAAAAGACATTAAAAGAGATTTTATTTTTAACTGATAATTTTGAATGGTCAAAATGGTCAAAATGATAATAGAGATATGTTCTGCCTAATCTGCCTAACCAAAAAAAGGTAATATATAAAGTTGAGATGAGATAAAAAAAATTAAAAAGAGATTCTTTTTAATTAGTAATTTTTTACAACATTTATGTGTTTCTCTATTATTCATTTTTAAATTTCTTTAAATTAAAGTTCAAATGAAAGTGTAAAAATAGCAACTGTAAATTATGACATAACTGTGAGAAAAACTAAAGTGTGCTTTAAAGGAAATGTATTTTCAAAAATACCTATATAGGTATTAAATTACATGGGATTAAAGGCGGTGTTTTGCACTTCAAAGTGCCTGATCAACAATGAGAGGTATCTATAATGTTTGATAACCCTGATCTTTCTCAAAATAATCAATGATTATTAACAAATGTTAAATGATTATTTGACAAATAATCAAAGATGGGAGAAGACAAACAAATTCCAAAAAAGTGCCATTTTTGAGCAACCAGAATGTTTTAATTTGATCTTTTAATTATTTCAAATATATGCTCAATTAAAAAAGCAACCTCATTTATTAATAATTTAGGTTTCATTTAGTAAGAAATTCAAATTATGACAACTCGATGTCAAAACATCAGCAAAAGGCTTTAGGGTAAGAAGAATTGAACCATAACCATGATTAATGGTAGAATTTTCCTTTTTTTAATTCTTTCTATAACATGCACACCTTTTTGCACCTTCATTAAAACTTTTAAATATGAGGTGATGCCAAAGTTATTAATTTTACACAGAAAAAAGTCCATCTCTTCCCTAACATGATGATCAATACCACCAGCATCCTGAATTAATAGGAATTGAATTTAAATATTGAATTACTTTAAAAACTGGATTTTTTACAATAAAAAAAATCTTACCATGTTCTACCACTTAAAGAAAAGTTGTTTTGTTTTGTTTTGTTAATGAAGAAAACTAAATGCTAGAGCTGACTTACTAAAGGAGAAGACAAAGCATTTTTCTGAATTTTTTCACTTTTTTCCCATTTGCTGTTTTACGGAATCTTCAAATGTGGCATGTTTCATTTTAAGCCTATAAAAATAAATATATGGTCAACAATTGAAAGTTTTGAAGAACTTTTTATAGGTAATTTAATTTAACAATTTCTTATAAGGTTCAAGACCTCAATTGAAAATCTGGAAGGTATTTAAAGGAGAAAAGAAAAAATTCCTCCAAAGAAATTTCATTTGATTAGAATGAAAACAACATGTACAGGTAAATCAAGGAATTTTTTGGATATTGGGTGTAAATACAAAGTAACTGAAGAATGGAATAAAAAAAAAGAACACAGAAAGTCTTATGTAAAAGGTGGTGATTTTTTGGATGAGCTTTCATTAGAGCTAGATATTACAAGAGGTGGAGGTAAATTCCATATTATGGAATATGCAAAGGCATAGACATCAAAGACTGATAGCATTTGAAATCAAAGAACCTTTTTTGTTTTTGTGTTTGCATACAACTACTATCTTTATATACATTGACATATTTAAGCAAATATCTGTCTATTGTAAGACACTCATACATACATGATCATGATATAAAATCATTGTGATTAGGAGTTGTGATTTTGTTGGTGTCAGAAGATACTGTCTACCTATTGAAATCTGCAAGCTCATGTCTTCCAATGTTTCCTGCCAACACTAAGAGGTTCAGACTGTGATGGAGGGTCACAGTCAGTATATGTCAGCATTAAGATTTGAATTCTCCCCATTAAACTCAGTTCTCTTATGATTGTTTCTGGAGATCAAAAGGCCAGTCAATTTTCTTTTTCTTTAACAAAACCTGTGCTTTGATAATTTTTCAAAACTACTTTCTTAACTTATAATTATAAGCTACACTAGTATTTGGATATTTAAAAAAGCAGTATATAATTCTTGGGGGAAAATTCTGAAAAGGCACAGTTAATCAAGATGTTTTTGAAGGGACATTTTCTTGGAGAGGAGGTATAGTAAGACATGAACTTTTTATTGGAATAGGGAACTCTTCATGAAGAAACTCCTTCTAGCAGCTTGTATTTGTGGCAGATGTATATTTTTAGAAAACTTTGTGAGGAACAAAGTGACTGACCCAGAATAAACAGCAAGTAAGAAATCAGATGTACAAACCCAACACAAATTTCCACGATTTGGAGACATATTGTCTATACAATGGATTACATTGCTTCTAGCCTAGTTCTTGAGGGGGAAAAATGATTTTCTAGCACAAATTTATATGGCTTATCCTTTGAAATTCTGCTGATGAAACTGACTACATGAAAACCAATAATTATTGGAATATGCCATCCAATCCACTTCCCTACCGCTCCATTTTTCATCCCTGAAACTCTCAGGACCAAAGTATCTCTCCCTTTATGGGAGGTAAATTCTGCTTGAAGTTCTAATGTTGAATATAATTTATTAATTCATCTCAAAATAAATTATATATAAGCAGATTTTTCCTCTTACCCATTGGAAAAATAGTAATTACAATAAATAATTACATTGTTATATTATGAATTCATTTGGATTTGCTCTACATTTAGTCATAATAAATGCTAATTTAATAGTAAATAATAAAGTAATATTAAATTATTATAAATAACATTAATAATAATAATAAAAATGCTTTTAACTCTTACTTTTGTATGCAATCTTCCTAGTCCTTAACATACTGCCATTTCTGCTGATTCTCTTCTTGAGTTTCTTCCAGCTATACAAATTCCAAACAATATATTTGCAATTTTTTTAACTTTAAAAACCAAATCACAATCTTATCCTTAACTCTGAATTAGTGATGTCTGTACATAAGGATTAAAATTTAACATTTTTATTAGTCCATCAAGTAGTATTCCATTCCATAGACAAAAAAAGCTATGCATTTTACTATTCCAAATGTCACTATATTCAATTCGCTTTTATTTTACATGGGCACATACCCGACATCACATATGTAAAAAATGTATGATTTCAGTAGCCCAGGACACTTCATTAGTGTTTATCACAACCATCTAGAAGTAGAAACCCTAAAGAGTTACTTGAGGCAAATATTCTTTAAAAAATTTTGTGGGGTCTTCTGTCTAGGAAATCACAGAGAATGAATTGTACTTAATTTTCTAATTCCAAACCAATACACTACATCAAAAGTGTCTTGTGTAAAATAATCAAGATTATGCTTGTTGATTATAAAACTATATAATCAAACTCATGCTGTAAGGGACTAACACATGTTTTAAAGGAAAGCAGCCTTTGGAAAAGTTACTTTCTGATGTAGGTTTCTGACAAATTATATTCATGCAATTATCTAAAATACATGTTATTAAATTTAGATATTTGGCAATTGCTCTTTCAACAGAGGTGCTAACTCAGAAATTTTGCAGTGGATATTTTTTCATGTTGAGAAGAAGAGGACTAGATTAAGGATCATCTGATCTAATCTCCAAACATAGTGCTCTTTCTTCTCTGTCTCCCTCCTTTTCTCCCTCCCCCATTTTTACTTTGTCTCCTTGGCTCTTACTCCTGCTCTTTCTCTCTTAAATAAATGCTTCCATTGCTCACTTGGTGCTTCTTTTTATGATAATTTGTATTATAGATGAACTTTCCCTATTAGGCATTGGCTTCCCAGTGAGGCTGCAAATTCTCAAGAGACAACAGAGACAAGAGAGCATGGCTTTCCCATATTCTTGGTAACCTAGTCAGAACTTGTCATAGTATAACTCATAGAACTGACATTCACTAATCGATGGACTAATTATTGAATAAAGAAGAAACAGAACTTTCCCAATTTTTATGTAGCTTAGTTACTCTCCTAATTAGGGAAAGAAGAAAGGGAAGAAACGGTGCCACTTTGCCCTAAATGCCATGTAACTGCGCTAATTCATATGGACAAAGATTGATGGCTTTCTTGCTATTCCTTATACAATTCAGTCCACACCAAGTTCCTAGACTACAGTCTGAAAACAAAGGCTTTTTTGAAAGTTACTATTTGAATCAGTGTGGCTTCAAAGGCATGGGAGGAAAATGAGAATAAAGGAAACAAAATTATTTGGGAAACAAAATTTATTCCAGTCCAGTATTGATTTCTGAAGACTAGAAATGTTTCTCAAGCATACCAATATGAAAGAATAAGTTTTGAAAAGACTGAAGCTAGTAATAATAAGTTACTTAGTAAAAGTCATTATTAAAAGTTAAGCAGGTAAAAGAACTGTTTTTCAGCATTAGGAGGTGTTGGTCAAAGTATAACAAACAATGAATACTTTTACAGATAACTGAAAATATTGACTTGTATGTTTCTGAAGCAGAGAAACAAACATTCCTTAAGTGCCAGGAACTGTGTTAAGAACTTTACAATTATTTTCTCATTTGATTTGTTTCTTAAAATAACTCTGGGAAGTAGGTGCTATTATTATTCTTCTTTTATAATTGAAGAAGCTGACAAAAATTATGTGACTTCCCCTGGATAACCCCAATACTGTCATTCGAACCAAGAGCTTTCTAACTCCAGATGTAAAGTTCTATTCATATTTCCACCAAAAAGCCTATGGTGTATATGTATATATATATATATATATATATATATATATATATATATATATATATGCGTGTGTGTGTGTATGTATGTATGTATATGTATTTATGTACATAAAATATGGTATACATGATTTATTCAATATTGTTATAAAAAAAACCTCATTCCTTCAGTGAGAATTGGTAAACAATATTATGATGAAAATAATTATCCCAATATACAAATGATCTAAATGGGTACAAATGGTAGATGTTCTAGCTCTTGTCAATATAAATGGTAGGCATAGTTGTCAGAAAATACATTATAATATTGGTTTTTAAAAAGTGTTCTAATGAAAACACTGCATTAATCAATGACAAATTATTGAATTTTTACATACATACTTTCCTTTTGCTTTCATTTAATTCCTTCTGTAGTTGCTCATGTTTCAACATTTCTTCATAAATCTTGGATTTTGAAATCACGAATTGTTCTTTTTGGAAATCTGCATGTTGTTCTCAAAGTTTTCTGATTGTGTCCTGATAAAAATATGAATGTATAATTTCTACCACTGATTTCTTATGTCTGTATAAGCTTACAAGAAAGAAATAAACCTTCATAGTTCATTGATATAAAGATTTTCATATATAAGTTAATTGCAGAAATATATTCATGGTTATCATAGATTTAGAACTAGGAAAAGTCTTAGGGAATATTTAATGCAACCACCTCATTTTGCAATTGAGGAAAATGAGATCCAAAGAGGTTAAATCATAAAATTAGTCACTGAGAAAAGGATCAGAACTTAGTTCATAAGACCACAAAGTTCTTTTGATCATACTACGCACCCTCCATTCAGCATGGAAAAAATACTTGTTCCTCCCTCCCCATCATAAAACATTACTTTATGTCAGATTTCCCTGTGATGGCCGCAATAGCACCCAGGATACCTTTGAACAGCATGAGTAAGGATAAGCAAAAGTCTTTAGTTTTTATTCTTGGTCTTTAGGAGTAGAAGTGAAGGGGGTGGAAGCAAGATCTCTGCAACCTCCTTCTTCCTCATCCACCGCCAAAGTGACCCTGGCTAGTCTTACTCCAACCCCTAATCCCTCCTACAATTCTCGTATACACCAATCATCTAGCTAGCCAAGGATAGTGGGAAGGGACATTTTCCAAGCATATGCCCATAGAGTATTGTCCAATCCAGAGTTACCCTCAAGTGCTCGGCTGTCCTGACCTCAGTGCATCAGCTCAGTTTCAGCCCTCTACATTTCCCCATTCCATCTTCTAGAGAATTATAACACCTCTAAAGTCGCATGAGGGATAAAGCTTTTTATGTGCAATGTCACATGGAAGGTAGAGGGATGGGGGAAGGTAGAGGGATGGGGGAAGGTAGAATATATAGCTTCTTAAACCTGATGCAAACATTAGGGGTTTCTACCTTCTATTTTTCAGTAAAAGTCTTTATATGATTAAGACACTTTTTCTTTCCTCTCATCGTATGGCCTGGAGAATGATCATATGCACTCTTATGCTTGTCAGGCCTTATAAAATTACTTGAAGGAATTGATCTCATTTGAAGAAAGCAAAAAAGTGGGTGGAGTGGGGACTGGAGGGCTTGCTAGCTGCTATTCATATCTTCAATTGTCCTTGCCAAGTCTTCAAAGCAGTTCCTTTTTATGCAAACAGATAAATTATACTCCTGGTTGAAGTCAAAGGACAAAATTAAGGAAACAATAGAAAATGTGGTAGCTCTTCCACACATATATATAGTGTATGTCCATATGTATACATATATATACATATATATAATATGGTGAAAGGTCATTGCTAAAAGGAAATAATTTCATTTCATTCTCTAACCCAGCAGGAAGGCCAAAGACACACACACATACATAAATGTACATATATATACAAAATACAAATTTATGTGTATTAATATACATACTTGTGAAAAAATCCTGTGCACTATCAATATAAAATGAAGTATTGCATATGTGATTAATAGTAAATGAAGCTAACAATAAAAGACATTAAAATGTATATATCATTAGGTAAGATTAATTATCTTGTAAAAGAAAAATTCAACTAAAGTCTAGTAACCTTTTGAAAGGAAACAAGCTAAAAGAAGCCAAAGTAAAATTGTGTAAAGAAAACTAGCAAAATTGAATTACTATCCAAAATCCCACAAGATACCATTGTGAAATGAATAGATTCGACCATATGATTATGAAAACTACAAATAAAATCTATTTTTTTACCTGGAATTGTTAGTATTCTGTCCACTCACTGCATATATGAACACCATCACAGATAACAAGAATTGGTAATAGGCAGGAAAAAGCTATCTATCTTCAATACATGAAAGGTACTAATCCCAGAAGCTACAATTCTGGATATTATGCAAGAAGTATTAGTAAAACCGGTGAAAAAATACTGACATAAATAAAAAATATGTAGTAGGGAACCGAAAGCACATTTTGAAAAAGGAATTTTATTATCACACACCAAAATTCATTCTTAATGCATAATCACACTCTCTTTGAACAAAATGATTTTGAACAAAAATGTTTAATCTTTGTAATTTGATTAAAAATATGATCAACTATTTAATATTTCTAAAATCAATTCACAGTAGTTTGAATTAAAACTAGTCAGCGTGATCAATATGTTTCAATGGGTATGAAAAGAGTATATAATGCCCTACATTATGGATGACTACTTTGAAGTGTTACATGACTCCTAGCATATTTTTTCAGGATTTAACTTGTTTCAGCATTTCTAAGAATTTATTCCATTGCAACATTAAATGGAATACTGAGCAAATTATTAGACCTACAAATGTATTAGTATTTACTTATTCCATTTATATTCATTAAACAATACTATGCATTTAAAATTCCATAATTAGCTAAACAATATTTTTAATCAAAATGAGACATCTTATCTAAAAAAAATGGATATTGGGTTGATTTTTATTATGAATGGTTCCACATTCTCCCTTCTTGGATTCTGAGTTTTTACACTAAAATAAGAAATCTGCTGAAAATACAAATTCCTAATTTATCTTGATCAAAATAACTAACTTCATTTCAAAGTGTTAAATGTATGTAAGATGATATTACTTAAAGACCTACCAGTCTTTCTGCCTTCTCCTTTTCAAGTTGATATAGTTGCTCTCTCAAATGGATATATTATTCAGCTGAGTCTTTATTTTGTTCTTCTTTCACATCTAGTTTTCCAGTGTCATCATAAAGGGTCATGAAGTTATTCTCACATATTCTCAGGACACAATTTGATGTTCCTACTTTGAAGACCCCTTTGTTTTGGGCATCTTTAAATGGTTTTTGAAAGGACTTATTTTCCCTCTGCATGTGGATTAATCTTTCTGGTATGGACTCTTGTCTGAGAAATGATCTGTTCAAATTTTCATTTTCTGTATGAATTTGATTTTCATGTTCCTTTATTTTATCCTTCAACTGGTTTAATTTTCTCTGTGTAATTTCTACCATTAATGTCTTTTCTCTGGGGAATCACATAGTTGGTATCTTTCATTTTCAGTTTTAGAAAGCTGAACTAACAGCTTCTCTTTTTAAGGAAGCTACTCATCTTGTACTTGCTGAAGGTTTAGTTTTGATGTTGGATGTTCATGATCAAGTATAGCAGAACTTACAGAGGAAGGATAATCCATTTCTATCTGTAGTCTCTCTTGACTTTGTTTTTCACCTTCCAATCTAGAGTTCAGTATTACATTTGAAAAAAAAAACATAATTACAAGTAATTGTGTTATGTGTCTTGAAAGATTACTAAAATGGATGAAACTTTAAAGCAGTCAAGAGGAAATGTTACAGTGAACTTTGTGAAGGAAATTTAAATTCTAATTTTCAGGATTCTATTAAAAAATGTAACATTTTTCCTATTGTAGTTTAAATATGTTTTTATTTTCAAAATACATGAAAACATAGTGTAACATTTACCCTTGCAAAACCTTGTTTCTGAAATTGTTTCTCCCTTTTTCCCCACATCTTTTCCCTTAGACAGAAATATGTTAAACATATGCAATTATCCTGTACTTATTTCCATATATATCATGCTGCACAAGAAAAATCAGATCAAAAAGAAAAAAAATAGGAAGGAAAAAAAAGCAAGCAGAAGGAGAAGGGAAAAAAAAAAAAAAAGCCGAAAAGGTAGTACTATATTGAGACCTACATTTAGTCCCTGCAATTCTCTTTTTTGGATGCAGAGGGCTCTCTCCACCACAAGTCTACTAGAATTGACCTGAATCACTTCATATTGTGGAAAAGAGCCAAATCCATTAAGATTCTTTATAATCTTTTAAGATATCCACCAGTATTTCAAGTCCAATACTAGTCAAAGGGTCTGCTTACAGTCTGCTTTTACCACTATTTTAATGTTTGAAGATGCAGACTGCATGCTAAATGAAGGCATCTAAATCACTGATGCAAGAATCTTGCCTATGTCATTCTTACTGAAGAAGACAATTTTCTGGAATGGTAAACAGAATTGGAAATGATTTTCAGGAAAAATTAAGGATACCAACTTTGATTTGAGACATGTTATGTTGTTCCTATTTTTGATTATTATTATCAGTATTTCACAACCCTCCAATATTGAGGTTGAAGACAATGTTTTCATAAATTTTAAAGATGAGAAAAAATAATTATAATTAACAAATATGGAGTATAACTTTCAACAGTGTTGGATTAGAATCATATAGAATGATTGTCCTACTAAAAAGATAAAGGATAGGTTATATTGTGAGGGAGAAATCATTCTCAAATACTCCCATACGAAAGTCAAGAGAGAGTCTACATGCTGAATTATAAATTATTATTGTATATAGCAAAACTCCCAATAAATCAGCCATTATTAGTAAACTGGGATTCATTAAATGTTTCCTATGTACCACGTACCATGCTAAACACTGGGGATATAGACAGTCAAAAACACCAATCTCTGCCCTCAAGATGCTTATGGTTTAAATGTAAACATGTAAATAAAGGATATGAAAGCAAGTTACATATCAAATATCTGGGAGATAATATCAGAAAGAAGGCACTTAATTACTAACAGGACTGAAAATTGACAGTCAAATTTCAGAAAAAGTAGGATAGAGTTACATTAAGTTATATAAAATTAAGAATGAGCACATTGTACCTCAATATTGGCTGATGGTCACCTATCAATAACTTAGCTCATTTCAGCAAGACAATCAACTAAAATAATATCAAAAGACCCACAGGGGAAAATGTTATCTACATCCAGAGAAACAACTGATGGAGGTAGACAAGGAAGAACTGATAACTAGGTATTCATGACATCAGGTCCAATAGGCTATTTTATATGCCATGCTGACAGAAGAGTTATGAAAATTAGGCAGAACATTTCAGGGATTGTTAATATTTTTAGTCATTTAGAGAAAGATCCTACAATTTTACCTATCATGTCAATTTCTTCAATGCTTTTCTATTATCACCCAAGTAAAATTCAAAGATCTTATGCTGGTATTCAATATATATAAAGCACATTAATACAGCACATATAGGATTACAACACAACTTCCCCAAACTTATTCTATAAAGCATTTTATTGATTAAGAAAATGAAGCTCCAAGATTAAGTGATTTGTCTATACACACAAAGCTAGTTCTTGTACAATTTTAATTTTTCCTATATATTGTCTAGTAAACCTGGACTTTTCATTGTCATTTTTCTGTTTCTTTGCTCACAATTTCCATGTAGGAAATGTTTATTCCACTCCTCTTGTACTACCATGACCTACTGAATTCATACCCACCTTTTAAAACACAACACAGATGCTACTTCCAATTTTTTAAAATTTTTGATAGCTGTTGTTGTTTCCCATTTTATACCTCTCTTAGCCATATGACTGTACTCTTTATTTACTTGTTATTTTATCATTTAACTGTCAACTATTTGGGTATTCTTTATTAGAATTATCTATATAAGTTCTATCCCCCTCATAGACTGTACATTCACTGAGGGCAAGAACTCTGTATTATGTAAAATTTGTGTATTTGGCACACAGGATGTCTTTTTGCACTGAAACACATGGTAAACATCTTTGAGTACTTCTGTAGCTAAAAAATCATCACCATGAAGTCGAAATACTCTTTTTAGCTTGGCACAGTCTGCCCGAGATAAGACACCAATGCCAGAGCCTCCAAGGACACAGTGTCACCTTTATTCTACTATGGGTCAATGAAATAGAACTTGTGTTATCTTCTTGAATATAAACACATTTTTGGTTTCTGTTGAACACTGATATTCCATTAAACAATTTAGAACAATTTTTACCCTTAATGTAATTTGAAGGAGGGAAATTACAATCCTCTGTGTCTGTCTCAAGTGACTAAGTGAGGTCATCAAGTGTATCTGCAGCCATCTCTCCTTTGTCCTACAAAATACATAAAGGTAAAGAAATAAGTTTATGTAAAGTTGTTGTAAAAATAAACAAAAATGAAAACAATCGCTAATATTTAGGTAGCAAGTTAAGTTTTTCACAGTAGTTTTCTGTTATACATTATCTCACAGCATCCTCACAAAAATTTCATAAGAAAAGCATTACTCATAAGTATGTTACAAATGAGTAAACAGGCTTTAAGTGATGTCAGGTAACTTGTCCAGAATCAGACAGTTAGCCAAGAGCACAGCAACAGATTCAAATTCAGTCTTCTTGACAATTCACTAGGCCCCATACCGACCCAGAAGCTGATTTAGCAACCTTATGAAAATTAACACAAATAGTTACAACATCTCTTATACTCAGCCAAACCCCTTCATTTTATTTTGGGGGGAAATGAAGGAAACGCCAGCAACATAATTAATTTTCTGGCATTAACAATGGACACATTTCACATGAAGACTATTTCTAAAGGTATCCCTTTTCTGAATAAATATTCCTATGCTTCATAATGCAGAAAAAGGTTCTTATCTGTTCACCAAAAATTGCATTATTTTCTAAATTAATTTATATTTTAGCAGGTTTTACAATACCTTATTAATTTCATTGAGTCTTTTTGTTACAAGACTAAAAGACAAATAATATATTTTAGCATAAATATAAACATGAAGTGTATTGTTGTTGAAAATATTTGATTTTTAATGCAGATTAATTCAAAATCATATGCTTTTCATGTTTCTACTCTATCACATAAACCACAGACTACAACAAGTATTTCATCTCATAGCCATAATTTATAATAAATACTTATCTTTGCCTCTTGAAAAGTATTTTAATGTGCTTTGCAAATCTTATTTTTAAAAATGTTTGTTTTTTAATTTTCCCAAATCTTCTTTTTTACCCTTCTACCTGAACCCTTTACAATTGGGCATAAAAAATCCATTATAAACATGTATAGTAATATAACAAATTTCTGCATTGACTATGTCCAAAAAAAAAAAAAGAAAGAAAGAAAGAAAAGAAAAGAAAAGAAATCTGTCTCCTTCTGCACTCTGTATCCTTTATCTATCTAGGTGAGTAGCATGTTTCATCATTTGTCACCTGAAATTATGGTGGCTCACTATATTGATAAGAATGATGAATTCCTTATTCTTTCAAAATTGTTTGACTTCACCAATATTGTTGTCATTATCATAGTATTCCATCATATTCCTATATCACTGTTCTCCCTTCAATTAGTCTCTTCCTTGAAACGTTTTTAAAAGAAACACAAAATACGAAGTTAAAAAAAAAATACCAACAAGGGGCAGCTAGGTGGCGCAATGGATAAAGCACCAGCCCAGAAGTCAGGAGGACCTGAGTTCAAATCTGTCTTCAGATATTTAACACTTCCTGGCTGTGTGACCTTGGGTAAGTCACTTAACCCCAATTGCCTCAGCAAAAAAAAAAAAAAAGAAAAGAAAAAAAGAAAAGAAAAGAAAAGAAAAAAATACCAACAAATCATGAAATAACATCTGAATTTTTTTAATAAAAAAAAAAAAAAAAAACTTGGAGGCAGCTAGTGGCACCTGAGTTCAAATGTGATCTCAGACTTATCTTTTGCTAGCTGTGTGACCTAGGCAAGTCACTTAGTGCCAATTGTCCAATTGCCCCATTTTGCCAAAACAAAAAATCTTGAGATAACTCTCTAAATGTTGGTCAAAAAATCTTAACTTGTAGTAGAATACTAATGATTTTTCAATTGTTCATATCCCAAATTGCTTGCTATTAGGATTCTAAAAGGACAAGAATATGAGAAGAAAACTATAATGATTGTAGGTATAAACTGAGTCATCCACAAATATTGTGTCCATCATTTTGCACTGTATTCTAAGTTTTATAAAACATTAACCATGGTAACAAACATAATTATATATATATATATATATCAATCATATATATCATATATGTCAAGTTATATATGTATCTCGGGTTCTATTCATTACATTGTTAGCTGCAAGAGGTAACGCATTTTTTTACTTTTCATTTCTCCCAGAGCCTAGCACAAAGTTCTTCACATTGTTTGTGACTAATGTTTTTTTTAAACAAGTTATACAAGGATATTAGATGGACCCCTCGTGGAAGTAAGCTTGTGGAAATTATTCAGACAGAATGACAAAACCATGGTATTCCCCTCTAGAGAAAATACTACTGATGAGACTATACACAAATCTTCTGTAATGCCAAAGTATGAAACTTAAATGGGATTAAATAGAATAATAAATTTCAAAGAAAGAAATACTATGAAAAAATGGCTGGTTCTTTCTAGGTATTTAAAAAATAACAAGCTGTGTCCTACAAATTAGAGGGAGAAGATTAAGTTCGATTAAGTAAATTATGGTAAACTATAAGTGAAGAAAATGGGTTCTCTCGCTTCCCAGGGGCTTAATCAACTATGATATTAACAACCATGTTAAGTTAAACAGAGTATATACTGTTACCCAGCCATATCCCCCATCATTCTCTCTATACCTACTGTTTAGTGGTTCTAGAAGTCGAGAAAGATGATCTCTTTTAGTGAAAACTATTATAATAAAAGCAATAAAAGCAGAATACTCTGCTGCATGCACAAGAAACATAATATATTTATTGGATGAATAATGAGAGTTCATGTTCCTATAGCACAAAAACTTTGCTTACAACAATCCTGCTGATAACCCAGTTGTTATCATCCCCATTTTACGCGCGCGTGTGTGTGTGTGTGTGATATGTCCTATATTCTATTGCTAACATTGGCCTTTTGGTGCAGTAGAAAGTGAACTGAATCTGGAGTTCTAACCCGGGCTCTTCCCCTTTTTCACTGGTATGACTGACAAGAAACCACTTAGGAGCCTGGACTACATGACCCCTGCAGTGCCTTCTAGTTCTCAATTCACACTAGACCAGTAGGAGACTGGAGACTTGAGCCTTAAATCTTCTCAGTCCCAAACTGGGATTATTACTAATGCTTGGGTATGTATGGTGAAAACTACTTTTCATAGACCAATGTCAATCCTGCTGTGCCTTGTCAACACAATGAGTAAATTGGAGTGTATTATCACTGGGGCAGCTTCCTCATAGCTGAGAAAAGGAGAATTTCAACCATCAAACAATGGCAAGTAATGTGTTATGCATAGAAAATGGGAGTCTGGGCCCCCTGGCTTTTCCAGTAATAAACAGCTTTCCTGGAATCCCTATAGTGGATATGTCTTACTCACCAGAATATTCAGAAAGAACACTCAACTGGCAAACAGAAAAAAATTAGGACAACAGTTTTCTACAATGAGAAAAAAGCACACATTGCTAATTTTTTTCTATGAGCTAGTCCAATAGTAATTTACCTTAATTCATCAGAATCTGTCTCACTTAAAGTGCTGTCATCATGACTACGGAGTAGGAAATCAGATGAAGAATTCACCTTTCCACAAGTCACACTAGAATCTTTCGAAATCCACTTCTCCTTTTCAGGCTTTTTTACATTTTTCCTATGGATGGCAGTCATTGCAGGAAAAAAAAAAATCCATGAGGGGATCTTTGAATTATTCTTTATAGAAAACGTTTCAGAAAACAGTGGGGGAAATTTATTTTCGCTCTTTTAACACATACAACATTTTGCTTCCAGACTAAGCTTCCTTAACTAAGATGTTGATCATATCATTCCCCAGATCATAAACTTTTAATGGTCCCCCTCTATTGTAGTGCATTAAGCTTCACTGTCTGCCTGTGAAGCTTCTTCATCTTCAGGCCTACAGTCTTAATCCAACAAAGATTCTCACACTCCTTCCCAGAATACAAGGTTCTTTCCAGTCAGATCTGTGTCTTCTCCAGTCTAGGAAGAGGTTCTGCTTATTTCTCATCCAAACATTTTTTCACCTACAATGTTTCCCATTTCTTGCCTATACTTGTGCTAAAAAACATGAGTCGTATAAAAGCAGATTGCTGTTATTAAATAATTTGTGGGCAAAATATCAGGGAGTTATCAAGGCAGGCTTGATATGTAGCGACAATGCCAGGAGAAAGTCTTAATTAATATGATTGTAGATTGAATTCTAAGAATTCATAGAATCCAGGAGGAGGGAAGTGATATTTTCCTTAAACTATGCCCTGATCATAGAATGTCTGAAGAATATGTTCATTCCTGGGAGATATATTTTAGGAAAGACAATTAGCACTCAGAATAATTTGAGAGAATAGAAGTCAGGATGGTGAAGGATAAAGACCTTGTTAAATAAAGGGCAACTGATGATGTTTACCAAAAAGAAGAGAAGAGAAAGAACTGGGTTGATAGGAAGTAGTATATGTGCTCAATTATACAATAAAACATAATGTTTAATTGACCCTCCAAACGCCACGACTAGGCACAAAAAGATACATTTGGGATCAATGCATGAAAAACAAAGAACACAAAAAACAACCAAACTCCAAACAACTGAAACTTATTTTAAAAGGAATGAACTGCCTAAGAAATTAACACATTCCTGTGTGTGTGTGTGTGTGTGTGTGTGTGTGTGTATGAGCGAGAGGGAGAAAGAGAGAGAGAGAGAGAGAGAGAGAGAGAGAGAGAGAGAGAGAGAGAGAGAGAGAGAGAGATTGTGCATTCTAGTTATAAAAGTGAGCAACTAACAACCACAAAGGTAGGAAGATTGTTCTTTAATTTAGCTCAAATGGACTTCACAAACCTACCTGTTGCTCTGTTCATGTAGCTTTTAGATAACTTCACCTTCCTACTCTGAGAAGGTTTCAAAGAAGGAATTTAGTTGGAAAAATCACATTTTGTAATCATTCTTGACATCAGTTTATTCCACCATGTAATTTTATTCACAGATTTAACAACATTTAAAAAGAATGTTTGCTTGCAACTTACCCTCTTTTGTTGCCCTTTTCGCCAAACTTTCCCAAAGAATAGTAATTTCTCTGGTGCTTTAGCATTATTTCCTCTCTCCAACTGCTAAACACACACCCCAATGAGTTATTTTTACCCAGTGACAAGAAAAGTTTTAAAAACCAAAATATTCATAGCCACCACTTTTTGTAGCAGCAAATAACTGGGAATAGAGTAGCTGCTCACTGAGAAATGACTAAGCAAATTGTGTTTTGTTGATGGATGTATGGTCATTGTGTATGGTTAGAAATAATACTTACATAAAAGCATAAGAATATTTATATGAATTAATGCAAAATGAAATGAGGACAACAGGACAACAATATAAATTTTGACTATAATAATGTAATTATTAAGGGCAATAAAATAACTGCAATTTAATACTGTGAAATTATAATGTCAAAGCTTGATCCAGATGAGAGGGTATCACCTCCTATTTATGCAGGGTGGAAGACTATCAATATGGAACACTGCATGTAATATGTAATCAGGGTTGTTTCACTAGAAGGATAAAGAAAGAGATCCTGAAAAATGAAGTTGATATAAAAGTAATAGAAGATGAATTTTAAGAAAGAAAACTTTCTCTTGGTTGTCCATTGCTTTCCTGTCTCTTACAAATAGGTCAAATATGGTTTCACTAGTCAAAGGAATACAGTAGATATCTTTCTGTCTGCATGCTACTAAGCTCCCAGTGTATGAGTACTGACATTGAAGCAGGGAAAGATGTCCCTTTTCAGTGTCCCCCAAGTAAGTTATATATTGTTGTTTTCCTGAATGTATCTAATTTTTTATCTTAAATTTAATTATTCTATGAAAAGTTTTTTTAAGGCTATTAAATTACTTTTCTATTTTATTTTCAACAAAAGTAAATCCAGACTTGTTTTTCAAGCATTCTCTACTTTCTAAATGTCAGTCCAGAATACTTCCAGATTTCAACTCTCTTAAGTTGGAATTTTAAAAGTCTTCTAGTAAGTACAGTCCCCAAATGAATTGTGAACCCTCTTTACCATATTCCTGTGTCTCATCTATCACCTTGTGGTCCTAAGAAGACTTTTTTAGATGGGGCAGCAGGTAGCAGTTATTTGTTTTTTCCTCTTCCTCAGCCTGTCCAGCAGCCACATGAGCACTAGAAGGCCTTAAATGCTAAGGGAGCACTTCTCTCTACAGTTCTGTCAATTCCCCCCTTTTTATCCTGCTATCCTAAAAGGACATTAACCGTTTTCTCCTTAGGCCTATCTTACATAGTGATGTGTTGGAAACTGGACCTTTTTAATGATTTGCATGTCTGCAATTAAAAGTGTGAGGTTCTTGAGATTCTAGGTTGTCTGAATTTTTTGGTGGGGAGGGGTATCCTCAGTGCTTTCCTCACCATAAGCACTTAAACCGATTCATTCTTAAACATTTCTATTGATGGGAAACTTTCTAACATCTAAAAGAACCCAATTAAATTTTGGAGTAGCTGTAAGCCTATTTTCATATCTCATTAGCACTTATTATTTATACATTTGCAAACTTTTGCAAATTCTCTTGCTTTGCTCCTTGCCATCCATATCTTATATTTCATGTTATTCTTTTGAAACCCCTCAAAAGATATCTAACTCTTTCAATATATACTGATGTAACTATTCCAAAATAAAAGAACATACTTACAGTAACAGAACAATATATATTCATGGGACCTTAATTCCTTTCTCAGCAAAAAACAAGTGGATGCAGAGATAATCAGAATCTAGATTTTTAGAGCAAACATACCATGAATGTTAATATTTGATAATATTATTCCACTTGAATATTTTGACAAACTTACCCCTTTAAAAATTGGTACACAGGTGCTAAATTTTTCCCAGAGGAAATGCTCCTTATTTGAATTTCTTCCCCAGGAATTGTGTTTTCTTCATCTTTACCAAGCTGATGGCTCTCCACAGCAAATAACTCATTAAATTTGTCATTTCTTCTGTTTTCTATTAATTGATGATCGTTTCTCTCTAATGACTTCATTTCATTGTGGTGATGCTTTTGCTCCACTAAAAGAAAAGCTTAGTATCATTGTCACTTTATTCCTATGTGCCTCTCTGTGTCTAAATGTATCTCTCTCTCTCTCTCTCTGTGTGTGTGTGTGTGTGTGTGTGTGTATACATATATATGTATATAT
This sequence comes from Antechinus flavipes, assembly GCF_016432865.1. Lineage (NCBI taxonomy): Eukaryota > Metazoa > Chordata > Mammalia > Dasyuromorphia > Dasyuridae > Antechinus > Antechinus flavipes. The sequence goes on from NC_067402.1 coordinate 260,050,557, forward strand.
ATATACATATTTATGCTTTAATACATAAAATTTCATATACATATTTATACGCTAACTTAGGTACAAGTACTAGACTTGTGATTTAACTAGCACAAGCTGCTATTTGAAGAGAAAATTCCCTCTACCAATGCCACCAATAATCAGAACACTGTCTATGTCAGAAGTGGGACTTGAACTAGATCTTCTTGACTCACTATTAAATATGCTATGCTAACTTTAATTTTTCTACTTTTATTTTGAAATACACATTATCCTCAATATATATTACCTTCATTTTTAGATTGTATTGAAAAATGGTGGTGATTTTATAAGTTTTGTTAGAAATCAGAAAAATTAGTTCATTTTTCAAAATGATAGCTCAATTATTATCTCATTTTTTTTCTCATTCCATTTTCACATTTTTTCTCTCATTTCTCTCCTTTAACAAGCACACAGAGATAAAGAGATAAAATAGCTGACTTATTTTTGGCCTTTTCTACCATGTCCCTACAATGAACAGATAGACCCAGTTCATTTCTAATCATATGATGATTGTTTCCAATTCCATTTCTCATTTCTTTTTCTTTATTGTCAAGTTCAAAAAAGTAAAGCAAAAGAAAAAAACAAACAAACAAAAGTAAAAATTCCCTAAAAGTAGTCATTGAAATATTGGATTAACAACACAGGAAATTGAGTAGAGTGAGATGTAGGTAATGTTACATTGTGGAATATCATTGCTATTCCCAGTGCACATTCACTGAATCAAAATCTTTTTAGGAAAGAAAAATAATTAGGAAAAAAAAACCCGTTCGTCTAATACTCTCATTTTGTAGATGAGGAATCTGAAGCATAGATACATTAAGTAATTTGGTCAAAATCATAATAGCAGAGTCTAGCATTACTGGGTATAAGCCCCGACATTTGATTCAGAATGAATTTGTATTATTTAGTACTTTGTAGATAGATAGTTGATAGATTTTTAGATTTCAGAGTTACATTGAGTTTATCATCAAAAGTTTTAAGTTTAAATACCAAATTGACCTTCTATTGCCTTGTCTGTAAATATGTTCCAGCACTTTATAGGAACAGGAACGAAGGTCAAATGAGATAACCTTGTGATTTGAGAGTTATATTCTTATTACTTTTGGACAGGACCTTTAAGTTCATCAATGTGAATGACTCCAAGTGAGGAAACTCCATCCATAAAAGGCTCTGCTTCTAGTATCAGTTGCCTGGTAAAATCAATAGATTTACCCAGGGTAACATAGCTAGTATACATTAGAAGCAGCACTTGAATCTAAATCTAACTGAATGAGTTTAGTTCTCTCTTCACTATCCTCTGTTTTGTCTTCAGTTATTATTGTGAAAGGATAAAGATAATTATAAGATAGACACACAAAGGTACATATGAGCCAAGAGACTCTGGGCATATAATCTAACTTCTCTAAGCCTAACCTTTCCTCATTGATAAGATAAGGGGATTTAAATCCATGACTGTCATGCTTCTTTTAAAAAATAAAATTCATTGAATTAACTATGCTAATTTACTAGTATCTAAAGCCAGTCTCTTGCACAACCATATCACATCTCAGTGTTTTGCCATTGTTTTTTCCATCTTTTCTCTCATTTTACTTTATTTCTAAGTACTAAAATGACAGGTACCTATAGCAAATGAAAATATATTTTGAAAAAAACAACTAAATACAAAAATAGGAGCACTAAACTTGAAGTCAGAAGATTTAGGTTTAAGTCCCAATTCTGTAATTTATTAGTGGTGGAATAAAGAAATAGTGAATTAATGTCCTTTTGAGAACTATATTAGTGATTAGTTTGCAAAATTGCATGTCATTTTGTTTTGAAAAACAAAAAGTAATGATTTTAGTCATATCAGTAAAGGTGAAAATTCAGATCATCATAAAAGTTTTAATTTAATCAGATGCATTTTTTAGAAATTTACCAAGTTTACCTTATGTTTTCAATATTTTAAATCACAACACCTTATATTAGGTTAAGAAAATAAAAATGACCATAAAAAGCAAAGTTCTTTCAAATGTCATATATTACAAAGATTTGCATAAAGGAGGATCTGAGTTCATATTATTTTTTATTTTTAGTTTGTGCTCTAATTATCTTATCCTTGTTCTTTTGACTACTTAGTCTAATATTCCAATTTGTATGTTTGATTTAGAAAACTCTTTGGTTGCATGCCAAATATTTTGGAAATTGATGGAGTAATTTAGATGACCAAAATAAAAACTATAAAAATGACTTCCTGGATAATTTTCTTAATGCAACTTTCAATGTACATTGTACAAAAAACCAAGCACTTGAACATAGCATTTTCATCAGAAGAAAATGAATTGCACAGGAGGATGCAATTGATGAAGAGGAAAAAGAAATAGAATATATAGTGTCAAAAGGTTCATTTACCTCTTTTTGTGATGGTATTTTTTTTTTCTTTATCCAAAGTCAGGGACTCTGCTTTCAACATTCCTAACTCATTTGTCAGTCTTTGCGTATCATGTTTTAATTCTTTATGCAGGTGCATTTTTGATATTTTGTCCCCACTTCAATGCCTTATTGGGAGTTACTGGCATTATAATGACTATTCTCAAATAATTTTTCTATATGTTTTTTTTTCTCTTTACATTTTCTTGCAGTATATTCAGGCTTTTTTTCTTGGATGATTGCATCTTCCTTCAATTCATTTATAATTATTTTTGAGTCGGCTCTTTTTATATTTTCTTCATTATAAGCAATATTCTCTTCATTTGCATTGCAAGTACATTCAACTTCTGGCTTATTATCATTTTTAGCCTGTAGGGTGCAATTTTGTGAGTGTACAACGGAAGAAAGCTGAAAAATGTTTTCTTGGGAAGAGCTCTGTAAATTCTGGAAAACAACATTTTCCAAAGCATGTTCCCTTCGTTCAGGAAATGACTGATGAAGTCCTGAACTGAGGAGGCCTTGATATTTCTCCTTTTCCTCAGAATCATTTAAGTCATTTGCCAAAATAGATGAAGCTTCTGGTAATTCTTTTGATAACTCTTCAAAGTCATCTTTTTGAAGTTTCTCTTTAGCCTGATCAGCAATTTTGTCCTTTTCATACCTTTCACTTTGCACCTGATTTAACTTAGTTTTCTTGATTCTAAATTTACTTTTGCCTTTCACTTTTTTCTCTTCATCCGTCATTTTTCCATGACTTTCTTTCCAATTTGAATCTTCATCTAAATTCATGTCATCAGTATGAGATTTCTTATTGTGTTTTGGTCGCTGAGACCTTCTTTTCCAGGTCAAAAATGGAAAACAAAGAAACTTAAATTGTTTCTTAGATGCTGTTTCTTCTGCTATGCTTGTTGTTTCCAAAGTAACTTTATCCTTGGGTAATGAAATGAGGACAAAGAACAATTAAAACTCAAACAAATAAGAGTTAAACTTAATCTTTTAATTTTAGCATTTTACATAATCCCAAATCATTTGTGTTTCAAAGGAATGTTAAAAAATAATAAATTTTCTCGAAATGAAACGAAAAAAATGAAATTTTAAAGTAAGTTTTATCTAGGATATTTTGTATTAGATTAATTATTATGCTTGTATTGTATAGTATGCATACTATATTCCTAACAAAACAATAGGAAAATTTCTCATTTCATATCTTAATAGTTTTCCTGCTCGAAAAGGACAATGTTTTTTTTAAATCAAAAATAGACTAAAAAGAGATTTTATTTTTAACTGATAATTTTGAATGATCAAAATTATAATACAGATATGTTCTGCCTAATTTGCATAACCAAAAAAAGGAAAATATAAAGTTGAGATGGGATAAAAAAATTAAAGAGATATTCTTTTTAACTAGTAAATATTTTTTTACCACATTTATGTGTTTCTCTATTATTCATTTTTAAATCTCTTTGAATTAAAGTTCAAATGAAAGTGTAAAAATAGCAAGTGTAAATTACGACATAACTGTGAGGAAAACTAGCATGTGATTTAAAGGAACTGAGTTTGGTTCCAATCCTTACAATCTCTCTTTTTTACAAATTAGAGGATAGGAACAGGCAAGAGAAGACAAATGATTTTTGCATATAATTAAAGAATAAGAAATGATTACAAAATGATAATGTAGGCACATTAATAGGATTATTGGGCCATGGAGTAGGACGTGACTACTTCAAAATAGTTAAAATGTGATTCCTGACCCAGTATAATCATTCAAATGTTCAAATGAGTTGGATTATAATTCCATAATTACATGGGACAAACCACAATATGTATGCCTACCTACAGGTATTTGGGGAAAAAAAAAATGTTTACAAGACAGAATCACATCATTTACCAATCACACCTGAAATGGACAAAGGGCTCCTTCCCCTCCTCCACTAGGGCCTCAGGCTTGCAGAGAAATGTTTGCTCAAGCTAGATTAAAGAAAGTGTTTTGCACTTCAAAGTGCCTTATCCACAATGAGGGATTATCTACTATGTTTGATAACCCTGATCTCTCTCAAAATAAACAGTGTCAAACATCTGCCATTGCAAGCCCCCTATCTTGCACCCTGTAAGCAGAAAGTGGAGTCAGTGTTTAACAAATGTAACCACAAGGCTGAACCAGAATGCTTATAAGGCTGTCTCTACTTCTGTTCCAGACAGAACCTATGGAGAGGTCTGTCCCAGCCATCCAGGCCAGTCAATAAATTGTCTCTAAATTACCAACACCTTGGTTGTCTTGAATTTTATTGCCTGGGCTATTTCAGCAACAATTAACATTTTTCTTCTTGTTCAGTCATGTCTGACTTTTCATGACCCTGTTGAGGTTTTCTTGGTGAACATACTGGAATGATTTGCCATCTCCTCCTCCAACTCACTTGCCTCATAGGAAACTGAAGCAAAAATCTTTAAGTAACTTGACCAGGGTTATAAATTAATAATTATTTGAAGCCATTAATAAAGATAAATCTTCTTGACTCCAGGTCTGAAACTCTATCTACTATGCCACTTAATTGTTGACAAATATGTATAGTATATTTCTACTTTAAATTGCATTGAATGTCATTTCTCCAAAACTGGGCATTTTAAAACTCGTAATTGGATTGAGATGGCAAAACTTTATTTGGCTGATTTTCACTATATCCCAAACAAATAGATTTACCAAGAAAACAAATGCACTACAACTGGACAAGAATATCATCCACAATATCCCTAAGAAGTTGACAATGAGCTTCCAGCTAGAGACATTAATTGTTGGGGTCCATATTGCATTCTAAAGCAGTTATGTTTTTTGGGCTTCTATCCATGATAGTCTGTTATTTTCTTTAATAAACAGAGATAAAGTCAATAGAATAAAATAGAATAGGCTCACTTATAGGATTCAGTTTACAATTCTCTATCTTGGCTATTCCTGTAGCTGAAACCTATGCATTTTAAGAAGATAGTCAGTTCACTGACTTGTTGATGAGTGTGGTAGTATTTGGGCAATACTCAGTGAATAAAATTCAATAATTAATTCACAAGGATAAGTTACCCAATATGAATTTTTAATTTTTAAGAAATCACATTGGAATGGTCATTTTAATTCTTGTTTCTAGGGCAGAGATATAATGATTCAAACAAACGGTTGAAATGTATTGGCTAGAAAAGATAAAAGATTGAAGTCCTTGGTTGTGAACTGGAATCTACAACTGGAATAGTTGTAGAAAGATGCTGTGGGAAGGTTAGGCTGTGCGGCCTGATTTGTTTTTCAAGACTCCCTTGCCTCTTGATTGTGCAGGTTGTGCTAAGTGAACATGATAAAAAGACTTTTGAGGTCAGATTCTGTCTTGCCAAAAGCATCTGAAACATGGGCTTTAGAACTCTTCTAATTTCAATTAAGGAAGATATTACTAGGAGACTAAAGCATGACACATCCTGAGTCTATTCCCCATTGAGGTCAAGTTATGTGATTAGGATTAGCACCAAAAGCCCTTGCAGCTAATTTGCACATTGAACTGAAAATTCTTTGTCTGCAATCTTTGAGTAACTACAGTTTAGCAGGGAATTGCCATGGAATTAGGAGAGGTGAATGTTATGAATTCCTAAGAGATTCTAGCCTGAGTAATAAACAGTTCCTGCATATTTCCCATAAGAAGATCTAAAGGGGGATAATGAAGAAGTCATATATGTTCAATAGAACAAAATATACTAGATATCTCATAAGTTTCCCTTTAAAAAAATTATCATTACTCTAGAGAAAGAAGACTAGATTCAAGGAATGTCAAAACCCAGTGTGCCTGGATTTCAACAAGTATTTCAAAAAGTTTCTCACCAGATCTTTGTGGCCTAGGAGAACAATATGGATTGTATTAAAGAAAAAATTTGGTAGGTTAGGAGTAGTTTCACTGGGCAGATCTAAACAACACTAATTCTCCTGGAGGGCAGTGAGTAGCTTTATCCTCAGGGCTTGTTCTAGTCAACATTTTACACTGATAATCAGGATGAGGTGATAGATCTAATGCTGATTAGCAGATTTGTAAATGGAATGGGATTGATAGAGGCTACAGAAGAAATAAGTCAGAGAACTGAGATTCCAATGGATCTTTATAGATTAGAACAGGGAGATAGTGCTAACAAGGAACATTTCAAAGGGGACAAATTTAAAATACTGGAATTGTATTTTTAAAAATCACATTCGAATGGTCATTTCAAGTCTTGTTTCTAGGGCAGAGATATAATGATTCAAACAAATGATTGAAATGTATTGGCTAGAAAAGATAAAAGTTTGAAGTCCTTGGTTGTGAACTAGAATCTACAAGTGGAATAGTTGTAGAAAGATGCTGTGAGAAGGTAAGGCTGTGCGGCCTGATTTGTTTTTCAAGACTCCCTTGCCTCTTGATTGTGCAGGTTGTGCTAAGTGAACATGATAAAAAGACTTTTAAGGTCAGATTCTGTCTTGCAAAAAACATCTGAAACATGGGCTTTAGAACTCTTCTAATTTCAGTTAAGGAAGATATTACTAGGAGACTAAATCATGACACATCCTGAGTCTATTCCCCATTGAGGTCAAGTTATATGATTTGGTGCTAACCCTTTAGCACCAAAAGCCCCTGCAGCTAATTTGCACATTGAACTGAAAATTCTTTGTCTACAATCTTTGAGTAATTACAGATTAGCAGGGAATTGCAGTGGAATTAGGAAAGGTGAATGTTATTAAATCCTGGGAAATTCCAGCCTGAGTAATAAATAGTTCCTGCATATTTCCCATAAGAAGATCTCAAGGGTAATAATTAAGAATTCATATATGTTCAATAGAACAAAATATACTTGATATCTCATAAGTTTCCCTTTAAAAAAATTATCATTACTCTAGAGAAAGAAGACTAGATTCAAGGAATGTCAAAACCCAGTGTGCCTGGATTTCAACAAGTATTTCAAAAAGTTTCTCACCAGATCTTTGTGGCCTAGGAGAACAATATGGATTGTATTAAAGAAAAAATTTGGTAGGTTAGGAGTAGTTTCACTGGGCAGATCTAAACAACACTAATTCTCCTGGAGGGCAGTGAGTAGCTTTATCCTCAGGGCTTGTTCTAGTCAACATTTTACACTGATAATCAGGATGAGGTGATAGATCTAATGCTGATTAGCAGATTTGTAAATGGAATGGGATTGATAGAGGCTACAGAAGAAATAAGTCAGAGAACTGAGATTCCAATGGATCTTTATAGATTAGAACAGGGAGATAGTGCTAACAAGGAACATTTCAAAGGGGACAAATTTAAAATACTGGAATTGTATTTTTAAAAATCAGCTGCATATGCATATAATGGGGCAAAACAGCTTTTCATAAGAATTCTCAGAGAAAGACCTAGAAATACTTTTAGTGGGACATCAATTTAATATGATGAAAGTATCAAAAGGGATAATATGATCTCTGCAGCAAAAGTAAGAGGGGATCCTGAGGGACAGGCCTTATTCTATCTTCATAATTCCAAATTATTATGCTTAGACAGGACGCTGGAAAAGTGCAGTCCAGAGGAACTAAAAGAGACCTTAGAAATCAGCCCATGATTTAAATCATAGGACAGTCTGCTAATCAAGTGAGGGTGTCTAGTTTTTACAGAAGATAATTTAAAAGATGCCCAGGATAATAGTCATCAAAAGAGTAGGAGATTAGAATGCAGAAGGTCTTAATTTCTGAGGTCTTTAATTCAAAACCATTAGCCCTGGCTGCACAATATAGAAAGCTATAATTAAGCTCGCCATAAGAAAACATCCCAAACTATTAGAGTCGTTCAGTCAATATACAGTGAGTGGGCCGCTTTACTTGGAGAGTAAGTTTTCAATCATTTTCAACTTTCAACTACTTTTGGGGGATTCTGCAGATAGGATTGCTTAATTCTGACAAAGATAAACTAGATTAACTTTGATTAGCAATGCTAAGATATTATTATTATGGCATCTTCAATGCCATACATTGACATTTTTATACATTGATAGAATTGAGAGTACACACATTTCCAGATATTGATATTCCAGGTTATTATCTTGCCATCAGTGACAAAAAAAATTAGCTTGTCTATAACAACAACAACAAAAATCAGGAACATATTAAAAAATGTGCTCTTTCACATGTTTCCATATCTATGGTATTTCTGTTATCATAATTATTTTGCTGAATAAAGGGAAAACAGTGAAATAATCAAGTAGTTTAATTAACTTCTTGATCATTTAAGAAATATTCAAAATTGCTGTATCCTTGGATTGCTCTTTTTATTCTATTATTACCTAACTAGGGTTGGAGTTATATACCCCTTACACCCCCAAAGGATATTTCAACTCCTAAAAAAAGACAAAAATACATTTAAAAGTATACTAAGTTCTGAAAATCACTTCCAGGAAAATTCGCATGGAAGGCACTTTTAATAAAATAAAATATCAGAAATTTCAATATCTATTGTTCTATAAGAAATGATCAGCAGGATGATTTTACATAGGCCTGGGGAGAATTACATGATGATGTTCAGTGAAATGAGCAGAATTAGGAGGTCATCGTGCATGGCAACAGGAATATGCAAAGATCAATTCTAATAGATATGCCGAGAGAGAGAGAGAGAGAGAGAGAGAGAGAGAGAGAGAGAGAGAGAGAGAGAGAGAGAGAGAGAGAGAGAGAGAGAGAGAGAGAGAGAGAGAGAGAGAGAGAGAGAGAGAGAGAGAGAGAGAGAGAGAGAGAGAGAGAGAGAGAGAGAGAGAGAGAGAGAGAGAGAGAGAGAGAGAGAGAGAGAGAGAGAGAGAGAGAGAGAGAGAGAGAGAGAGAGAGAGAGAGAGAGAGAGAGAGAGAGAGAGAGAGAGAGAGAGAGAGAGAGAGAGAGAGAGAGAGAGAGAGAGAGAGAGAGAGAGAGATGTGATGAAATAGCTAGCTGTCTAGCTTCAAAATCAGTAAAACATAAATTCAGGGACTGCTGCTGACATATACATACTGACTGGATGACCCTGTAGTACTCAAGGACTCTAACACAGGGTTTCTTAATTTTTTTCTGATTTTGTTATTTTGTTGGTTGTGTTTTGTTTTTCATAAAAATTCTCAGAGAAAGACCTAGAAATAGTTTTAGTGGGACATAAGTTTAATATGATGAGAGTATCAAAAGAGAAATTGTGATCTTTGCAGCAAAAGTAAGGATCCCCTGATCCTGAGGACCAGGCCTTATTCTATCTTCATAATTCCCCATTATTATGCTTAGATAGGGCACTGGAAAAGTGTAGTCCAGAGGAACTAAAAGAGACCTTAGATATCAGCCATGATTTAAATCATAGGACAGTCTGCTAATCAAGTGGGGGCTGCTAGTTTTTACAGAAGATAATTTAAAAGATGCCCAGGATGATAGTCATCAAAAGAGTATGGGATTAGAATGCAGAAGGTCTTAATGTCTTCAATTTGATTCTTTAACTCAAAACCATTAGCCCTGGCTGCACAATATAGAAAGCTATAATTAAGCTCACCATAAGAAAACATCCCAAACTATTAGAGTCGTTCAGTCAATATACAGTGAGTGGGCCGCTTTACTTGGAGAGTAAGTTTTCAATCATTTTCAACTTTCAACTACTTTTGGGGGATTCTGCAGATAGGATTGCTTAATTCTGACAAAGATAAACTAGATTAACTTTGATTAGCAATGCTAAGATATTATTATTATGGCATCTTCAATGCCATACATTGACATTTTTATACATTGATAGAATTGAGAGTACACACATTTCCAGATATTGATATTCCAGGTTATTATCTTGCCATCAGTGACAAAAAAAATTAGCTTGTCTATAACAACAACAACAACAACAAAAATCAGGAACATATTAAAAAATGTGCTCTTTCACATGTTTCCATATCTATGGTATTTCTGTTATGGGCATAAATAAAGAGCATGTTTATAATTTGATTTTACTGTTATAATATAAAAAAAATTGGGGAAGTAATAGTGGAAAATGGATTTTACATCCCATGAAGAGGCAAAGGAAACCTATCATATCTGAGGGAATTATGGAGAGGGAGGAACATTCTGTGAATCTTATTCTCATCAGATTTGGCTCAAAGAGAAAATATTAGATCTATTTGGTTTACAGGGAAACTTCTCTCACCTCATGAAAAAGTGGGAGAGGAAAGGGGAGAAGGAAAATAATAGGCTAAATTGAAGGGAATACAGAAAATATAAGGGAAAGGTATAAGGAGGAGGGACTCAAAGGGGATGGAAGGGATTCTAAAGAGGGAGAACTGTGGGAGGCAAGTAGTGCCCATAAGTTTAATACTGCAGAAGGAGGTTTAAGGAGGGAAAAGAAAAGAAAAGTATAATCTGGGGATAATAAGATGGCAGAAAATACAGAATTAGTAGTTTTAACCATAAATGTGAATGGGATGAATACTCCCATAAAGTGGAGGTAGATAGCAGACTGGATGAAAAGCCAGAATCCTACAATATGTGATTTGCAGTAAACACATTTAAAGCAGGGTAATGCATACAGAGTAAAGGTAAAAGACTATAGGAGAATCTATTATGCTTCAGGTGAAGTTAAAAAAAAAAAAACAAAAAAACTTAGTGAAATGGAAAAAAATTTCCATAGAGCAAAACAAGTCTTTTAGAACTCAATTGGACATATACAAAAAGAAAGGAAAAGGTAATGAGAATAATAAATCATTAAAAATCATAACTGAACAAACAGAAATGACCAATTCTTTGAGACAGTCAAGCAAAACCAAAAAAAAAAAAACAGAGCTAAATAAAAAATTTGATCTCCAAATATAGGACTCAAAAGAAGCATAAAAAATAAAAAGAACTCTTGAGAACTGTATTTCTGTTATGGGCATAAATAAAGAGCATGTTTATAATTTGATTTTACTGTTATAATATAAAAAAAATTGGGGAAGTAATAGTGGAAAATGGATTTTACATCCCATGAAGAGGCAAAGGAAACCTATCATATCTGAGGGAATTATGGAGAGGGAGGAACATTCTGTGAATCTTATTCTCATCAGATTTGGCTCAAAGAGAAAATATTAGATCTATTTGGTTTACAGGGAAACTTCTCTCACCTCATGAAAAAGTGGGAGAGGAAAGGGGAGAAGGAAAATAATAGGCTAAATTGAAGGGAATACAGAAAATATAAGGGAAAGGTATAAGGAGGAGGGACTCAAAGGGGATGGAAGGGATTCTAAAGAGGGAGAACTGTGGGAGGCAAGTAGTGCCCATAAGTTTAATACTGCAGAAGGAGGTTTAAGGAGGGAAAAGAAAAGAAAAGAAAAGAAAAGAAAAGAAAAGAAAAGAAAAGAAAAGAAAAGTATAATCTGGGGATAATAAGATGGCAGAAAATACAGAATTAGTAGTTTTAACCATAAATGTGAATGGGATGAATACTCCCATAAAGTGGAGGTAGATAGCAGACTGGATGAAAAGCCAGAATCCTACAATATGTGATTTGCAGTAAACACATTTAAAGCAGGGTAATACATACAGAGTAAAGGTAAAAGACTATAGGAGAATCTATTATGCTTCAGGTGAAGTTAAAAAAAAAAAAACAGAGCTAAATAAAAAATTTGATCTCCAAATATAGGACTCAAAAGAAGCATAAAAAATAAAAAGAACTCTTGAGAACTGTATTTCTGTTATGGGCATAAATAAAGAGCATGTTTATAATTTGATTTTACTGTTATAATATAAAAAAAATTGGGGAAGTAATAGTGGAAAATGGATTTTACATCCCATGAAGAGGCAAAGGAAACCTATCATATCTGAGGGAATTATGGAGAGGGAGGAACATTCTGTGAATCTTATTCTCATCAGATTTGGCTCAAAGAGAAAATATTAGATCTATTTGGTTTACAGGGAAACTTCTCTCACCTCATGAAAAAGTGGGAGAGGAAAGGGGAGAAGGAAAATAATAGGCTAAATTGAAGGGAATACAGAAAATATAAGGGAAAGGTATAAGGAGGAGGGACTCAAAGGGGATGGAAGGGATTCTAAAGAGGGAGAACTGTGGGAGGCAAGTAGTGCCCATAAGTTTAATACTGCAGAAGGAGGTTTAAGGAGGGAAAAGAAAAGAAAAGAAAAGTATAGACCAATCTTTCTAATGAATATTGATGCAAAAATCTTAAATAAAATATTAGCAAAAAGATTACAGAAATTATCCCCAGGGTAATACACCATGCCCTGGTTCAATATTAGGAAAACTATTAGCATAACTGACTATATCAATAACCAAAACCCCATGATCATCTCAATAGACACAGACAAAGCATTTGATAAAATCCATTCCTATTAAAAACACTTGAGAGTATAGGAATAAATGGGCTTTTCCTTTAAACAGTCAGTAGCATCTACTTAAAAACCATCAGTAAGCATCAAATGTAAAGGGAATAAACTGGAACCATTCCCAATAAAATCAGGAGGGAAACATGGTTGCCCACTATCACTATCACTATTCAATACTGTATTAGAAATGCTACCTTCGGCAATGAGAGTTGAGAAAGAGATTAAAGGAATTAGAGTAGGTAATGAGGAAACCAAATTATCACTCTTTGCAGATGATATGATGGTATACTTAGAAAACCTCAGAGATTCTACTAAAAAGCTATTAGAAATAATCCACAACTTCAGCAAAGTTGCAGGATACAAAATAAATCATAAATCATCACCATTTTTATATATCACTAACAAAATCTAACAGAGATAAAAAGAGAAATTACACTTAAAGTAACTGCCAATAGTATAAAATATTTGGGAATCTATCTGTGAAGGGAAAGTCAGGAACTATATGAGCAAAACTACAAAACAATTTCCACAAAAATAAAATCAGATCTAACCAATTGTAAGTGCTCTTGGATAGGTTGAGCAAATATAATAAATACTACCTAGTATACCTAGGCAATACTACCTAAACGGATCTATTTATTTAGGGCTATATCAATCAGACTTCCAAAAAACTTTTTTTAATGACCTAGAAAATTAACAACAAAATTCATCTGGAAGAACAAAAGGTCAAGACTTACAAGGGAACTAAGGGAAAAAAATCAAATGACGTTGGCCTAACTGTACCCAATCTAAAACTATATTATAAAGTCACCAAAACCATTTGGTATTGGCTAAGAAATAGACTAGTTGGGAGTGGAGCCAAGATGGCAGAGAAGGCACAAGTGACTTTATAAGCTCCTCTCAAATTCACGCTGAAAAATTATCCATGTATATAACTTGCAGATAAAAAGCTACAATAATAATAATAAAAAAACTATTTCATAAAAAGTAGTTTTAGTGAAATGGAAAAGGAAACAACTCTTTGAAAAACAGAATTTGTGAAATTGGGGTTGCGGGGGAGGAGGGCTGTGAAGGGGGAGGGGGTAAAAGAAAAAACAAAACAACTCATCCATAATTTCAATTGGCCAAATGCAAAAGGAAAATAAAAAAGTAACTGAAGAAAATAATTCATTAAAATTTAGAATTGAATAAATGGAAGTGAATAACTGAATGAGATTTGAACCCAAGATTTCTTTTTTGTTGTTATTATTAAAGCTCTTTTATTTTTCAAAATATATGCATGGATAATTATGCAACATTAGTCTTTGCAAAATCTTGTGTTCTAGTTTCCACCCCTTCTCCTATTCTTCTTAGATGGTAAATAGCTCAAGATATGTTAAAGATGCTAGTAATACCTGTTAAATCCAATATATGCATACATATTTATACAATTATCTTGCTGTACAAGAAAAACCAAATCAAACCAGAAAAAGCATTTATGAAGAAAATAAAATCCAAGCAAACAACAACAAAAAGAGTGAGAATGCTATGTTGTGAACCACTTAGTCCTCACTCTGTGAACCCAGGATTTCTGACTTCAATCTGTGTACTTTTCACTATATTGTGCCAACTTCTCTTCTTTGAAGATGCCAATTGAATAGTTCCCAATTGCTAGGCTCATAACCCTAGAACAGACTGTTAAAGTAGGTCATTTAGGTCTGAGTTGTGAGGTAAAGTGGTATTTATAATAAAAGGAATTTACAAATTATGAAGTAGATTTTCAGGCATTTATGGAGATTTTAAAAGTGCTTGAAATGATAAAATGAATAATAAAGGATTTTTTTTTGTTATGCCATCATATTTATGTGGTGTAAAATATTTTCTGAAGTAGAGAGCAGTAAGTGCTACTGTACTTGTCTAGCTATATTATTAATGATATGTTAAAAAAATTAATTCAAATCAAAAACGCTAAAAATTGAATTGACCCAGAAACCACTGTTTTAGAATTGGTGGAATTTCAAAGGGCAATCCAAACCCTTCATTTTGTATTTGTAAATAGAAACAAAAGGAAACTGATATTCAAAGAGATGAAAAAATAAGTTTGTGGTAGAGCCAGCACTAGACCACTAGAATGTCCTGCCTGTGCTATCTGCACTAGAGCATTGTCTTAGTTGCGAAGGATATTGTTTCCTTATTGGCATCTGCCATAGTATTAATAATGATGATGGGTACAGGAAGATGAAATGACACAATTAAAGTTGTGGTTGTGCAAAAAAGCAAATTGTGTATCTATTTTCAGAGAGCAGAGGGGAAGAAAAGGACTTCTGAAATTAAATGCTATGGATAAATTGTGGCTTTTTCACCATAATCCTGAATTAAAATATCAAATTCACCAATAAAAATAATGCCCAGAATACAATGATTTATCCAAGTATCAGAAAACTCATAAAATTAGAGATTTTTTGTCAAAATTTAAGTTATTCACAATTAAGATCTACAAAATAATGCAAAAATGAATGGCAAGAAAGCAAGATCATGGTTCCAGAAATGTTAAAAAGGGTTTCCAGGCCCAAGAACCAGGGCTCTAGCACACTCATTCTTCATGATAAGAGTTTGGTTCATTTTGAAAATATAATTTAAAAGGAAACATATGCAAAGGGGTCTCTATAAATAAAACTCAAGGGGGAAAAAAAGGTCCTCAATTAATCCTTGCTCTAAGCTTTGACCCAAAATAATGATGATTTGAAGTTTGTGATAATAGATCAGTCACTCTTCAAGTTCAAAAAATGTAATGTGTGAAAAAATGAAAGTAATGATGGATTAAGCGAAGTTATTACTACTATATCTGCCTATCCAATAATCAATTTTATCAATTTTTTGATGAACAGAAACTAAAGTGGACCAAATAAATGTTTTATGGTGGAAGAAGAACATGTGAGAGAAAGCATATATATATTTTATAATAGCAAATCATATAATTTTTTTTTTTTTTTTTTTTTTTTTTTTTTTTTTTTTTTTTTTTTTTTTTTTTTTTTTTTTTTTTTTTTTTTTTTTTTTTTTTTTTTTTTTTTTTTTTTTTTTTTTTTTTTTTTTTTTTTTTTTTTTTTTTTTTTTTTTTTTTTTTTTTTTTTTTTTTTTTTTTTTTTTTTTTTTTTTTTTTTTTTTTTTTTTTTTTTTTTTTTTTTTTTTTTTTTTTTTTTTTTTTTTTTTTTTTTTTTTTTTTTTTTTTTTTTTTTTTTTTTTTTTTTTTTTTTTTTTTTTTTTTTTTTTTTTTTTTTTTTTTTTTTTTTTTTTTTTTTTTTTTTTTTTTTTTTTTTTTTTTTTTTTTTTTTTTTTTTTTTTTTTTTTTTTTTTTTTTTTTTTTTTTTTTTTTTTTTTTTTTTTTTTTTTTTTTTTTTTTTTTTTTTTTTTTTTTTTTTTTTTTTTTTTTTTTTTTTTTTTTTTTTTTTTTTTTTTTTTTTTTTTTTTTTTTTTTTTTTTTTTTTTTTTTTTTTTTTTTTTTTTTTTTTTTTTTTTTTTTTTTTTTTTTTTTTTTTTTTTTTTTTTTTTTTTTTTTTTTTTTTTTTTTTTTTTTTTTTTTTTTTTTTTTTTTTTTTTTTTTTTTTTTTTTTTTTTTTTTTTTTTTTTTTTTTTTTTTTTTTTTTTTTTTTTTTTTTTTTTTTTTTTTTTTTTTTTTTTTTTTTTTTTTTTTTTTTTTTTTTTTTTTTTTTTTTTTTTTTTTTTTTTTTTTTTTTTTTTTTTTTTTTTTTTTTTTTTTTTTTTTTTTTTTTTTTTTTTTTTTTTTTTTTTTTTTTTTTTTTTTTTTTTTTTTTTTTTTTTTTTTTTTTTTTTTTTTTTTTTTTTTTTTTTTTTTTTTTTTTTTTTTTTTTTTTTTTTTTTTTTTTTTTTTTTTTTTTTTTTTTTTTTTTTTTTTTTTTTTTTTTTTTTTTTTTTTTTTTTTTTTTTTTTTTTTTTTTTTTTTTTTTTTTTTTTTTTTTTTTTTTTTTTTTTTTTTTTTTTTTTTTTTTTTTTTTTTTTTTTTTTTTTTTTTTTTTTTTTTTTTTTTTTTTTTTTTTTTTTTTTTTTTTTTTTTTTTTTTTTTTTTTTTTTTTTTTTTTTTTTTTTTTTTTTTTTTTTTTTTTTTTTTTTTTTTTTTTTTTTTTTTTTTTTTTTTTTTTTTTTTTTTTTTTTTTTTTTTTTTTTTTTTTTTTTTTTTTTTTTTTTTTTTTTTTTTTTTTTTTTTTTTTTTTTTTTTTTTTTTTTTTTTTTTTTTTTTTTTTTTTTTTTTTTTTTTTTTTTTTTTTTTTTTTTTTTTTTTTTTTTTTTTTTTTTTTTTTTTTTTTTTTTTTTTTTTTTTTTTTTTTTTTTTTTTTTTTTTTTTTTTTTTTTTTTTTTTTTTTTTTTTTTTTTTTTTTTTTTTTTTTTTTTTTTTTTTTTTTTTTTTTTTTTTTTTTTTTTTTTTTTTTTTTTTTTTTTTTTTTTTTTTTTTTTTTTTTTTTTTTTTTTTTTTTTTTTTTTTTTTTTTTTTTTTTTTTTTTTTTTTTTTTTTTTTTTTTTTTTTTTTTTTTTTTTTTTTTTTTTTTTTTTTTTTTTTTTTTTTTTTTTTTTTTTTTTTTTTTTTTTTTTTTTTTTTTTTTTTTTTTTTTTTTTTTCTAGTTCTGGCTATACTTTCTTCCATATTTCCTGATTTTCTTTTCTTTTAAATTAAAACTTTTTATTTTCAAAATATACACATGGATAATTTTCAACATTCACCCTTACAAAATCTTGTGTTCTAAAGTTTTTCCTTTCCTTTCCCCCACCCTCTTCCCTCGATGGCAATTAATCCAATATATGTTAATCATGTGCAATTCTATACATTATTTCCACAAATATCATGCTGCACAAGAAAAACCAGATCAAAAAGGATTATTTATGATCTCACAAGAAAGGATAACTCCCAACAGACAAGGTGTCTTCAGTAAAGGAGTGCAAAACACAAGTTGAAAATACAGTATTCTATAACACCTAATGCAGAAGCCTCCATCCCTTTTTGCCCTTTTCTCCCATTGGCTACTGGAGTCCAGACTTACATCCTAATGATGTAAGCTCTATTCAGAGCCTAAAAATCTACCCCAGAAACAAAGAATACTAGCCAATGACCCATTCTTAATGAAAATGAAAAGGGAAAATTTTCCACCCATTAAGAGGAAATTAGAGCAATAATTAGGAGTTACTTTGCCCAACTTTATGCCAATAAATTTGATAACCTAAGTGAAATGGATGACTACCTTCAAAAATATAGGCAGCCCAGATTAACAGGAGAGGAAATAAATTGCTTAAATAGTCCCATTTCAGAAAAAGAAATAGAAGAAGCCATTAATCAAGTCTCTTAAAATAAATTAATCGCCAGGATCAGAAAGATTTACATGTCAATTCTACCAAACATTTAAAAAACAATTAACTCCAATGTTATATAAACTATTTGAAAAAAATAGAGAATGAAAGACTCCTACCAAATCCTTTTATGACACAGACATGGTACTGATTCCTAAAGCAGGTAGGTTGGAAACAAAAGAAAGAAAAGTATAGAACAATCTTTCTAATGAATATTGATGCAAAAATCTTAAATAAAGTATTAGCAAAAAATTACAGAAAATCATCTCCAGGGTAATACACCATGGCCTGGTTCAATATTAGGAAAACTATTAGCATAATTGACTGTATCAATAACCAAGTTAACAAAAACCACATAATCATCTCAATAGATACAGACAAAGCTTTTGATAAAATCCAACATCTCTTCCTATTAAAAATACTTGAGAGTATGGGAATAAATAGGCGTTTCCTTAAAATAGTCAGTAGCATCTATTTAAAAACCATCAGTAAGCATCATATGTAACGGGATTAAATGGGAACCATTCCCAATAAGATCAGGAGTGAAACAAGGTTGCCTACTCTCACTATCATTATTCAATATTGTGTTAGAAATGCTACCTTTGGCAATCTTTTCATCAGAAAACCACGGGAACTGGCCTGAATCATCTGATTGCTAAAAAGAGCCACATTCAGCCCTCTTTGTAGTGGTCAGAAACTGGAAACTGAGTGGATGCCCATCAATTGGAGAATGGCTGAATAAACTGTGGTATATGAATATTATGGAATATTATTGTTCAGTAAGAAATGACCAAGAGGATGATTTCAGAAAGGCCTGGAGAAACTTCCACGAACTGGTGCTGAGTGAAACGACCAGGGCCAGGAGATGATTATATACTTCAATAACAACACTATATGATGATCAATTCTGATGAATCTGGCCATATTCAGCAATGAGATGAACCAAATCAGTTCCAATGGAGCAGTAATGAACTGAACCAGCTACCCCCTGTGAAAGAAGTCTGGGAGATGACTAAGAACCATTATATTGAATTCCCAATCCCAATATTTTTGCCTCCCTGCATTTTGGATTTCCTTCACACGCTAATTGTACAATATTCCAGAGTCCAATTCTTTTTGTACAGCAAAATAATGGTTTGGTCATATATACTTACTGTGTATTTAATTTATACTTTAATATAGTTAACATCTATTGGTCATCCTGCCATCTAGGGGAGGGGGTGGGGGGAAGGACGGGGAAAATTGGAACAAAAGATTTGGCAATTGCCAATGCTGTAAAATTACCCATGCATATAACTTGTAAAAACAATTTATTAAAAAAAATAAAATAAAAAGAGCCACGTTCATAAGAATTGGTCATCATCTTGTTGCCATATACAATGATCTCAGGGTTCTGCTCATTTCACTTAGCATCAGTTCATATAAGTCTCTCCAGGCCTCTCTGAAATCATCCTGCTGATCATCTCTTATAGAACAATAATATTCCATAACATTCATGCATCCTAATTTTTCAGCTATTCTCCAGCTGTCAGGTTTCCACTCACTTTCCACTTTCTTACCACTACAAAAAGGGCTGTCACAGATATTTTTGCACATGTGGATCATTTTACCTCCTTTATGATCTTCTTGTTTTACAAACCCAATAGAAATACTGCTGGATCAAAGGATATGCACAGTATGATAGCCCTTTGAGCATTTTTTTTATTGATTTCTTCACTGACAACCCATTGTCAATGAGATTATTAATATAGTCATTTTTATTAAAATTGTATTAGGAATTTTAAAAACTGTTTAAAATTTTTATATCAAATTAGCATTGATAAAATATAATACTAGATTTCGATGAATAGAACTTCATTTTATCCCTTTAAATGCCTGTCACAATAATTTTACATATGTAGCTAGAAATCTACTATTTTACAAATTAATAAAATAAGGAAAAGTGATAATCAATTTTCACCTCACTAACAATAAGATTTAAAAATACTTAAAGAACATTTTTAGGCAGTAATAAGTTATACTTAAAATTAAATACTGCTTTTTTTGCCATTGTGATTTCTCATTCCTTCCATAAGGAAAGAATTATATAACCCATCTCCTTCTGATAGTATAATGCCCAGGAGTTAAAAGTGCTTGATCACTCTATCCTATTAAGGAAGTCATTTAAGTTTTCTGCTTTCATCACCATTTAAGTAGGAATTACCAAAATACCCATACTATATTTCTCATGTGGTAATGGATAAAATGGATTTGAAAAAATAATAATTTTATACATGTGAGATGAATTTATTATTGCAAGCCTAGGTTATTAAGTTAGCCCAGTTAGCAGGCTAAAGTGTTAGAAGTGCAACCAAAAAATGCTCTCTCTTCTAAAGTTTAACTATCTGAATCACAAGGTGCAAAGTTTTCTAAGGGTCAAATTGGAGGTGGGCAGAAAAAGTATGATCTTATGAATTACCTTTCAAACTTACTTCTCTGTTCCCTGGTCCCAATTATTATGATTTTTTAAAATTAACTATTTATTTGGGTTTTTCAGTTCTACCTTTTTTGTGCAGGAATGGTACACCCAAAGCAAATCCAATACCAGAAGCTTGTTCTGAACAGCTGATTTGGGATGTACTGGGCTTTTTATACTCTTTCAAAGGTTGACTCCTCCTCTGAGAGCAGGATTATGGGAGGTGTGAATTCACAAAGTTACAAAGCTAACTTTGTGAATTCTCCCATACTTGTGAACTCTAATGTGTGAGTTAATGTGTGAATTCTTAAAGGTGCAAAAAAATCCTTACAAGGTCTTAAGTCATTAATATTGATAGAAACATTGCTTCTATCAATATTAATGACTTAATACCTTGTTAGGATTTGCTCTAATGTGTGAGTTAATGTGTGAATTCTTAAAGGTGCAAAAAAATCCTTACAAGGTCTTAAGTCATTAATATTGATAGAAACATTGCTTCTATCAATATTAATGACTTAATACCTTGTTAGGATTTGCTCTAATGTGTGAACCAATAAGCATTGTATAAGTTCCACTGAGTTAACACTAGCATTCTAACAGTAGACCTACAATTTGGTAATTAACTCATTAGCCAAAGATAAACCAGTTCCTATTGTTTTAAAATAGAAAATGGAAATAGAAAAATAGAGACTATATGAATTTTATGATTGCTCTTATTTTTTTAAATTAGCTATTTAGGTTTTTCAGTTCTACCTTTATTTTGGAGGAATTGTGCAATCAAAGCAAATCCAATATCAAAAGCTTGTTCTGAACAGCTGACTTGGGATGTACTGGGCATATTACACTCTTTCTGATTTTCAATTTGTTGATGATAAGTAAGTCTAAAATAAAAAGTAAAACATGTTAAGTCTATATCAACCAAGATAAAAATTATATGCAACAGATCTTTGTGTATCTCAAATCTTAGACTTTTTTTATTGTTTTAATAAATTCTTTAAAGGAGAACTAATCATTCAATTTGGATGTAATACATTTGTCTACAGAGTCACAGTATTAGAGAATTGTAGGCTTAAAACTCAAAAGGCTTATTAAGGACATTAAGGCTAATCTCTTTATTAACCAGAAAGGTTACAGTTGTCCAAGGTCATACATAGTGTGAGAGGCATGATCTTTCCCCAGGACTTCTGACACCAAATTGTGCATATTTACCCTTGCAAACTGCCTCTCTGTGAATTCTTAAAGGTGCAAAAAAATCCTTACAAGGTCTTAAGTCATTAATATTGATAGAAACATTGCTTCTATCAATATTAATGACTTAATACCTTGTTAGGATTTGCTCTAATGTGTGAGTTAATGTGTGAATTCTTAAAGGTGCAAAAAAATCCTTACAAGGTCTTAAGTCATTAATATTGATAGAAACATTGCTTCTATCAATATTAATGACTTAATACCTTGTTAGGATTTGCTCTAATGTGTGAACCAATAAGCATTGTATAAGTTCCACTGAGTTAACACTAGCATTCTAACAGTAGACCTACAATTTGGTAATTAACTCATTAGCCAAAGATAAACCAGTTCCTATTGTTTTAAAATAGAAAATGGAAATAGAAAAATAGAGACTATATGAATTTTATGATTGCTCTTATTTTTTTAAATTAGCTATTTAGGTTTTTCAGTTCTACCTTTATTTTGGAGGAATTGTGCAATCAAAGCAAATCCAATATCAAAAGCTTGTTCTGAACAGCTGACTTGGGATGTACTGGGCATATTACACTCTTTCTGATTTTCAATTTGTTGATGATAAGTAAGTCTAAAATAAAAAGTAAAACATGTTAAGTCTATATCAACCAAGATAAAAATTATATGCAACAGATCTTTGTGTATCTCAAATCTTAGACTTTTTTTATTGTTTTAATAAATTCTTTAAAGGAGAACTAATCATTCAATTTGGATGTAATACATTTGTCTACAGAGTCACAGTATTAGAGAATTGTAGGCTTAAAACTCAAAAGGCTTATTAAGGACATTAAGGCTAATCTCTTTATTAACCAGAAAGGTTACAGTTGTCCAAGGTCATACATAGTGTGAGAGGCATGATCTTTCCCCAGGACTTCTGACACCAAATTGTGCATATTTACCCTTGCAAACTGCCTCTCTGTGAATTCTTAATGTTGGCTATTAATATTTATGATTCTTTTTCATTTAGCACTCATATGAAGATATCTAAGATATAATGTGATTTTTCCCTAAAACTTAATTTTAGGTCTCTTACAATTGAGAGATGTCTGCAAGACATTAAAAAAGAAATAAACAACAACAACAAAAACCACTGCCTCTATCGATGTACCTTATTATTATTATATTATATAATTTGGGAAGATCAAATACTAAATGTATGTAAAACATTGGAAAATCTTAAAATCACTATTAAAATGGCAGTTATTACCATTATTACTTCTGAAAATTCTGATGTCAAACTTATGTGATTCTATCTCATATCTCTTTTGCCTATGGTGTACTTAACTTCATTAACTTAAGTTGACCATTTGCTCAATTTCTTCTTAGGATCTTTAAGTATGAAACAGAGTTCTATCCTCAAGAGGTTGCCTGTTTGCCTAGGGCTATTCTGAACATGTGGCAGTTCTCAGAGCTGGAGTTTTCCAGGGACTTTGCCAGACAGTTATTACATTATGCAACTATAAAACCATATTCACTCTCAATTTTATGGAGGAAAAATTCTTTTAGATGCAGTTATATCAAGACAATTAGAATTATGTTAGCACTTACAGAGGATAACCATATTGCTTAGCATACTGCTCAGCTGTCCATCCATACACATCTTGGACAGTGTGATCAGCATTATGGTGAAGAAGAAGAGTGACCAAGTCTGGTGATTCCTTAGTGACAGCAATCATAAGGGCCGTTCTAGAATAACAAAGAAAGAATTCATTTTAAAACTTTAAACTAGTCACATTGAATCATATGTTTCTGAATATATTTCAATAAGAAGATATCTCATATCCTTTAGACTTAATACATATGTGCAACATGAACACACAGTGATGGAGAGTAGTACTTTGTTCGTTCAAGTGCAGCATTACAAATGACAATAAAAACCAGACAGAAAGATGGAAAAGAGCACTTTTTTGTCCTCTTCCAATTTTAATAGGGATTGTGAAATTAATCACAATAAAAAAAAGAGAGAGAGAGAGAGAGAGTGTGTCAATGTTTCTTGTGTGAAACAATTAAGGGAATTCAGCTTGTTTACTGGCCTTAAAAGTAAAGTAGAAGCTCTTTGAAAGGGGTAGCTAGGTGGCACAATGGATAAAGCACCAGCCTTGAAGTTAGGAGGACCTGAGTTCCTAGCTTTGTGACCCTGGGCAAGTCCCTTTTCCCCAGTTGCCTCAGCCAAAAACAAAAAACAATTAGAAACAATCTTAGCAATTCCAATAAATTCTTACTTCAATGCCCCATCGTCAATGCCCCATCGTAATGTAGAGGTGACCATTGGTTGACTAAAGCAAAACCAAAAGACATTTTATGTCTTCACTTTCTGAAAGTCTCTGTACATGAATACAGCAATGAACTTTCTTGTTTAGGGAAAACTTACATAAATTTAGAATTAACAGAAAGAGAACACCAGTTGATTTAGAGAAAGATCATTAACTCACAAAGGCAACTTACTAAGTTTCAGATTCTTTAGGAGCTGAACAAGTGGAAGGAATATCCATGTTGATGAAAACACAAATGTTATCTAAGTACCGGATGTTTTTTTTTTTTTTTTTTTTTTTTTTTTTTTTTTTTTTTTTTTTTTTTTTTTTTTTTTTTTTTTTTTTTTTTTTTTTTTTTTTTTTTTTTTTTTTTTTTTTTTTTTTTTTTTTTTTTTTTTTTTTTTTTTTTTTTTTTTTTTTTTTTTTTTTTTTTTTTTTTTTTTTTTTTTTTTTTTTTTTTTTTTTTTTTTTTTTTTTTTTTTTTTTTTTTTTTTTTTTTTTTTTTTTTTTTTTTTTTTTTTTTTTTTTTTTTTTTTTTTTTTTTTTTTTTTTTTTTTTTTTTTTTTTTTTTTTTTTTTTTTTTTTTTTTTTTTTTTTTTTTTTTTTTTTTTTTTTTTTTTTTTTTTTTTTTTTTTTTTTTTTTTTTTTTTTTTTTTTTTTTTTTTTTTTTTTTTTTTTTTTTTTTTTTTTTTTTTTTTTTTTTTTTTTTTTTTTTTTTTTTTTTTTTTTTTTTTTTTTTTTTTTTTTTTTTTTTTTTTTTTTTTTTTTTTTTTTTTTTTTTTTTTTTTTTTTTTTTTTTTTTTTTTTTTTTTTTTTTTTTTTTTTTTTTTTTTTTTTTTTTTTTTTTTTTTTTTTTTTTTTTTTTTTTTTTTTTTTTTTTTTTTTTTTTTTTTTTTTTTTTTTTTTTTTTTTTTTTTTTTTTTTTTTTTTTTTTTTTTTTTTTTTTTTTTTTTTTTTTTTTTTTTTTTTTTTTTTTTTTTTTTTTTTTTTTTTTTTTTTTTTTTTTTTTTTTTTTTTTTTTTTTTTTTTTTTTTTTTTTTTTTTTTTTTTTTTTTTTTTTTTTTTTTTTTTTTTTTTTTTTTTTTTTTTTTTTTTTTTTTTTTTTTTTTTTTTTTTTTTTTTTTTTTTTTTTTTTTTTTTTTTTTTTTTTTTTTTTTTTTTTTTTTTTTTTTTTTTTTTTTTTTTTTTTTTTTTTTTTTTTTTTTTTTTTTTTTTTTTTTTTTTTTTTTTTTTTTTTTTTTTTTTTTTTTTTTTTTTTTTTTTTTTTTTTTTTTTTTTTTTTTTTTTTTTTTTTTTTTTTTTTTTTTTTTTTTTTTTTTTTTTTTTTTTTTTTTTTTTTTTTTTTTTTTTTTTTTTTTTTTTTTTTTTTTTTTTTTTTTTTTTTTTTTTTTTTTTTTTTTTTTTTTTTTTTTTTTTTTTTTTTTTTTTTTTTTTTTTTTTTTTTTTTTTTTTTTTTTTTTTTTTTTTTTTTTTTTTTTTTTTTTTTTTTTTTTTTTTTTTTTTTTTTTTTTTTTTTTTTTTTTTTTTTTTTTTTTTTTTTTTTTTTTTTTTTTTTTTTTTTTTTTTTTTTTTTTTTTTTTTTTTTTTTTTTTTTTTTTTTTTTTTTTTTTTTTTTTTTTTTTTTTTTTTTTTTTTTTTTTTTTTTTTTTTTTTTTTTTTTTTTTTTTTTTTTTTTTTTTTTTTTTTTTTTTTTTTTTTTTTTTTTTTTTTTTTTTTTTTTTTTTTTTTTTTTTTTTTTTTTTTTTTTTTTTTTTTTTTTTTTTTTTTTTTTTTTTTTTTTTTTTTTTTTTTTTTTTTTTAAATAATTAATAACTTTTTATTGACAGAGCCCATGCCTGGGTAATTTTTTACAGCATTATCCCTTGCACTCACTTTTGTTCTGACTTTTCCCCTCCCTCCTTCCACTCCCTCCCCCAGATGGCAAGCAGTCCTATACCTGGTAAATATGTCACAGTATATCCTAGATACAATATATGTGTGCAGAACCGAACAGTTCTCTTGTTGTACAGGAAGAATTGGATTCAGAAGGTAAAAATAACCCGGGAAGAAAAACAAAAATGTAAACAATTTACATTCATTTCCCAGTGTTCCTTTTTTGGGTGTAGCTGCTTCTGTCCATTGTTGATCAATTGAAACTGAATTAGATCTTTTCTTTGTCAAAGAAATCCACTTCCATCAGAATACATCTTCATACAGTATCGTTGTTGAAGTATATAATGATCTCGTTCTGCTCAATTCACTTAGCATCAGTTCATGTAATTCTCTCCAAAAAAAAAAAAAAAAAAAAAAAAAAAAAAAAAAAAAAAAAAAAAAAAAAAAAAAAAAAGAATTTGAACATCAAATTAGAGACATAGAGGAAAAAGGAGGTACAGAGTCTCAAAGATGAAAACTGAAAATTAGAATTAGACAAAGGGAAGCCAGTGAGGCTATGAGAGACCAAGAAATAACAAGAAAGAATTCATTTTAAAACTTTAAACTAGTCACATTGAATCATATGTTTCTGAATATATTTCAATAAGAAGATATCTCATATCCTTTAGACTTAATACATATGTGCAACATGAACACACAGTGATGGAGAGTAGTACTTTGTTCGTTCAAGTGCAGCATTACAAATGACAATAAAAACCAGACAGAAAGATGGAAAAGAGCACTTTTTTGTCCTCTTCCAATTTTAATAGGGATTGTGAAATTAATCACAATAAAAAAAAGAGAGAGAGAGAGAGAGAGAGAGAGAGAGAGAGAGAGAGAGAGAGAGTGTGTCCATGTTTCTTGTGTGAAACAATTAAGGGAATTCAGCTTGTTTACTGGCCTTAAAAGTAAAGTAGAAGTTCTTTGAAAGGGGTAGCTAGGTGGCACAATGGATAGAGCACCAGCCTTGAAGTTAGGAGGACCTGAGTTCAAATCGGGCCTCAGACACTTTAACACTTCCTAGCTTTGTGACCCTGGGCAAGTCCCTTTTCCCCAGTTGAGTCAGCCAGGAACAAAAAACAATTAGAAACAATCTTAGCAATTCCAATAAATTCTTACTTCAATGCCCCATCGTAGTGTAGAGGTGACCATTGATTGACTAAAGCAAAACCACAAGATATTTTATGTCTTCCCTTTCTGAAAGTCTCTGTACGTGAATACAGCAAGGAACTTTCTTGTTTAGGGAAAACTTACATAAATTTAGAATTAACAGAAAGAGAACACCAATTGATTTGGAGAAAGATCATTAACTCACAAAGGCAACTTACTAAGTTTCAGATTCTTTAGGAGTTGCACAAATGTTTTCTGAAGTACTGAGCTTATTGTATGCTGGATGATGCATGGGCTTTTTGACTAAGCCAGTATTGATACAATATCAGTGATGTAAGGGAAAGATTTCCTCTTTTTTGACTACTTAGTGATAAAGGATAAACAGCTTGACTCTGTTAAAGGTTCAGTTAGTGTAAGAAGAATCCTCGCTGATGAAATCATAGATTAAAAAAAACTATTTATTTTGAAGTTTTAATAAACTCTCTCTAGCAGATAGAAATATTAATTCTCTTTTTTCTCTGATCCAAACTCTCTAATATCAGACCTAAGAAATGAGAAGAAGAACCAAGAAGTATGTTTGGATAGGAATTAAAGGATCATGAGAGATATTGAAATTGATACAATCATAAACTCTAGTATTAGTAGTTAATATTATCATATGTCTAAAAAGGTTAGTGTTCATTTTGTTTTATTTGTTGTTAACATTCATGATGAAGTAAATAGTAAATCACTTTAAGTCTCCCATATTCATCTCCAAACAACATAAAATAGTTCCCCAATAAAAATTCTATAATAGCAGAACCATCAAAAGGATGGAGTGAAACTATCTGTGAGCCTAAGAATCTTGGAAGATTAGCAGGAAAGATCTCCCTCGAATAAAAGGGAAATGCAGTCCAGAATAGGAAGCATCTCAGCAAACCTACAGTAGACTCCACCTCAGCAAGGCAGCAGGAGATTCTGAGTGTCAGCTCAGAGAAGTAGGCAAAAGCTAACACCAGCACCTCCTATGTACTTCAGCATAGCCAGGGGAACAGGTAAACTTCAGCGCCGAGTTTTTAGCATAGCCCTTATGTAAACAGGGAAACTCCAGGGACCATAACTCCATGTGTTTCAGTGTAGCCCTAGGAAAAGAGGTCAATTTCAAACCTATAGGTACTTAAGCAAACAGGCAGCCACAAGTGGTTAAACTAACACTTGCTTCAGTGTATCTCTGGAAAAATGCAGAAAAGCCTTAGAAGAGGGCAGGCACAAACACTCGGACATTGGCTCAGTATCAAGTAACTAGGAACAAGCCTCCAGCAGTGTCAGCTACCCTACCCCACCCCAACCCTAAAGAAAAAGGGGAAGTAGTTTCAGACCTAGAAAGGGCTTTGAAGAGAGCTCAAAAAGGAGCTTAAAAATCATATAATTCAAGTGCAAGAAAAATTGGGAAAAGAAATAAGAACTTTTCATTGGCATTTTGCCCATAGAGGTTTTCACTCATCTACTCTGTCACCATAATATTTTTCAATGGTCAGATCCTTTTTGTGTTCTCTTTTGCTCATCCTTTAGCACTGCTGGAGGCCCTTGGGGTCTTACAGCTTACTTGGTACTGAGTTAAGCTTTTGATGATAGTGTTTGGCATATATTGAGGGCCTTGAGGTGCTTTTGCATAAATAGTCATTAAAGAAATCAGTCTGTAATTGTTTGTTTAGGCTTCTCCTGATTTAAATATCAGCACCATATTTGTGTCATAAGAGGAAGTTGGAAGGATTCTTTGTCCATCTTTCCAATAGTTTATATTGTATTGGAATTGTGTTTTTTAATATTGGTAGAATTGATTTGTAAATTCATCTGGGCTTGGAGAATTCTTTTTCCTCAAGGAGTTCACTAATGGTTTGTTCAATATCTCTTTTAAAAATGGGAATATTTAATATTTTTATTTCCTCTTTTTTGACTACTCAGTGATAAATGATAAACAGCTTGACTCTGTTAATTTAGTGTAAGAAGAATCCTCACTGGTGAAATCATAGATTTTTTAAAAAAAACTATTTATTTTGAAGTTTTAATAAACTCTCTCTAGCAGATAGAAATATTAATTCTCTTTTTTCTCTGATCCAAACTCTCTAATATCAGACCTAAGAAATGAGAAGAAGAACCAAGAAGTATGTTTGGATAGGAATTAAAGGATCATGAGAGATATTGAAATTGATACAATCATAAACTCTAGTATTAGTAGTTAATATTATCATATGTCTAAAAAGGTTAGTGTTCATTTTGTTTTATTTGTTGTTAACATTCATGATGAAGTAAATAGTAAATCACTTTAAGTCTCCCATATTCATCTCCAAACAACATAAAATAGTTCCCCAATAAAAATTCTATAATAGCAGAACCATCAAAAGGATGGAGTGAAACTATCTGTGAGCCTAAGAATCTTGGAAGATCGGCAGGAAAGATCTCCCTTGAATAAAAGGGAAATGCAGTCCAGAACAGAAAGCATCTCAGCAAACCTACAGTAGGCTCCACCTCAGCAAGGCAGCAGGAGATTCTGAGTGTCAGCTCAGAGAAGTAGGCAAAAGCTGACATCAGCACCTCCGATGTACTTCAGCATAGCCAGGGAAACAGGCAAACTTCATCTCTAGTTTTTAGCATAGCCCCCAGGTAAACAGGCAACCTCCAGGAGCCAGAACTCCATGTGTTTCAGTGTAGCCCTAGGAAAAGAGGTCAATTTCAAACCTATAGGTACTTAAGCAAACAGGCAGCCACAAGTGGTTAAACTAACACTTGCTTCAGTGTATCTCTGGAAAAATGCAGAAAAGCCTTAGAAGAGGGCAGGCACAAACACTCGGACATTGGCTCAGTATCAAGTAACTAGGAACAAGCCTCCAGCAGTGTCAGCTACCCTACCCCACCCCAACCCTAAAGAAAAAGGGGAAGTAGTTTCAGACCTAGAAAGGGCTTTGAAGAGAGCTCAAAAAGGAGCTTAAAAATCATATAATTCAAGTGCAAGAAAAATTGGGAAAAGAAATAAGAACTTTTCATTGGCATTTTGCCCATAGAGGTTTTCACTCATCTACTCTGTCACCATAATATTTTTCAATGGTCAGATCCTTTTTGTGTTCTCTTTTGCTCATCCTTTAGCACTGCTGGAGGCCCTTGGGGTCTTACAGCTTACTTGGTACTGAGTTAAGCTTTTGATGATAGTGTTTGGCATATATTGAGGGCCTTGAGGTGCTTCTGCCTTCATCTCCAGTACAATAAAGGACAGGTGATCCAGTCACTGGAAGGTGCCTTTTTGTTTAGGTGCCTGAAGGTTTAGGGTTTATTTCTTTTTCTGGGGCTACACTGAAAGACAATCTGGCCTCTGGAGGTTGCCTGTTTGCCAGGACCTAGACTGAAGCATGTGACACTTGTCAGAGTTAATCTGCTGTTCCCCTGGCTAGACTGGGATATTTTTGGGATCCAATGTTGGTATTTGCCTACTCCACCATACTGGTGCTCACTTTCTACATATGGCTGCTGAGGTGGGGCTTCCTGCTGGATTGCTTCCTGACTTGGATTGTGCTCCCCTTTTACCTGACATATTTCCTGCTAACTGTTCAAGTTTCTTAGGCTCACAATTTATTTCTCCCAGTATTTTTGATGATTCTTCTATGCCCCGATTTGGTGTGGAGACTATTTTATGTTTGTTTGGAGGTGAAAATGGGAGAGTTACACTGATTTCCTGCTTGTTTTTCTAGTTCAACTCCCAGACGTCATTCAAAAAAGTGAAATGTATTCTTTTCAGATCTTAATGCAGCAAGATAAAATTCAACAAAGGGAAGTGGAAAAAAAGAGATAAAAAATTAATCAAAAACTAAATAATCCAGTCCTAAATTTAAGAATAAATTCTGAGAATCAAGGATAAATCAAGCTTCTTAATGGAATCTGGAGTGACAAACAAACATTCATAGTATGATCAATTTCCAACTTAAGATATTTTGTATTTTGGAAGAACTTCAGGAAAGGTCTGGCCCAAATGGATGGGGAGATGTGTGTGTGTGTGTGTGTGTGTGTGTGTGTATGCATATGCAAATTAATAGCAATGTTCTGCAATGAGCAGCTGTAAATTACTTTTTTATTCTCAGTAGTACAATGATCCATATCTACTCTGAAAGACTTATAAGAAACTCACTTGATTATGTCTGATTATAGAATGAAGCTCTCCCTTTCCCTCTCTCTCCCTCTCTCTTTCTCTCTCTCCTTCCCTTCAATCCTGCCTTTCTTTATCTCCCTTTAACTTTTATTTTTTTAAAGAAAAAGTAAAAAGGATTTCATTATGATCGCATGCATCTGACAAGGTGTTCATCAGTAGGAGTACTAACTTTACTTTTCTTAAAAATTGTAGTTGTAATTGTTTGTTTAGGCTTCTCCTGATTTAAATATCAGCACCATATTTGTGTCATAAGAGGAAGTTGGAAGGATTCTTTGTCCATCTTTCCAATAGTTTATATTGTATTGGAATTGTGTTTTTTAATATTGGTAGAATTGATTTGTAAATTCATCTGGGCTTGGAGAATTCTTTTTCCTCAAGGAGTTCACTAATGGTTTGTTCAATATCTCTTTTAAAAATGGGAATATTTAATATTTTATTTCCTCTTCTCTTAATCTGGACACTACATTTTTTAATGTTCAACCATTTCAATTTGTCAGATTTGTTGGATAAAATAGATCCTAATTAGTTTTGTAATTTCTTCTTCAGTGGTAAGTTAGAACTTTTCATTGGCATTTTGCCCATAGAGGTTTTCACTCATCTACTCTGTCACCATAATATTTTTCAATGGTCAGATCCTTTTTGTGTTCTCTTTTGCTCATCCTTTAGCACTGCTGGAGGCCCTTGGGGTCTTACAGCTTACTTGGTACTGAGTTAAGCTTTTGATGATAGTGTTTGGCATATATTGAGGGCCTTGAGGTGCTTCTGCCTTCATCTCCAGTACAATAAAGGACAGGTGATCCAGTCACTGGAAGGTGCCTTTTTGTTTAGGTGCCTGAAGGTTTAGGGTTTATTTCTTTTTCTGGGGCTACACTGAAAGACAATCTGGCCTCTGGAGGTTGCCTGTTTGCCAGGACCTAGACTGAAGCATGTGACACTTGTCAGAGTTAATCTGCTGTTCCCCTGGCTAGACTGGGATATTTTTGGGATCCAATGTTGGTATTTGCCTACTCCACCATACTGGTGCTCACTTTCTACATATGGCTGCTGAGGTGGGGCTTCCTGCTGGATTGCTTCCTGACTTGGATTGTGCTCCCCTTTTACCTGACATATTTCCTGCTAACTGTTCAAGTTTCTTAGGCTCACAATTTATTTCTCCCAGTATTTTTGATGATTCTTCTATGCCCCGATTTGGTGTGGAGACTATTTTATGTTTGTTTGGAGGTGAAAATGGGAGAGTTACACTGATTTCCTGCTTGTTTTTCTAGTTCAACTCCCAGACGTCATTCAAAAAAGTGAAATGTATTCTTTTCAGATCTTAATGCAGCAAGATAAAATTCAACAAAGGGAAGTGGAAAAAAAGAGATAAAAAATTAATCAAAAACTAAATAATCCAGTCCTAAATTTAAGAATAAATTCTGAGAATCAAGGATAAATCAAGCTTCTTAATGGAATCTGGAGTGACAAACACAAACATTTATAGTATAATCATTTTCCCACTTAAGATATTTCGCAAGGACTTCAGGAAAGGTCTGGCTCAATTGGATGGGGAGATATGTTTATGTGTGTGTGTGTATGTGTGTGTGTGTGTGTGTGTGTGTGTGTATGCAAATTAATAGCAATGTTCTGCAATGAGAAGTTGTAAATTACTTTCTTACTCTCAGTAAGTACAATGACCCATATCTACTCTGAAAGACGTATGATTAAGAAACTCACTTGATTATGTCTGATTATAGAATGAAGCACTCCCTTTTGCTCTCTCTCCCTCTCTTTTTCTCTCTCTCCTTCCCTCCAATCCTGCCTTTCTTTCTCTTCCTTTAACTTTTATTTTTTTAAAGAAAAAGTAAAAAGGATTTCATTATGATCGCATGCATCTGACAAGGTGTTCATCAGTAGGAGTATTAACTTGAATTTTCTTGAAGATTTTTTGTTATTATTGTTGCTGTTGTTTGGGATTTTTTGTTTGTTTTTACAATGGGAGATCTATATTTTCTTTCTCAACATGCTTTTTATGGAAATGTTTTGCATACCTTTACATGCAGTTTCTTAATAGGAGCTGTGAGTAGGGACAAAGAAGAGAATGTGGAATTCAATTTTTTGGTTTTGTTTTGTTTATTTAATTTTATTTATTTTTAATATTTTTATTTTTAAATATATGTATAGTTTCAACATTCAACTCGCAAAATGTTGTGTTCCAAATTTTTTCTCCTTCCCTTTCCCTCACCCATCCCCAGATAGCAAATAATCCAATATATTAAACATGTGCAATTCTTCGATACACATTTCCACAATTATTATGCTGCACAAGAAAACCAAGTCAAAAGGAAGAAAAAAAAGAAAGAGAAAACAAAAAGGAAGCAAACAAAAACAACAACAAAAGTGAGATACTATGTCGTGATCCACACTGAGTTCCCAGAGTCCTCTTTCTGTGTGCAGATGGCTCTCTTCATCACAAGACCATTGGAACTGTCCTGAATCACCTTGCTCTTGAAAAGAGCCATGTCTGTCAGAATCGATCATTGTATAATCTTGTTGTTGCTGCATATGATATTCTTAGTTTTACTCACTTCACTTAGCATCAGTTTATGTAACTCTCTCAAGACCACTCTGAAATCACCCAACTGATTATTTCTGATAGAACAATGATATTCCATAAATTTCATATACCAAAGCTTATTCAGCCACTCTCCAACTGATGGGCATCCACTCAATATCCACTTCCTTGCCACTACAACAAGGGATGCTACAAACATTTTTGCCAACATAGGTCCTTTTAACTTTTTTTATGATCTCTTTGGGATATAGGCCCCGTAGGGACATTGCTTCTTCAAAGAGTATGCCCTTTGAACATAGTTTCATGTTGCTCTTCAGAATGGTTGGATCAGTTTACAACTTCACCAGTAGACCTTTCAATATTCATCATTATCTTTTCCTATCATGCTAGTCAATCTGAGAGGTATGTAGTTGTATCTCAGAGTTGGTTTAATTGGCATTTCTCTGAAGAATAATGAGTTAGAGCATCTTTTCATATGACTACTTCTATAGAATTATCTTAAATAATTTAAAATCAATAAAGAAAACTGCAAAGAGTAATCACCACTAAACAATGGTTAGTATGCCCACATGAAGTGTTTTCTCTCTTGCAGAATTTTTTTCTTTTTCATAGTTTTTCTTTTCATAGCTGGTAGTTGTTGACATTTTTCACCCATTTGCAATGATATTCAATTTATTTATTGTTGTTCACTAAGCATAACATGATATAAATTCCATTATTTAATCTTATTCCTCTAGAAATGTCTCTTCTTTTAATTTTAAGCTTTAGTTATTGTACCTTTTAGAGCCATCCAAGGCATTCACATTTGCTCCATTCTTTAACAGCAAATCTGCCATGTTGATGTTATTTCTTGCAATTGCGAGCAAAAGTGGTGTGAGACCTTCCTGCAGAGTCAAAATAAAGATATCGTTATATTAAGCAAGAATTCTATATTTATTTCAATTCCGCTTATGACATTTTGTGAACATCTTGTGAATTTGCTAATGACTTGTTAAGGAAGTATGACCCAATGGAACACTGGAGTTAGAAGACCAGAGCATAAATCCTGTATTCATTAGTTAATTCCTATGTGATCATAAAGCAAATTATTTCACCTCTCTGGGTCCTAAGTTTCTTTACCTCTAAAATGATACAATGAAACTAGAGATCACTGGGATTCCCTCTAGCTATTAATATGTAACAGTATTTCAGAAGACAGAAATTCAGAATTTTTAGAGACCATTTCCTATTATGCCATGAGTGTCTTCCATTCTTGCCACTTTCATTTTATAATCGATTACTGTCCAAATGCAGCCAAACTTATTTCCACAGAACATTACTAAAATAAAGCTATAACCTGGCTGGATTTAAAGTTGACTAGTTATCTTTACCCATTCCTCCGGAATGTATAAACTCAAGACAACCATAACCAAAACAACAACAAAAGTGAGATACTATGTCGTGATCCACACTGAGTTCCCAGAGTCCTCTTTCTGTGTGCAGATGGCTCTCTTCATCACAAGACCATTGGAACTGTCCTGAATCACCTTGCTCTTGAAAAGAGCCATGTCTGTCAGAATCGATCATTGTATAATCTTGTTGTTGCTGCATATGATATTCTTAGTTTTACTCACTTCACTTAGCATCAGTTTATGTAACTCTCTCAAGACCACTCTGAAATCACCCAACTGATTATTTCTGATAGAACAATGATATTCCATAAATTTCATATACCAAAGCTTATTCAGCCACTCTCCAACTGATGGGCATCCACTCAATATCCACTTCCTTGCCACTACAACAAGGGATGCTACAAACATTTTTGCCAACATAGGTCCTTTTAACTTTTTTTATGATCTCTTTGGGATATAGGCCCGTAGGGACATTGCTTCTTCAAAGAGTATGCCCTTTGAACATAGTTTCATGTTGCTCTTCAGAATGGTTGGATCAGTTTACAACTTCACCAGTAGACCTTTCAATATTCATCATTATCTTTTCCTATCATGCTAGTCAATCTGAGAGGTATGTAGTTGTATCTCAGAGTTGGTTTAATTGGCATTTCTCTGAAGAATAATGAGTTAGAGCATCTTTTCATATGACTACTTCTATAGAATTATCTTAAATAATTTAAAATCAATAAAGAAAACTGCAAAGAGTAATCACCACTAAACAATGGTTAGTATGCCCACATGAAGTGTTTTCTCTCTTGCAGAATTTTTTTCTTTTTCATAGTTTTTCTTTTCATAGCTGGTAGTTGTTGACATTTTTCACCCATTTGCAATGATATTCAATTTATTTATTGTTGTTCACTAAGCATAACATGATATAAATTCCATTATTTAATCTTATTCCTCTAGAAATGTCTCTTCTTTTAATTTTAAGCTTTAGTTATTGTACCTTTTAGAGCCATCCAAGGCATTCACATTTGCTCCATTCTTTAACAGCAAATCTGCCATGTTGATGTTATTTCTTGCAATTGCGAGCAAAAGTGGTGTGAGACCTTCCTGCAGAGTCAAAATAAAGATATCGTTATATTAAGCAAGAATTCTATATTTATTTCAATTCCGCTTATGACATTTTGTGAACATCTTGTGAATTTGCTAATGACTTGTTAAGGAAGTATGACCCAATGGAACACTGGAGTTAGAAGACCAGAGCATAAATCCTGTATTCATTAGTTAATTCCTATGTGATCATAAAGCAAATTATTTCACCTCTCTGGGTCCTAAGTTTCTTTACCTCTAAAATGATACAATGAAACTAGAGATCACTGGGATTCCCTCTAGCTATTAATATGTAACAGTATTTCAGAAGACAGAAATTCAGAATTTTTAGAGACCATTTCCTATTATGCCATGAGTGTCTTCCATTCTTGCCACTTTCATTTTATAATCGATTACTGTCCAAATGCAGCCAAACTTATTTCCACAGAACATTACTAAAATAAAGCTATAACCTGGCTGGATTTAAAGTTGACTAGTTATCTTTACCCATTCCTCCGGAATGTATAAACTCAAGACAACCATAACCAAAACAACAACAAACAAAACAAATTTCAAAAAAAAAATTTCCTTAAGAGGGTGAAATCTGGAAGAAACTCAATTGCCTAGTATTTTCTCTTTCTTACCTTCTTAGAAAGAAAATGACTTTAAATGTGTAGTCATTAGGATAAAAAAAACATGTACTTAAGGATTTGTTCCTGTGAACATTTTGTCTCTGTGTAGTTATATCTACAAGGAACAAATTTTAAAAAGTTTTTTTTTCTAAAAAAATTGTGATACTTCTTTATGCCAGCTTCATATTGTGAAGGTTTGAATATAAAAAAAGATTGTGGGCAATATCTGGTAGAACTATTGCATTCTGGAGAGCAAATTTAATATATCATGCAAAGACAATTCTGGAGAGAGAGATGTGATGAAATAGCTAGCTGTCTAGCTTCAAAATCAGTAAAACATAAATTCAGGGACTGCTGCTGACATATACATACTGACTGGATGACCCTGTAGTACTCAAGGACTCTAACACAGGGTTTCTTAATTTTTTTGTGTCATGGACCCTATTCCAGAATAATGTTTTTAAACTAGTTTAAACTAGTTTAGCCTAAACTATGCCTAAAACAAACAAAACCAATTATATTGAAAGAACTATAAAATTTTTATAGTCTTTTTAAAGTTAATGAAGCCCAGCTGAAGAATCCATGCTTTAAAGATTAAAATATAAAGCAAGCACTGGTCTAAATCAGTATAGGCAATTTCCTTCATAGGAATGAATGTGAATGTTCATGAATGCAAATTAAGGTGAATGAAAACTCTTCCAGTGTCATGCCCACTGTCCCCCTTCCTCACTTGTCCATCCTCCATTAGAAAATGCTGAAGGCTAATGAACTTCAACTACAGAATGGTTTAAGTTCTTTCCATTAACAAAATGCTTCCTTGAATAAATGAATTATAAAATATGTGAATTGAACACTATCTGATTTTTTTTATTTTAGATGATAATCTGCTTTATTATACAAGTGGTTAGCTCCTACCTTGTTTTTTGCTTCAATATCAGTTTGGTAGTGAAGTAGTTTTTTTGCCAAGAATTGGTTATGACCAAGGACAACATAGTGAAGTGCAGTGTTGTTGTTGTCATCCCCAAGATTAGGGTCTGCACCATGTTCAAGCAAGATTGTTGCACATTCTTTCTGCTGACACTCTATTGCCTGTAGATATAATACACACAAAGAAATAACAAAGAAATATAACATTTAGTGTGTTCAAGCATCATTAGGGATATTTAAAGAAGTTAGTTAAGCTTACTAACTTATTTGCTAACTTTTAATTTTCTTAATCAAAGAAAGTAATTGAAATGCATTTCATTGAACAGCATGGTTAACTACTGCATACCTTCATCAAAGGTGTTCGGCTGTCATTGTCCAACAAATTTAGTTTGCAATTTCTCTCTACTAAGAGAGATACAACATCTGGATGTCCATTAGCACAAGCCAGGTGAAGAGGTGTTCTACAAAAATAAGAGAGTAATATGATTGTTTGATAATGTGCTACAACAATCAAAATTTTACCATTTTTAGATTTTTAATATAATATGCATTATTATTCTTATGCCTAAATTGTAAATAATTTCCAAAATAAATGGCCATTACTGTCACCTAAAGAAATACAAAATATGTGTTGCTGCTGTGGGAGACAAAATTGCCGGGGGTGGGGTGGGGTGGAATATATAAAGTAGGTAGAGGAGAAGAGATTTCTTCCTCCCCCATTCTACCAACTGCAGGGGTTGATGTGCTTAGATGTAGCTTGATGAAAAGGAAAACTGGTATCTATTATGGGTTTACTATGTCTCAAACACTGTGCTCAGCACTTTACAAATGTTACCTCATTTAATCTTTGTAATAACCTAGGGAAGTAGGTACTATTATTGTCCTCATTTCATCTTTGAGATAACTGAGAAACAAATTTGCTGAGGGCCACACAACTAGTAACTGAGACCAGACTTGACTTGACAAAGACAAGTCTTCCTGATTCCAAGCCTAGAATTCCATACATTAAAAACCTTGCTGCCCATGGCTGACCATCTGCCAAGTTGTAAAGAGGTTATGTTATGTAATGGTGGAAGAAATATCCATAACAACAAAATCAGGTATCATTGAAGTAATGAATGTTCATATAAATATTCATATAGGTTTATTTTCATTTTTTCCTTGTTTTGTCAGGACTCCCCTTTTGCCTTTTCCTTTATGCCTTATTCCAGAAAATGTAAAGTAGGTAGATTTAGATTTCATTACAGATTGGCATTGGAACTTTGCTCAGTGTCTGACCTGTGCTGAATCACCTCTCCTTGGGCAATTTGGACTAACCATACTGATGTGAAACAGAGGAGAAACCCTGGGAGCAACATTCATTGCAGCCCAGAATTCATGAGTTCAAGAGATCTGCCAGCCTCAGCCTTTCTGGTAACTGGGATTACAAGTGGGTTTCACCATGCCTGGGTATCAAGTCTAAACAACTTTTTCCATTAAAGTTATACATCCACAATTACAAAATATTTAATAAAGCAGCAGCCTCAGGAAAAAAACAAACAACTTATACATTTGTATATTGTATCTTTGTACAAACACATATATATATGTGTGTGCATGCTCTACTAACAATCACTGAAATGCAGGCAGCATTGTACAAATGAAGCGGTTCTGTGTTGCTACAGGCTATTTTACAGCATGAAGGTTTGGTAGTTCTACCATGCTGGAAAGGTTTGAAGTAAGAACTGCTATGTCTGCTGTTCATGGATCAATCTAACTAATGTCATAAAGATATCGGCAAGTTGGTCAAATGAGGATGAATTTTCTACAGAGAGTGTATTTCAAAGTCCATCTTTTTGGTTTAGTCTTTTCAGTCCTGTTTGACTCTGTCATGTTGGGTTTTCTTGGTAAAGATATTGGAGTGGTTTGCCATTTCCTTCTCCAACTCATTTTATAGATAAGGAAAATGAGAGAAACAAGATTGAGTGACTTGGCCAGAGCCACACAACTAGTAACTGAGACCAGACTTGACTTGACAAAGACAAGTCTTCCTGATTCCAAGCCTAGAATTCCATACATTAAAAACCTTGCTGCCCATGGCTGACCATCTGCCAAGTTGTAAAGAGGTTATGTTATGTAATGGTGGAAGAAATATCCATAACAACAAAATCAGGTATCATTGAAGTAATGAATGTTCATATAAATATTCATATAGGTTTATTTTCATTTTTTCCTTGTTTTGTCAGGACTCCCCTTTTGCCTTTTCCTTTATGCCTTATTCCAGAAAATGTAAAGTAGGTAGAGGAGAAGAGATTTCTTCCTCCCCCATTCTACCAACTGCAGGGGTTGATGTGCTTAGATGTAGCTTGATGAAAAGGAAAACTGGTATCTATTATGGGTTTACTATGTCTCAAACACTGTGCTCAGCACTTTACAAATGTTACCTCATTTAATCTTTGTAATAACCTAGGGAAGTAGGTACTATTATTGTCCTCATTTCATCTTTGAGATAACTGAGAAACAAATTTGCTGAGGGCCACACAACTAGAGAGTATATGAGGTTGAATATGAATTTGGGACTTTGTGAGTAATTGCTACAAATTAGTAATTAAATTAATAACAAAACAAAACAGAAAAACAAAATAAGAATTTTTCATCTCTTAAAAATTAACTGTGAATTTTAAAGGTTTAGAAAACGGGGAGATGAAGTGAACCTTTTATTATTGAGATTATGAAGAAAACTTTTTAAAAAGTGAGATTGGTTAATTCAGTTTACACTATTAATTTTCTCTTTCTTAATCCATGTCCTCCTTGCTTATCAGCTATGATATAAAGGTAGGCCGTTTTTACTCAGAAAAGGGATAAGCAAAATAAAAGGAAGAGAGGGTTACAAAGATGATATTCCTGGGAAAGATCTGGTAGAAATCGGGAAAAATGTTACAAAGGTGTTTTTATATTTAAGAAATTAATTAAGCAGGAAATTGAGTTATGAGTAGTGAAAGGAAGGTAACAAGGCAGCATAAAATTGTATTCGAGCAAAAGAAGATGTAAAAGAAAGATGCAAGGTAAGCCATCATACTGACTGAGTGGCACCAGGTTACAAGAGCAACTTGGTTGGTGTGAATTTTAGGGGAGAATATAAACATAAAAGTAGAGGTGAGAGGAAAAGAATCTGAGAGAGTTTTCAATGAGTTCATAAGTGGCTGATACTTACAAATATAATGTTAATAATTTTGAATTTGTCTATATGTCAAGTGTAGCCAAACTTAAAAACTGGTGAATAATTAGTGATACTCTGTTCAGGCTCAATTGGCAAGGGTTCTCTGATCACTATTGAACACATTTTAAAGTATCTTAGTCTTAAAAAGGGACTAACATTTTCTTTTAATTGTCTTACTGAATGGCCATAGGATTTTTATTTGTCTTTAGTTTTAGAAAATATTTAGATTTTAAACCAATGGTTACCTATACTCATTTCCATTGTCATTAGTATATTAAAATAAATAAATTACACAACAACAAATTACATGTGTGTGCGCACACACACACACACAAACACGTACTTCTTTGTTTATATGCTCTGAACCTAATTAAACTGCAAATCAGTTTATCCAGCAGAAGAGGGTCAGTAAAGATAGTCAGCCAACTACGAGGCCTTTGGTTTCAATCATTTCAGTGAGCCAATACCTCAGTTGCTTTAACCTATGGGGTTGTGGTCACTTATTTTGACTTTGTAAATGTTTAAGCCAAGAACACTGATGTATGGCTCTATACACACAAGTACCATGCCAATGCTTTTATTTCTTAGCTTTTAGGAAAAAGCAAAATATTAAGCTTGCAATTTTTTAGTTTGAAAATGAATGTAAGACTGATGTTGGTTGGCAATGACTTGAAAAAACAGGTTTACATCAGGACAGGATTTTATTGTTTCTAAAAATACACTTGGGGGCAGAGGATTCTGGGAAGCTGGTGGAATAGATTGGTAAATTTCAAGCTATCCCAATTTCCCCCACAAATAGAACAAATTTGTGCCTCAAGGTGAACACAGTTTGGTGAAAAAACAAAAAAAGACTTGGGGTAGAACAGTAGTCCTCTTGATACTAGGCAACAAGTTCTGAAGACCCCAAGCCGGGCTTAACCTGTCTGTAGTGCAAACACCTTTGTTTCCATAGAAACAGAAACAGCAAGTGGGGACCCCTCAACCTAGCTGGCATGTGGCTGGAGTCTTCTCACAGAAGCTTCCCCCTCCTATAGTGCTTCTTGAGTTGGCTGAACCTTGGCAGATTGGGAACAGAAGCCAATAGTGCTGCTGAGAGGCAACCAGGATGAAAAGGAACCAGCACCTGGTGACTGCAGAAGCAGCTGGGCAGGAGCACTGCTGGATATGGACATTTGCAGGAGGGTGGAACTCCTGGTTTGGGGTTCCTGATCAGAGTGGAGAAATGAAGGGAAGCTTAAGGCACCATCTGCTGATCCCAAGATGAGAGATAGTTAGACTAATACTTCTTATTTAAAAAAAAAATGAAATAGCAAGTAAAAAGAAGCCAACCTTTGAAACAGATTATTTCAACACGGAAGACCAAGATTCATCTCTGGAGCAGGACACTTTAGTTAAAAAAGAAAAGACAGGGGAAAAAAAAAAACTTCCACCCCAAAGAATAATGTGAAATGGTTTCCTGCCCAGAGAATATTTATAGAAGAACTCAAAAAAAAAAAAACAAACAAAAAAAAAAAATCAAATAAGTCACATTGAGGAAAAACTGAAGAAAAAAATTAAAACCATCCAAAACAAACAAGAGGAGTATAGGGGGTTGGGGGATTTGACCAATTAGAAAAGGAGGTTAAAAAGTCTTAAAGATGAAAATAACTCTGAAAATTAGAATTTGAGGGGAAGTCAGTGAAGCTATGAGAGACCAAGAAATAACAAAACAGATTTTTAAGAACAAGAAAATAGGCCAGATTGTGAAACAATTCATAAGGAAAAACAACAGATCTGTAGAGAAGATTAAGAAGAAAAAAATATATAAAAATAATTGGACTTCCAGAAAGTTATGATCAAAAAGACAATCTTGACACAATAATGCAAGAAATAATCCTGGAAAATTGTCCTGGAGTGATAGAACATGAGAAGAGGGTAGAAAGAGAAAAAAATCCACTGATAACCATCTCAAAGAAATTCTTTGTGGAAAACACGTAGAGATACTATTGCCAAATTTTGAAATTCCCCAAAGAGAAAATTCTGTAAGAATCAAGGGAAAAAATTCAAATATACTGCAAATACAATTGGAATTCCACAAGACTTATAAGCAGTTACAATAAAAGACCACATGTCTTGAAATGATATCTACAAACAAGCAAAAAACAAACAAACAAACAAACAAACAAACAAACAAAAAAAAAAAAAACTTCCACCCCAAAGAATAATGTGAAATGGTTTCCTGCCCAGAGAATATTTATAGAAGAACTCAAAAAAAAAAAAAACAAACAAACAAAAAAAAAAAAACCCTAGACCTGAGGCCAAAAATATCATATCCAGGAAAATTATCTATAATTCTGAATGAGAAAAAATGGACATTCAAGGAAGTTGCAGATTTTCAGGATTTTCTATTAATCAAACCCATACTTCACAGAAAATGTAATATATAAAAGCCAATATTAAAGAGCTTTTTTTTTTTTTTTTTTTTTTTTTGGCTGAAGCAATTGGAATTTAGTGATTTTCCCAGGATCACACAGCTAGGAAATGTTAAGTGTCTGAGGACAGATTTGAACTCAGGTCCTCTTGACTTCAGGGCTGGTGCTCTATCAACTATACCATTTAGCTGTCCCTCAAAGAGCAATTTTAACTCAACATGGACAAACTGTTTAAACATGGACAAATTCTTTATGTTTTTTGCTACATGGGAAAAGTGTACTTTATGTTTACAATTTAAATCAACATTAGGGTAGCTCAAAATAAAGACTGGCAGAGTAAAGTTAAATTGTAACCATGTTATACAAATAAGATGTAGAGGAAGAATAGACACAAAGGAATTAGAGAGGGGAGGAGGGCTCCTAGTTCTGAAAACCTACTGACATCGGGAATGGGTTCAATAAGCAACTATATAAGTATAAACACATACATGCGCATGCACACACGTACCCAATGAAGGGTATAGCACCCTCCAAAATCTGTAAAGAAAAAAAGGGGGGAGGGGAGATGGGCAAATGAGAAAGCAAAGCTTGAGACTGAAGAAGATGAGGGAGG
Organism: Antechinus flavipes; assembly: GCF_016432865.1. NCBI lineage: Eukaryota > Metazoa > Chordata > Mammalia > Dasyuromorphia > Dasyuridae > Antechinus > Antechinus flavipes. The sequence goes on from NC_067402.1 coordinate 260,094,576, forward strand.
AATCCTGTGTGGCAGAAGATTAAGTAATAAGTAAGCCTGGTTGTGGTATAGAATTTTATGAAAGAGTAAGCAGGGATAGGAAAGACAAATGTATATCTGGGATATGTGTGTGCAACTCAGTATATCAACATATGTATACATAAATACATCTTTTCTTTTTTTATTATAGTTTTTTATTTACAAGATATACGCATGGGTAATTTTTCAGGATTGACAATTGCAAAATCTTTTATTCCAATTTTTCTCCTCCTTCCCCCCACCCAGATGGCAGGTTGACCAATACATGTTAAATATGTTAAAGTATAAGTTAAATACAATATATGGATACATGTCCAGTTATTTTTCTGTACAAAAAAAAAAAAACGGACTCTCACATAGTATACAATTAACCTGTGAAGGAAATCAAAAAATGCAGGCGGATAAAAATAAAGGGATTGGGAATTCTATGTAATGGTTCATATTCATCTCCCAGAGATCTCTCTCTGGGTGTAACTGGTTTAATTCATTACTGCTCTATTGGAACTGATTTGGTTCATCTCATTGTTGAAGAGGGCCACTTCCATCAGAATTGATCATCATATAGTATTGTTGTTGACATATATAATGACCTCCTGGTCCTGCTCATTTCACTCAGCATCAGTTCATGTAAGTCTCTCCAGGCCTTTCTGAAATCATCCTGCTCATCATTTCTTACAGAACAATAATGTTCCATATAATATTCATATACCACAATTTATTCAACCATTTTCCAATTGATGGGCATCCAATCAGTTTCCAGTTTCTGGCTACTACAAAGAGGGCTGCCACAAACATTCTTGCACATACAGGTCCCTTTTCCTTCTTTAAGATCTCTTTGGGATATAAGCCCAGTAGAAACACTGCTGGATCAAAGGGTATGCACAGTTTGATTACTTTTTGAGCATAGTTCCAAATCGCTCTTCAGAATGGCTGGATGAAATACATCTTTTCTTAAATGTAGCTTGCTTGGGAGTGGTGGGCAGATGAACCTGAGGTGTGTTGGTATGTATATATGTATGTACATTTAAAAAACACATTTAGTTACTTGCATATGTTCATAAATTAATAAACAATACAAAATTCAATTTGTGAATTGAATAGTGAATAATGTATTTGGAATAATCAACTTTGTAGCCACAGATTTTCAATATTTAATAAAAAAGTCCTTTAAAAAATACATGTGAAATTTAACTTCCCTATGTATAATTTTTGAGATTCATGGTTAAATCAAAACAGGCAGCACAGTATGGTGGATAGATGGAAGTATGCAAGACCTACTAGGTTCAAGTCCTACTTCTTCCATACACTGGCTATGTATGACCCTGGACAAGTCAGTTAACTTCTCATTGACCAAAGCACAAAATTTGAAGTTGCAGAGAAAATATTGATCTGCAGTGATCAAAGGAATTTCTTCTTTATTATTAAATCACATAATCCTGTCTATATCCCTTGAGAAACTTACACTTTTCATTAGCTATATGAGGTATGCTGAGAGAGTAAAAAAGCTGATTCTATAAACTACACATGACACACCAGTCTCCTTACATCACAGTCATAACTTCATACATGTTCACCTGTCTTTATATGTTAATGTTCTGGATCTTTAACTTGAAGAGATAAACATATTTTCAAGAAACAGGATTGTTGGATTATAGAAGAATTCTTATTAGAATTATTTAAAGAAAAATTAATTGAAGAGATGGCAAGCCTTTGAATATGTCACAGAAAAGATTTTGAGCAAACTGTAGGTTGAGTTACACTTTTTGTAAACATGAGTGTCTCTTTCTGCTCTATAATGTGTACAACCCATTTAGCCTGTTGTCTCTAGTGGCTTGGTTGAGAAAGTAAGCATTTGCCCCTCCTAGCACAAATCACTCACTTCCTGACTCCAGGCATTTTCACTAGATGCCCCCCTCCCCTCCCATGGAATTCTCTCCTTTCTCCTCTCCACCTTTTATGATATGTTCAAGTCCCAGTTAAAATCCTATCTTTTACAATAAGTGTTTCCCAATCCCCCTTAACACTGAAGTCTTCCTCTGTTGTTTATTCCTAGTTTATCCTGTATGGAGTATCATGTTTATACTTCACTGTTTTCACATTGTCTCCCCCATTGAAATGTGAGTGCTCTGACAGCAGGGCCTGTCTTGTACCTTTCTTTGTATTCTCAGCTGCAAGCAGAGTGTTAGTTACATAGTAGACACTTAATATTGGTTGACTAACAGTTCCTCACACATAGCACTCCCATCTGCTGATACTAAGTAACTCTACCTATGGTCTCCTTGCCTGGAATGCTTCTCACTTCTTCCTCCTGGCTTCCTTCAAGTCTTAGCAAAAGTCTTGCAAAAAGCCTTTTCCATCTCCCTTAAAACTACTGCTATCCTTCTGAGACTACTCCCAATTTAGCTCGTATGTATCTTGGTTATATGTATTTGTTTGCATCTTGGTGAGTTATTCAGGATGGTTTTTCAACTCAACATTGCCTTTCATTGATTCACTTATATTGCCAACAATGTCCTTCTAAGCCTCAGGTTTTCTATGCACATTCTGCCCAATAAGGCTGAAGAAAATCATGCAATTGTGCTGATTAGGGCCACTAAAAATGTATGATACTTGACCTCAATTGGGCTCTCACTGATCCAAGGCAGCCCATTTAATATAATTCCCTAAATAATTCACTCTGCCATCACAGCAGCTCTTTCATACCTTTTCATCCCTTCTCAAATCTCCTGTGGTACCTTTTCAGCTAAAAAATCTCTGTTCATATTTTACTGGAAAAAAAAATGAAGCCATTCCCTGAGATCTCCCTCTTTCACCTTCCTCATCTAATTCATCTAAATGTCTTCTGCCAGTATTTTTCCTTCACCTATCTCACATGAAGAGGTTGGCTTTTTCCTTGCCAATAAAAATCCCTCTCTCTATACATGTGATACCATTCTATCATACTTACCATTCCTCTTCTCACTTATTTTCATTTTTCAGTACATCCTGGCTTTTTCCCTGCTTGCCTACAAAAAATCCCCTTGTCTTATCCCCCCTTCACCAAAGAAACTACACTTGATGAACTCATGCCCACTATCATCCCACATTTCTCCCGTCTTTTGTAATTAAATGGGAGTTGAGTTTTTTTCTAAATTCCTCACACATAGCACTCCCATCTGCTGATACTAAGTAACTCTACCTATGGTCTCCTTGCCTGGAATGCTTCTCACTTCTTCCTCCTGGCTTCCTTCAAGTCTTAGCAAAAGTCTTGCAAAAAGCCTTTTCCATCTCCCTTAAAACTACTGCTATCCTTCTGAGACTACTCCCAATTTAGCTCGTATGTATCTTGGTTATATGTATTTGTTTGCATCTTGGTGAGTTATTCAGGATGGTTTTTCAACTCAACATTGCCTTTCATTGATTCACTTATATTGCCAACAATGTCCTTCTAAGCCTCAGGTTTTCTATGCACATTCTGCCCAATAAGGCTGAAGAAAATCATGCAATTGTGCTGATTAGGGCCACTAAAAATGTATGATACTTGACCTCAATTGGGCTCTCACTGATCCAAGGCAGCCCATTTAATATAATTCCCTAAATAATTCACTCTGCCATCACAGCAGCTCTTTCATACCTTTTCATCCCTTCTCAAATCTCCTGTGGTACCTTTTCAGCTAAAAAATCTCTGTTCATATTTTACTGGAAAAAAAAATGAAGCCATTCCCTGAGATCTCCCTCTTTCACCTTCCTCATCTAATTCATCTAAATGTCTTCTGCCAGTATTTTTCCTTCACCTATCTCACATGAAGAGGTTGGCTTTTTCCTTGCCAATAAAAATCCCTCTCTCTATACATGTGATACCATTCTATCATACTTACCATTCCTCTTCTCACTTATTTTCATTTTTCAGTACATCCTGGCTTTTTCCCTGCTTGCCTACAAAAAATCCCCTTGTCTTATCCCCCCTTCACCAAAGAAACTACACTTGATGAACTCATGCCCACTATCATCCCACATTTCTCCCGTCTTTTGTAATTAAATGGGAGTTGAGTTTTTTTCTAAATTCTTCACAGATCATGTGATATTTCACCAGCTGGAGCAGCTAAGTGGCACAGCAAACAAGCGTTCTGGACTTGGAGTCATTAAGACTCCTCTTCTTGAGTTCAAATCTGATGTCAGATATTTAAAGTTGTGATCCTGAGCTGGTTACTTGACCTGGTTTGCCTCAATTTCCTCATCTGTCAAAATAACTTGAAGGAAATGGCAAACCATTCTATTCGTTTTCCCAAGAAAATCCCCCAAATATCCTCATGGATAGTCTGACAAAGCCGTTTTAGATGTATAAACATTTCAACAGATGGGAATAGTATTTGCTCCCACATTCCTGTTGATCAAGAATGTTAGTTAACTTGAGGAAACACCAAATGGAGTTTCCAATTCATTAAAAGTGACTAGGCAGGAAGGAGAGGTGAAGCCCGCTTTTGGGACTTACTATCCTGACCCTAGCCTAGGTGCTGAAGTGCTTTGATTTCCCGAGGGTTAATTGGGATGCGGTTCACGAACTCCTGTGGAGAGATGTCTTACCTCCGGTGGGGGCTTTCCCTTTTCTCCCTCTAACCCAACCTTTTCTCTTACCGTTTCACTTTATCCAGATCATTCACATTTTTTCCCTGCAGCAGTAGCTGCTGCACCTTTGCCACATCCCCACGCAAGGCAGCTTTGTGGATCTTCCTGAGGTCCTTGCTCCGGATCAGGTATCCTTCGGTGGGGTAGCGTGTTTGGACCCCAAAGGAACTCGAAAGCTGGAAGGGGCGAGATGGAAATTGCCCCTTCTTCTTGCCGAAATTGAAAATCTTCATCGTGGAGGCAGGTTTCAGGGCAGGGAGGGAGGAGTCCTCGCTCGCGCCCCTCAGACTACTCAGAGGGGAAATTAAAGGGGGTGTTAAAGGGAGAATTAAAGGGGAAAATAAAAGTAGAATTAAAGGGGGAATTAAAAGGGGAAATGTCAATAATCCGATTTTTTTTTTTTTTTTTTTTTTTTTTTTTTTTTTTTTTTTTTTTTTTTTTTTTTTTTTTTTTTTTTTTTTTTTTTTTTTTTTTTTTTTTTTTTTTTTTTTTTTTTTTTTTTTTTTTTTTTTTTTTTTTTTTTTTTTTTTTTTTTTTTTTTTTTTTTTTTTTTTTTTTTTTTTTTTTTTTTTTTTTTTTTTTTTTTTTTTTTTTTTTTTTTTTTTTTTTTTTTTTTTTTTTTTTTTTTTTTTTTTTTTTTTTTTTTTTTTTTTTTTTTTTTTTTTTTTTTTTTTTTTTTTTTTTTTTTTTTTTTTTTTTTTTTTTTTTTTTTTTTTTTTTTTTTTTTTTTTTTTTTTTTTTTTTTTTTTTTTTTTTTTTTTTTTTTTTTTTTTTTTTTTTTTTTTTTTTTTTTTTTTTTTTTTTTTTTTTTTTTTTTTTTTTTTTTTTTTTTTTTTTTTAACCTCTGAAGTCTTTGAAACTGGAAATCATTTTCTCCTTGTTATTACCTTCTAAGTTGCGTAATACTGCTCTCTGCTGGTTCTCTCCCCAAGTATCAGATCTTCCGCTTCCTGGGCTCCCTTGCTTATTAGTCCCTTACTTGATTAACCTTCTAGAATAAGGACAATCCCTGCTCCCCAATTACTTTGTATCTGTTGCTATTAATCCAGTGTCTAAGATAGATATGTGTGTATATATATATATAAAACAGATCTTAATAAAAGTGCAGTTAATTTTCTGCCTTGAAACTTTTATTCTTCACAGATCATGTGATATTTCACCAGCTGGAGCAGCTAAGTGGCACAGCAAACAAGCGTTCTGGACTTGGAGTCATTAAGACTCCTCTTCTTGAGTTCAAATCTGATGTCAGATATTTAAAGTTGTGATCCTGAGCTGGTTACTTGACCTGGTTTGCCTCAATTTCCTCATCTGTCAAAATAACTTGAAGGAAATGGCAAACCATTCTATTCGTTTTCCCAAGAAAATCCCCCAAATATCCTCATGGATAGTCTGACAAAGCCGTTTTAGATGTATAAACATTTCAACAGATGGGAATAGTATTTGCTCCCACATTCCTGTTGATCAAGAATGTTAGTTAACTTGAGGAAACACCAAATGGAGTTTCCAATTCATTAAAAGTGACTAGGCAGGAAGGAGAGGTGAAGCCCGCTTTTGGGACTTACTATCCTGACCCTAGCCTAGGTGCTGAAGTGCTTTGATTTCCCGAGGGTTAATTGGGATGCGGTTCACGAACTCCTGTGGAGAGATGTCTTACCTCCGGTGGGGGCTTTCCCTTTTCTCCCTCTAACCCAACCTTTTCTCTTACCGTTTCACTTTATCCAGATCATTCACATTTTTTCCCTGCAGCAGTAGCTGCTGCACCTTCGCCACATCCCCACGCAAGGCAGCTTTGTGGATCTTCCTGAGGTCCTTGCTCCGGATCAGGTATCCTTCGGTGGGGTAGCGTGTTTGGACCCCAAAGGAACTCGAAAGCTGGAAGGGGCGAGATGGAAATTGCCCCTTCTTCTTGCCGAAATTGAAAATCTTCATCGTGGAGGCAGGTTTCAGGGCAGGGAGGGAGGAGTCCTCGCTCGCGCCCCTCAGACTACTCAGAGGGGAAATTAAAGGGGGTGTTAAAGGGAGAATTAAAGGGGAAAATAAAAGTAGAATTAAAGGGGGAATTAAAAGGGGAAATGTCAATAATCCGAAGCCCAAGGTTTAGAGACCCGTGAGCCCGCAACAGTTAAAAACCGATTCAGCCCTGGAGCTGATTGCAACTCTGGCAAAGGCAGCAGAGCAACTGAACTACGCGTGCCTTTGTCAGGTAAAGGTACGAGGCTCACGCGGATGCGATAAAGGATCAAGTCACGCACTGGTAAGCTTAACGGGAGCCGGATCCGTTAGCTCCCAGCTCGAGGAGTCCAAAGCTCCCGGTCGCGAGGGCGGGTGAGACCCGGAGCTCTCGCGTTCGAATCTCGGGACCTGTTCTATTGCTTACTTTTGTAATGAGCAGAGCACTTCCTCTCGGAGCCTCGATTTCTTCTCTAAAATGAGATTCTACTCGATAATCTCCCAAGTTTCTTGCAGCCTTTTAACAATTCTGTGAAACTGAAGGAAGCGCCCACCCTAAAAAGGACCCTAGGGGCCCGGATGGACAAATGCAGTCCAGTGCCTCTTCTGATTCTTCCTACCCCGTAAGTGTGTCGGGGAAGCATTTATACGAGGCAACCAGCCACACACCCGGTCTCCACCACGTAGCCCTGGGTTCAAGCCCATCCTCTACAGAATTTAAATCGCCTTATTGGTGCTGTTCTTAAGGGAGGGAACAGAAGGGAAGGATTCCAACACTTCAATGGAATGGAAAGAGATACCACTTTCAGTTGAAAGATTTAAACATACCTTAAGGCTATGTATACCCTCTGTAGTCCCATTCAAATCTGGGCTAATGAGATTCCCTCTAGAGTATTATGTTTTTATCGATGTTATGTTCTAGGAGGAACATTGATGAGGTCTGCTTTGCTTTTAAGTCACATATAATGTGGACTAGAAGGTAGCAGTATTTTGTTTTACTGACATGGGCTCAACCTCCCAAATATAAGGAGATTTCTTCAAAGGGAAACAATGCAGGTTCTTATCTATCTAGTCTTGGCCTTTGCCTTCTCCTGCGTTTCCCTGCGCCTATGTTCCATTAATGATGGGAAATTTATCCTGTGCACCACCAGCTCACACTGATTGCTTTCAGCTCCAGATTCACAGAACCTGAAAATACAGAAATGACATATCCCCACTAGGATGACACGCCCCTCTTACCCCCTGCTGCTGCTGCTGATGATGATGATGTTTCTCCATGGTCTTGCGTTTCCCCCTTCTCCCTCTTCATCTCCATCCCCTTGTCCCCTTTTCCCCCTCCCCTTTCTTCTTCACTGTTCCCTTTCCCTTTTCTTCTTTTGCTTACCTTCCCCCCCTTCTCCTCTTTCTTTTTCTTCTCCTAGTCCCTCTTTCCCTCCCTCTAGTCCTCATTTCCCTCCCCTCCCTTGCCTTTCCTTCTAGTCATTCTTTCCAACAAACCAAAATATCAATTCATCCTGTAGGTCTTTTGGTCTCAGTAGGGATTATTTGTCATCGTTTGTAAATCCTGTGGTCAGCATTGGTATATTTGGAGATGGTTCCATCAGTATCTATTCAAGGGATAGTCTGCATTGTTTGTGCTTTACCTGATGGTATCCTGTAGAACTTCAATACTGTCTCTAAATTGCATATAATGCATAAAATGCATAACATTTAGTACCATGATAAAGTTTCAATAGATTTGGACAATAGTTTGGCTAGTTCAGAGGCCTGTGAGCAAGTAACAGACTCCGTTATCATATACATATTATACTATGTATACATTGTGGACAGAAAAATGGTCACAAATTATATAATTATTTGAAAATATATATGCTTCTTATTGAAGAGAAGACCAATGTATATGAAGAATAAACAAGTAAATCTAATCTGTGAATACTCAAATATAGAGGCAAAACCTAGTATGAGATTTGTGGAAGTTGAAAAACATGTTCATAAACTTTTAAGGAATACAAATGAAAATAGAATAGATGAAAATGGACAAATAATTCCTCTTACACTTATTGGTTGTTGGAATCCTTACAAAGTGTTAAATCACTAAAGTTGATAGAGACAATAATTATCTACTTTAGCATGGTTCAGTATGATTGATCTGATCCTACGAGGAGATGTTATGGGCCAGAAGTTGAAACAAGGTACTAAGTAGAACTGATAGAAACAATGTTTGTGTTCACACCTTTAGAGAGCTCATATAAGCAAAAAGCTCTTAGGGCCAGAGAGCACTCTGGGAGAAAACCCATAATTCCACTCTCGGATCCCAGAATTCCACCATCAGAGAAGGAGCATAAATAGAGCTTCAGTGAGCCAGTCGAGTTTAGTTCAGGAGAAGCCCTCTCTCGGAGGCACAACCAGATTCATTCATTCCACCGTGGTGGCTGGCCTCCTGCACCTCCCCCACTGAGACCAAGGCTGGTCTGAAAGGCTCTCCAGAAAACCGCCCAGCCCCAGACAAGGAGACAAGAGATTCATTCCATTTTCCACCTTTGTGCTGGCTGGAGGCTGAAGGACAAACCTTTGGATTTGGAGAAAATCGGAGAGAGCTCTTGGAACCAAGCAGAGAGATAGGTCTCTAAGAAAACTAAGGGGGCTGTATTGGAGACAATACAAGATCTGAACTTTTAACACCCGGCTGCATTTGGAGTAATTATTACTTTTAACTGAAACAAAGGCTGCCTCCAGAAAACCTCCCCGAGAAACCTGCTCTCAGAGCGAACGATTACATTTTAAAGAAGGAAAACACCACAATTGGTGACACTAATAGCTCTCACATACCTAGTATCTTAAGGTTCATACAGTACTTTATGTGCTTTGGCTCTATTTTTACTGCAAATTCATAAGAAAAAGGCACTTTTTAAGTATAGTTATAGTTCTTGGCTAGGCAAACGGTAGATAAGTGAAAGAGGCTAGATGTGAATCCAGTTCTTTGGATGGCAAATTTAATAAAGCCATTCTTTTGAAGTTTCTCTTTGTTTTTTTCTACTTATAGGACATGTGTGTGTTCTATTCTCCAGATGTTTTTGAGATTTAGATTATCTGATTGAGTCTATATATGTTGTCTTCCCATTGTTTTTTGAGGCAGAACTTAATTTGGTTCCAATTAATGCAAGTCCTGAATCTTATAAAGCGGTCACATACATCAGTTGGATTTGCACTACATGACTGAATTGGCCCAGAACCAATGAAACTTTGAACTTCAAATAGAGTGACTATGCAGACCAACTTCAGAGAAGTCATTATTTGTACATACTTTGTACTGGAGAACCAATGGGGAAGTTCAATCCCCTGTCCCCATCCCCAAATGTTCTTTTTCCTTTTTGGTTTGTAATTGTAAGGACTCTTCAAAAAGATTCATGGGAAAGTAGATTAAGAGAATGATGGAAGACTTAGCTTTTCCAAAGTCACTAGATGATTGAGTCAAAACCTTAAGATGGATGAGCCCAGGTGACCTTGTAAATTTCAAAAGGTCATGAGGCCATGGAAGGCCACTAAAACTGTGGCTATAGTGTTTATTGAAGTGGTCAGTTGTGGTGGTAGCAGCAGATTGGAGCAAAAGAAGGAGTTGGCATTTGAGAAAGAGAAGCCACTGGGAAAGATCTGCCTTGGAAACACACACACACACCACAGTGTTTCATCGAACCCTGTTCATGAAAAAGGTGAAATTGTTAATTTGAACAATTTTCAAATGGAATTATGTGCGAAGACTTACTGTAAACCTCCTAGTAGATAACTATAATTTACAACTTGGCTTCCAGTTGAATTTTCAAGTCCTATTTAAATTTTTTAAATGTACACTCTAGTTCTCCTCTGCTCTCCTTTGCTTTCTCTCAATGTTTTCTATGGGAAAAGGAAAAAAAAAAGTCCTATTAGTTAAGGCATGGGATGGCATTTTTAATTTCTTTCCATTGAAGAGAACCTAGATGCTCAAAAGCAAATCTCAGGTAAATTGTAGCCATTTCCCCTTTGAAGCAGGGTGGCAGTGAGGAGAAGGGAGGGGAAGAGCCAATGGATATTCTAACAGCTTCCTATTTAATTGCTGTTTTCTGCTATTTGAATGTCAGGCTTGTCTCAAAATTGAACACTGGGGAAAGAGTGAAGGAAGGTGTAGGGCAAAAATTAGTGGAGGTAATGGTTCTTTGTGGCTTTTGCCAAGGAATATGTAGCTAGCCATTGTACTTGATGTGGGGAAGTTAGCATAATTGTGGAGTCTTTTGCATTTGTAGAACTCAGTGGATTGAAAGCAAGACAGAGAGTGAGAAAGACCTTAATTCAAGGCCAGCCTCAAATGCTTTCTATGTAGATGACCCTGGAGAAGACACTCACTTTCTGTTTGCTTCAGTTTCCACATCTGTAAAATGGGGAGAAGTAGAGTGCTGCAACTGTCTCTGCCCGTGCTGGACACACAAGAGCTCAGGTTCCCATCCCGCAATCTTCTCTTTCTTCCACTTGATTAACCTTCTAGAATAAGGACAATCCCTGCTCCCTCATTTCTTTGTACCTGTTGCTGACACAAAGAGTAGTAGCTTAATAAAAGCAGCCATTTTTTATTTGGCCATATCTGTTTCTAGGAAGAAGTGATAGAATCCCCAACAGAGCTAGAAGTTTGAGCCATGACAATATGGGATGTAGCAGCCAGCCAGTCCAGTAGAAAAGCCCAAAGAAACCAGGCACCTGGCTAATGCTCAGGCTAGCTTTCTGGAGGTCCTCTGGAAGGGCCTTGGTCTCACCAGGGTAGACACCACGAGAATGGACAAGAATAGAGTCTAAAGTCTTCATTTTCTCTTACACACTCTGTGTCTATCATAGTCTGACCCAGTCTCCTCCAGCAATCTAACAGTCTGCAGTCTGAACCAGTCTCCCTCAGAGTCTGACTTTGTCCCCAGTTTAAATACCCTAATACAATTACATCATTACAGTATAGTGAGTGAAGTAGAGAACCATTACATTTTAAAGAAGGAAAACACCACAATTGGTGACACTAATAGCTCTCACATACCTAGTATCTTAAGGTTCATACAGTACTTTATGTGCTTTGGCTCTATTTTTACTGCAAATTCATAAGAAAAAGGCACTTTTTAAGTATAGTTATAGTTCTTGGCTAGGCAAACGGTAGATAAGTGAAAGAGGCTAGATGTGAATCCAGTTCTTTGGATGGCAAATTTAATAAAGCCATTCTTTTGAAGTTTCTCTTTGTTTTTTTCTACTTATAGGACATGTGTGTGTTCTATTCTCCAGATGTTTTTGAGATTTAGATTATCTGATTGAGTCTATATATGTTGTCTTCCCATTGTTTTTTGAGGCAGAACTTAATTTGGTTCCAATTAATGCAAGTCCTGAATCTTATAAAGCGGTCACATACATCAGTTGGATTTGCACTACATGACTGAATTGGCCCAGAACCAATGAAACTTTGAACTTCAAATAGAGTGACTATGCAGACCAACTTCAGAGAAGTCATTATTTGTACATACTTTGTACTGGAGAACCAATGGGGAAGTTCAATCCCCTGTCCCCATCCCCAAATGTTCTTTTTCCTTTTTGGTTTGTAATTGTAAGGACTCTTCAAAAAGATTCATGGGAAAGTAGATTAAGAGAATGATGGAAGACTTAGCTTTTCCAAAGTCACTAGATGATTGAGTCAAAACCTTAAGATGGATGAGCCCAGGTGACCTTGTAAATTTCAAAAGGTCATGAGGCCATGGAAGGCCACTAAAACTGTGGCTATAGTGTTTATTGAAGTGGTCAGTTGTGGTGGTAGCAGCAGATTGGAGCAAAAGAAGGAGTTGGCATTTGAGAAAGAGAAGCCACTGGGAAAGATCTGCCTTGGAAACACACACACACACCACAGTGTTTCATCGAACCCTGTTCATGAAAAAGGTGAAATTGTTAATTTGAACAATTTTCAAATGGAATTATGTGCGAAGACTTACTGTAAACCTCCTAGTAGATAACTATAATTTACAACTTGGCTTCCAGTTGAATTTTCAAGTCCTATTTAAATTTTTTAAATGTACACTCTAGTTCTCCTCTGCTCTCCTTTGCTTTCTCTCAATGTTTTCTATGGGAAAAGGAAAAAAAAAAGTCCTATTAGTTAAGGCATGGGATGGCATTTTTAATTTCTTTCCATTGAAGAGAACCTAGATGCTCAAAAGCAAATCTCAGGTAAATTGTAGCCATTTCCCCTTTGAAGCAGGGTGGCAGTGAGGAGAAGGGAGGGGAAGAGCCAATGGATATTCTAACAGCTTCCTATTTAATTGCTGTTTTCTGCTATTTGAATGTCAGGCTTGTCTCAAAATTGAACACTGGGGAAAGAGTGAAGGAAGGTGTAGGGCAAAAATTAGTGGAGGTAATGGTTCTTTGTGGCTTTTGCCAAGGAATATGTAGCTAGCCATTGTACTTGATGTGGGGAAGTTAGCATAATTGTGGAGTCTTTTGCATTTGTAGAACTCAGTGGATTGAAAGCAAGACAGAGAGTGAGAAAGACCTTAATTCAAGGCCAGCCTCAAATGCTTTCTATGTAGATGACCCTGGAGAAGACACTCACTTTCTGTTTGCTTCAGTTTCCACATCTGTAAAATGGGGAGAAGCAGAGTGCTGCAACTGTCTCTGCCCGTGCTGGACACACAAGAGCTCAGGTTCCCATCCCGCAATCTTCTCTTTCTTCCACTTGATTCCCCAACAAACATCCCCACCAATTTCTGGGGGGGTCCTCTTTCATCCCACCCCAGACGTGGACATTTTGACCCCGGCATACTGTGAGCATTGCTACCTGGCTATCCAAAATGGTGAAGGAAACTATTTATTATATCGTTTTGGTGATAAAACCCAATGCCTCCCAGGAAGAACTGTAGAAGACATTGATTAGCCTTGAAATATTACCCAGATATGAATTCAAATGAAGGAGAAAAGTTCAAACAGATTTCTCAAGCTGATGAACTGCTTTCTGATGCAAAGAAAAGAGACTTTATGACAAAGGTGGAAAACAAGCTATCAAAGAGGGTGGTTCTGTTGATGGCTTTGGTTCTCCAATGGCTATCTTTGACATGTTGTTTTGGAGGAGGTGGAAGAATGCAAAAGGAATGGAGAGGTAAAAATGTTGTTCATCAGTTGTCAAGGACCTTGAGGGATTTATATAATGGTGCAACAAGGAAAATGGCTTTGCAAAAGAATGTAATTTGTGATAAATGAGAAAGAAAGGGTGGTAAGAAAGGAGCTGTAGAATGCTGTCCCAATTGCAGAGGTACTGGTAAACAAATAAGAATTCACCAGATAGGACCTGGAATGGTTCAGCAAATTCAATCAGTTTGCATGGAATGCCAAGGGCATGGGGAACAAAGCAGCCCTAAAGACAGATGCAAAAGCTGTAATGGAAGGAAAATAGTTCTAGAGAAGAAGATTCTGGAGGTTTATATTGACAAGAGCATGAAAGATGGTCAGAAGATGACATTCCATGGTGAAGGTGATCAGGAACCAGGACTTGAGCCAGGAGATATTATCATTGTTTTAGATCAAAAGGATAATGCTATATTTATATGACAAGGTAATGACCTTTTCCCATGTATGGATATCTTGACAACAGAACTATAGTCATTACTTCCCAAGCTGGTCAAATTGTTAAACATGGAGATATTAAATGTGTGCTGAATGAAGGTATGCTAATTTAGCATTAACCTTATGAAAAAGGAATTTTAATAATTGAATTTAAGATAAACTTCCCAGAAAATGGCTTTCTTTCATCAGATAAGCTATCTTTGTTGGAAAAGTTGCTACCTGAAAGAAAGGAAGTAGAAGAGATTGAATATATGAATCAGGTAGAACAGGTGAATTTTGACCCATCTCAAGGAAGATGTTTATGAGGGTGATGAGCATCATCCCAGAGGTGGGATGTCAATGTCAAACCTCTTAATGGGGGCCAGAAAATACTCTTCTTTGTAATGCTGGCTTTTGTATGCAATAGTGAATGATTGAAATGTAATGCCAGAGAAACTGAGGCAGGAGAGAGATTAGAGAGTTTTTAATATTTTACTAATGGGAGAGTAAGATTGATTGGACAGGACTCTCATCTCAAATTATCCAGTCAGACAGAGATAAAGATATACTGGGACCAAGGAATTCATGTTGGTCCCAGGTCTGGAGGAGACTATCATCTCAAAGAATCCAGCGTCCAGCATCCATCTGCCAGCCACCATTCTCCAGCAATGAATGGAGAATCTCTAACCTTTATATACCTTTTGGAGAAAAAGAAGAAGGAAAGAGTAGGAAAGAGCGGGAAAGCCCAGCTGGAAAAGGCTATGAATCAAAAAGGAACCCAGAGACAGGATGTCTGAATACCCAGAGATAAAGATGTTAGTGAAATATCTTGGAATATTTTAGAGGGATGTTCTCAAGGACAGAAGATAATCAGGAGGTCTACTCTCTTGTTTATCTTGCTTGGGCTAACAATTTATAACCTTAGACGAATTGGTCCTCAGCCTTCATGGACCAGAGGGAGATTTACAGCTTAGGGGAGTAATTAGGGAGACTGAGACAAGGGAAATTTGTACAAGGAAACTGAGTCAGGACAGTTAAAGAGAACTGTGGCATAACAGAAGGACTATAAGTATTTAACAACCCTCACTAATAGCTATTGTTTTGTTGTAATATTCAAATATAGTTGTGTTTTAAAAAGTTATGTCAGTAATATAAAATGCTGACTTTGCAGTTTCTCATGTTTAGTATGCAAGATAGTTTAATATCATTAATTATTTCCCTGTGGTAAAGAAGCGCCCAAGCATTTTTCATAACTTGTATTTTTTGTTTCAATGTGTATATGCAGTGGCTTAAACTGAGGTTTGATTCTTGATTGACCAAATGTACAAACGCATTTATGATTGTTAAACTCGAAAATGAAAATTGTGTACTGAATTTACCATGAGAAAATTTTAATATGATGATGTTTTGGTCTATATGGTTGTGGGTCATGTTGAGATTTATTGTTATACTTATGCTGTGTTGCCTAAGTGGTGTCTGTATTTAACAAATAATTTTGATTCCAGGTGGTATATACCAGGGATAAATTTAAAACCCCCAGTCTTTAGGAAGGCATTTTATTTAATTTACAATTTACAATAATACCAAATCTGAGGGTTTAGAAAAAATTCCTTTCTGTTTTGCCATCATACTGTTATTATTTAAAAAAAAAAAGAAAGAAAGAAACAATGCTAGTCAAAACTACCTCTGGGTCTCTCTATTCATTGTATTCGGAACCCCAATGTTTCTACTAAGGAATTGCTTGTTTGGGAACTGAATTGGGGAAGAAAAAGAGTAACTCTTAAATGTTGATTGGGGAATGCAGGGTGATTGTCAACTAATGTTAATTTTGCTCTACTTAGACTTAATTTGTTTTACTAGATCACAACCACAAAGGATCTTTTGTGTACATCAAATGCAAGATGAGAGCCATTCGTTTTGAGTTTTATTTTGTTGTGCTTAGCCTAACTAGTTTAATGCTTTCTACTTTAATTAGTTTAATGTTTGACCAGGGTGCAAGCAGTAGCTGTAAATGTTTTAAACTTTTGTATCGCCATAGTCAAGATCATATAAGCAATATGTAAATAGTAGAACCTAACTTATATCTAGGCATCTTTATAACATATTGTAATTGCAATTTATTAGCAGGTTTTCAGGAGAAAGTATGAAGAAACTTGCTTTGGTAAATAAAATGTTGATGTAGGATAGCACAGAGAAACTTGATATTGGACCTATATAAGCAAAAAAACTCAAATACACAGAACATTTTATTCAATTGCTTATTAAGAATGAAAAATAAAACTATAATAAACATCACCAATGTAACTCCAAAAAAAAAAAAAAAAAAGAAAGAAAGAAAGAAAGAAAGAAAGAAAGAAAGAAAGAAAGAAAGAAAGAAAGAAAGAAAGAAAGAAAGAAAGAAAAAAAAAAAAGAAAGAAAGAAAGAAAGAAAGAAAGAAAGAAAAGAAAAGAAAGGACCTCGATGTCTAATATTTGATCCTACTTGATGGGAGCTTCAGAATCTTCAGAAGACAATTGAAATGGAAGTGATTCCATTTCCTGGCATGGTGCTGGTATACTGTCCAAGTTTCACAGACATACAATAATGAAGCAAGCACAATAGCTCTACAGCCCTTCAATCAGGTAATTAGTCTAATAAATCTCATCTCCCAAGCTTCTCCTCAGAGCCTCCCCAACACTGAGCTACCTCTAGCAAAGGGTGTGTCAACTTCCCAATTAATGGCAAGATAAGAGAATTTATCCACAGCATTCAAAGCTTCTCCATTTGCTGGAACAGTGTTTCCACACATGAATGATGTGGTGCTGGCTGATAGAGCAACTATGTTTTCTTCTTGTTAATTGTTAGACCACAAGTTATCAGAAAAAGCAGAGAATACTTACAACCATACTTAGTTGCATCTCAGCTTCACAGACTACACTGAGTGCACAATCATCTGCTAAGAAAATAGAAACAAATACTTATGCCAGGGCAGCTAGGTGGTGCAGTGGATAGAGCACCAGCCCTGAAGTCAGGAGGACATGAGTTCAAATCTGGCCTCAGACACTTAACACGTCTTAACTGTGTGATCCTGGACAAGTCACTAACTCCAATTGCCTGAGCAAAACAACAGCAACAACAACCAAAAACAAACAAACAAACAAAAACAAATACTTATGCCAAGATGATTATAATTACAGCAGCAGTTATAAGCTGGTGCCAAAAGAATTGTTTTAATGGGGAGAGGAGGAGTGATGGAAACTGTGTGGGAAAGCAGTGATGCCTTCCCAAATGAAAATCAGAGACTCTCAAGGTTAAAAGCAAAAAGGATTTATTATGATCTCACAAGAAAGGATAACTCCCAATAGACAAGATGTCCTCAGTAAAGGAGTACAAAACACAAGTTGAAAATACAGTATTCTATAGAGCCTAATGCAGAAGCCTCCATCCCTTTTTGCCCTTTTCTCCCATTGGCTGCTGGAGTCCAGGCTTACATCCTAATGAGAAAATCCATTCAGAGCCTAAAGATCTACCCCAGAAACAAAGAATACTAGCCGATGACATATTCTTAATGATAATGAAAAGGGGAGTGGGGGAGAGACAGGGGACAGGAAGGAAATATAATCATTAATCAAATATCTGCAACTTTTACCTCAATCTATTACTGCAAAGTCTCAAGTCACAATTAGGGAATATGTCAATGCCCCATTCCTGTGAGAGGTCTTCACTCAGTGTATCCCCTTAAACTGAAAAAGAAAAATAGGCAGAGAAAGAAAGACAGAGATTAAAAATCATAAAGATAATTCTGCTGAATGGTAAATTGTCTTGGCCTGGTGAAGAGCAGCACTGCAAAAACTGAATATTACCTTCCTAAAATATCTAACAGCGATACCTTACTGGATTCCTGCCCATTCTATAATTCTTTATGATTTAGCACTTTCTTTTCTGTCTGGTGATCAAGCTTCTTGTTTTTAAATTGTTTTTAAAAGATATTTTTCTTCTTTCCCTAGGAAACCAAAGGTTATAGTCAAATATAGACTAGTCCCTGAAATTGGAAAGAGGGGGTTATTATATAGGTTAGCTTAGATCCTCTTTTGAATAGACAATCTTCCAAGCCCAGGGTGGAAAGTTGTACAAATAACAATAACAAGTGAAAGCCTGTCATTGGCTCAAATTCTTATGCCTCACTAGTTGCTAGGATAGATATTATCCTGAGTGGATGGAAAGGATGACTGACTGACTGGGCATCTGCTGAGCCAGGAGAAGTTAAAAAAGTTCATTTTCTCCTAGGCAAAATTGTACCAAATTTGGGGAAAGCAGCTTTAAATTCAACACCACTCTCAGTGAAGATCTTGCTGAGAATACTCATAATAATTAGCATTTACATAGGCTTTAAAAGACTTTTGATATGTAAATCCCATTTAATCCTCACAACATTCTGGTGGTGAGGGAGCTACTACTGTTATTCCCATTTTACAGATCAAATAACTGATACTAAAAAAGGTTTGATGATTTGTCCAGGGTCACACATTTGGAGAACATTTGAGGTTGGATTTAAACTCAGATCTTTTTTATTGTCCAGTCCTATGTACCTTGTGCCCCTTCTACAATTATCAACAACACTACTAAGTATTCCTTAAAATAATGATTATTGCTGCTTATATTAGTTAAAATCATAATAATGAAAGTACAATACTTTTGTGTGGTGAGCTTTTTCTTCTCAAAACACAGCCAGGTGATAAAAGTTCAGATCTTTTATTATCTCCAATATAGCCCGGTTAGCTTAGAGGCCTATCTCTCTGCTTGGTTCCAAGAGCTCTTGCCGCTTTGTCCTTTGCTTCTGCCTCTGCTTTCTTCAGCCTCCAGAGCCAGCACCACTCTTCATGTCCTTCCGGTGAAATCTGACCGAGAGCTTCTGTCTGTTTCTTTTATACCAGAGAGAGGAATTGTGGCATACGAGAGAGAGGGATTATGGGTTTTCTCCCATAGTGCTCTCTGGCCCTAAGAGCTTTAAGGGAGGTGTGAATTCCCAAAGTTACAAAGTTTACTTTGTGAAGCTGGCATACTTGTGAACTCCAATGAGTAAAGGTGCAAACACAAGCATTGTACTAATTATAGTTCTACTTAGTACCTTGTTTCAGGTTCTGCCCAAAACATCTTCTTGTAAGATTAGATCAACTCTAATTAGTTAGCAGCAGTTTGTAAGGATTCCAACACTTTTGTTAACAAACTTAATTGCAGATGGAAAGAGTATTATGCTTCACATAACTGAATGATGAATGCCTAGGCATAA
This sequence comes from Antechinus flavipes, assembly GCF_016432865.1. NCBI lineage: Eukaryota > Metazoa > Chordata > Mammalia > Dasyuromorphia > Dasyuridae > Antechinus > Antechinus flavipes. The sequence goes on from NC_067402.1 coordinate 260,114,003, forward strand.
GAGCTATAGACAGAACCAGGTTTAGATTATTTTCATAAATTCTGCTTTGTAGATTTTCAATTTTGGTTTTAAGTATTTTTATGGACATACTTTATATTATGTAAAAATTCTGTCTTACATTTTAATTGGCTTTTAATGGGACAAGAAACAAATTTCATTCATTACAAAAATAAAATTTAATGATGGCAGCAAGCAATACTTGATGTGAGCTGAGTTCTGAAGTCTGCTTTTTCAGTTATCACTCTGGACCCTGATCTTCAGACCTTACCCCAACTCTCGTGACTATATGTCTAGCATCTAAGATAATTACCTGAAACACAGTAGGTACCTGAGAAATGCTTGTTGTCAATTGACTCAGTTATGATTTTCAAACAACACCTTCATTCTGTTTCAAATAAGATATGCCTCACTAGCTGCTGTGCTAACTATTATCCTGAGTGGATAGAGAGTATTACTGACTGATTAGGCTTCTGTGGAGCCAGGAGAAATGGGGAAAGTTCATTTTCTCCTAGGCAAAATAGTACCAAGCTTGCGAAAACCAGTTTTTTACTCCATGGTTAATATTTCTCATGCACTTGAATTCTTGCTCCTGTTTCCCTCTCTCCAGAGAGCCTTATTCTGTTAAAGATCCCCAGACTACAAACCCTGCACTAAGGCTCTTGACTTGATTTTTAAAGCTATTATCCTGTGCTTTATCTCTTGGGAGCAAAAAGTACAATGAATGAATGGGCTTCAAGACAAGTTATATTCTGCTGAGTTTTGCCATTTACAAGTTAATTTTCAGGGAAAAGAAGTCTTAGAAATAAAATCTGTTATAAACATTTAAAACAGCAGGAGCTGAGCTAAGATGGCAGAGAAGATACATGTCTTTTTTTCTGAGTTCTCCCTGTGTCACTTAAATTAACAACAAATCAATCCTCTGAACTAATTTTGGAGTGACAGAACTCACAAATATTTGGAGTGTAACAAATTTCCAGCAAAAGATAATTTGGAATATCCCCAGAAAAGGTCTGTTTCAATCAGGCAAAGAGGGAGGCCAAGTACAGGCAGGTGGAGTGCAGAAAGGCCAAGCACTGGCAGTGCAAGCCCAGGGGGGTGTGGCCTCCACAGCATCAGAGAATCAACCAGAAGGAATCCATAGCAGTGCTGGCTACTCTGATCTGGTTATAAGTCAGTAGATCAGCAGATTAGCTGTAAGCCATCCAATACAAATACAAAAGACAAATAGTGAGCCCCTATACCTCAGAATGTCACGGAACCTGGTCAGGCCCACCCAGCACCAGAAGTTAGTCACTACTGACCCAGCAAGGCCATTGTTGCCTATAGATGAAGCTTGGATAACCTCCCCTTTACCCTAAATGCAGATCTCAAACTTTTTTTTTTTAAATGAGCAAAAAGGTAAAAAGAACTCTGACCATAGATACTTTCAGAACCTGAGGAAACTAAAAGCACATCATCTTGAAATGAAGCCCCAAAAGGTGATATTAATTGGTTCACATTTTACAGGACTCTCTTGGAAGAATTCAAAAAGTATGTTAAAAGAGAGTTAGAAGAAAAATGGGGAAATGAAATAAGGACATCGCAAGAGAGTTTGGAAAAAAAAAACAAAACAAAACAAGATATTATCTGAAGAAAAACCCCTTATAAAATAGATTTGAAAAAATGGAAAAAAAAACTCCTCAAAAAACAAAATGTATGAAATGGAAAAAGAATATAACTCCTTAAAAAACAGAATTAGTGAAATGAAAAAAAACCATAAAACAAAGCAGCTCATTTAAAATTCCAATGGTCCAAATACAAAAGAAACTTAAAAACCGAAGAAAAGAATTCGCTAAAAATAGAACTGAACAAAAGGAAATGAATGACTCAATGAGATATCAAAATTCAGTCAAGCAAAAACAAACCAAAAAAAATGAAAAAAAAAATAGATCTTCATTAGAAAAACAACTGACTTGGAAAATAGATCTAGGAGAGATATTCTAAGGATTACTGGATTTCTGGAAAACCATAATGAAAAATAAAAAGAACCTAGACATTATCTTTCAGGAAATCATCAGGAAAAACTGCCCTGATGTCCTTGAACTAGAGGGTAAAATAGCCACTGAAACAATTCACCCACCACCTCCTGAAAAAGTCCCCAAAATGCAAAGTCCAAGGGATAACACAGCTAAATTTCAGAACTATTAGACCAAGGGAAAAAATATGGCAAGCAGCCTCAAATACCAAGAAGCCACAATTAGGATTGCCCATGATCTTGCAGCTTCCACCTTAAAGGATCGAAGGACCTGGAATCTGATACTCTGAAAGGCAAAGGAAATTGGAATGCAACCAAGAATCAATTATCCAGCAAAATTGAACATCATCTCTCAGGGGAAAAGATGGGCATTTAATGAAACAGGTGAGTTTCAGTTATTTATGATGAAAAGACCAGAGTTAACGCAAAAATTTCAACTCTAAATACAGACCTCAAAAGAAGTATAAAAAGGTAAAAAGGAATGAACTATTGAGAACCATATCTCCATTATGGGTATACTTAGAGAATGAAGGTATAATTTGGTTTTACTGTGATAATATAAAAAAGAAACTGGAGATAGAAAGGGGGTTATACTGGAAAAAAGGGAAATGGAGATTAAATGAGGGGAACATCTCATGAAGAGTCAAAGAAGACCTATTATAATTAAAGAAAAGAAAGGAGGGGGATGAACATTGTATGAATCTTACTCTCATCAGATATGGCTCAAAGAGAATATTAGACATATTTGGTTTCATAGAGAAACTTGCCTCACCTTGTAGAGAAGTGGGAGTGGAAACAGGACATGAAAAGGACTAATAGACTAATAGAAGGGAAAACAGAAGTAGTAGGGGGAAAGTATAAGAAAGGGAAAGGGGCTATAAAAGGGGAAGGCTGATTAAAGGAAGTGGTGGTCAGAAGCAAAATTCTGGGGAAGAGGGAAAGAGGGAAAGGGAAAAAAGTATAATTTGGCATAATAAGATGATGGGAAATACAGAATTAAGCATTTTAACTGTGAATGGGAATGGGATGAACTCTCCCATAAAATGGAAGCAAATAGCCAACTGTTTTAAAGCCAGAATCCTACAATATGTTGTTTACAAGAAACACATTTAAAGAAGTGTGATACATTTAGGGTAAAGGTAAAAGGCTAGAGCAGAATCTATTATGCTTCAGGTGAAATTAAAAAAAAAAAAAAAAAAAAAAAAAAAAACAACAGAGATAGCCTGTTAGGATTCTTACAAGGTGCTAAGTCACTGGAATTGATAGGTACTCTGGGAGATTCACAAGTCAGGCCTCACTCAGGGAGATTCACAAGTCAGGATTTCAGTCAGGAGATTCACAAGTCCAGGAGATTCACAAGTTCAGTGGAGGAGATTCGCAAGTCATAGTTCCCACAATCCCATTCTCAGAGGAGGAGTCAACCTTTGAGTTCACACCTCTAAAAGAGCATATAAAAGGACAAATCCACTCGGAGCACAGGGAGATTGAGAGCCAGAATTCAGTTGGGCAGAATGAAGGAAGACAGAGAACAAGATCCCGAAGCCTCCAGCAAGCTAGCCAAGCTCCAAGTAAAGGCAAGAGAAAATAAAGGATCTGGACTTTAACAGCTGGCTGCATTTGAGGTGATTGTTACTCTGAAGTGAAACTAAGGCTGCCTCCAGAAGCTCCCCAAGAAATCTGTTCCCAGAGAATATTATAGAGAAGAGAACATTACATTTTGGCTCCCGAATGTGGGATAGACACGATCCTCATCCAGTGGAAGTCTCTTCAATCAAGAAAATAGGATGAGTACAACAAAGAAACTTTGTTAAAGAGCTAAAGTAGAATTTCAGCTGAAATGGGACAGATATTTAGAAAACAGCCAAGGAAGATGTTTAGAGAGCATTGTTAGAATTATGAAAAGCCAAGGTTTGATTATATTTGGGAGCAGATCACTGAACTTTTAGAAACTGTATAGTACATATCTCCTTGGTTCTTTATGGAAAAAGAATTGGATCTAGAGGAGTGGAAATTAGTAGAAGAACAACTTTGTCAATCCTATGATGATAATGGACCTGACTCAATTTCCAAAGACACACTTAATACATATAATTTAATACAACTGACTTTAGAAAATTATATGTTATAGAATAAGGAAAAAGAAGAAAGAGCAGTGGAGGGAGGGAGAGGGAGGGTGCCAACTAAAGTAGGTGAAAAGGATGAAGAATCAGATAAGAATTCACAGCAGAAGAAATTAGATCATTCCCAATCCCCTGATTTACTTCCCACAATTAACCCTTCATAGGTACAGAGAGAAGGAGGAAGAGGAGAAGCAGAAACACATTCAGCATCACCTATGAAGCAGCCTGTGACAAGATTAGAAAAGGCATAGTTAAGGCAAAAAATGAAGGACAGGATGTATCTGATTTTATAAATGCATACCCTGTGATTGAAGAGCTTAACTCTTTGCAAAAAAGGAGAAGATACATTCCTTTTGATTTGGAAAAAATCAAGGATTTGAAAAAGGGCTGCGCTCTTTATGGAGCTACATCATCTTATGTTAAGATGTTACTAGATAGTTTGTCTTATGAAATCTTAACCCCGAGTGATTGGAAATCCATATCTAGGACATGTTTAGAACTTGGACAAAACTTGTTGTGGCTTTCGGAGTATCATGAATTATGTAGGATTCAAGCCAGATACAATAGGCAAACAGGAGTTAATGTACAAATCACTTTTGACCAACTAGCCGGTGAAGGTCAGTATGCAGAGAATTCAGAACAGATTAATTACCCCACAACAGCTTATGAACAGATCCCAACTGCGCTAATAAAAGCTTGGGGTTCCCTCCCCAGACAAAAAGATCGATGGGAAGCCTTCACAAAAATAGAGTAAGGTCCCAATGAACCTTTTGCTAATTTTGTGGGATGTTTGCAAACAGCTGTCACAAGAACCATTGGAGAAAATGCAGCCACTGAAATAATGACCAGACATCTGGCTAAGGAAAATGCCAATGAGTTTGCAAAAGAATTAGATGGAAACTACACACAGATGCTCCTTTAGAGGAGATCATAAGATGCTGTGTGCCACAGTGGGCGCAAATGCTTATTATACTCAGACTATGATGTACATGGAAAGAAAGGGTCCCTCTTGGCAAGGGACTTCTAGCGAAACTTGTTGATGTTTTCAGTGTGGAAAAATAGGACATCTGAGAGCCCAGTGCAGATATTAGAGATAGTGTGAGAAGACAGGATGAAAGAAGACCTAAAATCCTGTGTCCTTGTATTGGGCCTCAGAATGTAAATTGACTCAGGGAAATGAGAGGCAGGGCCCAGCTCCTAGAGATCATACAAAAGACAGGTGTAGCATGATGGCAGTTGAGTTACACCCAGAGAGTCTTCAGAAGGTCAGGGTTCTGATGTGATCAATCAGCCAAAAAGCATCAGACAGCAGAAAGGGATTACAATTGGGGAGAAAACAGGCTTTTTAACCCAACAGAAGGGCAGTGTCCTGTGGGAGCAGCTCCGAAGTAATTGCCAGGTGATAAGGAGAAATCCCAAAAGTGGTAAATGGAAGGGACTAGATAGGTTAACTGCTTGGGAGAAAGGGTTTGCTTTTATTTCTACAGATCGAGAAGGAATCAGATGGGTGCCAATGAGCCGTATTCTCCTTATCCATCAGAGAGAGACAAAAAAAGAGAAAAACCTCGAAACAAAGGAGAAGACCTAAGAACAAAATCTGTAGGAATCATTGGATTCCCTAACACAAGATGAGACTGCTGCAAGACTTGAAAACCAGCAGGAATCATTGGTTCCTTGAGATGAAAAATTGTTGATGAGACTATTGCAGGACTGCAAAGCTTGCAGGAATTATTGGATTCCTGGCACATGAACTAATGGACAATAGATTCCTTTTGGACTATTTTTAGGATTTATGGACATGTATAAATTCTCATGATGATTCATGTTATTTGTTTCATTCCCACTAGCCTATGTTACGTTACTATGTGCTTGTATAATTTATGTAATTATGTGTAATATCTCCCATATTGATGGATTTATGTATACCTGTTTCAAGTGAGCCCCTTCAGAAATCCACTAATCTGATTTGATTTTCCATTTCCTTTGGTGTTTTACCTCCCTTCCTGAGAACTCAGGGAGGGTGTGACCATCTCCTTTTTATGGTGTTTTCACTTCTTTTTTTGAGCAGAGAAGGCGTGATCACCTTCTTTTTGGGGGTTCTCACCTCCTTGAGAAGTCAGGGAGTTCATGACCACCTTATGTTCTAAATCAGGGGTCCTCAAACTTTTTAAATAGGGGGGCAGTTCACTGTCCCTGAGCCCACTGGCTCAGAGGGCCGGACTATAGTAAAAACAAAAACTTTGTTTTGTGGGCATTTAAATAAAGAAACTTCATAGCCCTAGGTGAGGGGAATAAATGTCCTCAGCTGCTGCATCTGACCTGCGGGCCGTAATTTGAGTATCCCTGTCATAAATCAAAAGAAAGCAGGAGATGTTATGGGCCAGAACTTAAAAATAAGGTGCTAACTTACTGGAATTGATAGAAACAATGCTTATGTACTTAAATTCACACCTTTAAGAGTTCACACACATTAGCATTCGAGATTAACAAGTCAGGATTCAGTCAGGAGATTCACAAGTCCAGGAGATTCATAATTTCAGTGGAGGAGATTCACAAGTCACAGCTCCCACAATCCCACATTCAGAGGAGGAGTCAACTCAAAGCCTGGAGTCAGTGGGGGAGATTGAGAAGCCAGGATTCAGAGAGAGCTAGAGGCTGAATCTGGCAGAGGCAAAAGGACTAGCAACAGGAGCTCTTGGAACCAAGGAGAGAGATGGGCCTCTAAGAAAACTAACCAGGCTATTTTGGAAGAGACAATAAAGGACTGGATTTTAACTCCTGGCTGCATTTGAGGTGATTATTACACGGCACTGAAACAAAGGCTGCCTCCAGAAGCCCCCAAGAAAGCTGCTCCTAGAGAACGATTGTAATTTAGAGAAGAGAAGAACATTACAGATTCCCACTCCATGGAAGAATAGGGAGGAAAGGCCAGAGCAAGGGTAGGGGAGAAAGAGATGCCATCTTACCCGGTGCAATGCATCCCAAATGGGGAGGGCTCCTCTGGCGATTTCATGTAGGAACTTGAGGTTGGGATAGTTCATCTAAGTCCCCAAATCTTGCTGGGAGAGCAAGATCTGAAGGAGAGACAGCTTACCCCTGTTTAGGAAGTAGCAGCAGTGGGTACAGACATATTTCTAAATTTACCCCAATTCTGTAACCTTTCTCCTCATGGCTACAGCCTGACAATTAGAGACTCTATTGTATTTAACAGTGGAGTGGGAGAAGGGCTCAAACAGATTAAGTTTCTTTGGTTCTCTCCCCAGAACAGATCAAAGAGAGCTCTGGCCTGGGACTCCTGAGAGGAGTAGGGTCCCCCGAACAGCCATGTGTCTCTTGGTCTGTGGGTGGGAGTGTTAAAGAGACACATCCTCTCATGTCTTGGCTTTCCTGCCTGAGAGCAGGGCTTTCTAGTGAGAGAGAAAAAAGATTAAAGGGCTTTTTGCAAAGGAAGGGCTTTTGTCTCTGGAAGGACAGAGGGAGTTTCCTCAAGCCAAGTATCTGCTCCAGGAAGGATTTTAAAGGTGGGGTGTGTCTAGATTGTGAACAGGTAAAAGCTTTTAGTCTTCAAAATTCTTGTAGCCTCTCTCGGATCTCTAGAGACAAAGAGTAAGACAAAAGAAGGCCTTTTGTCAATCCACAGCAATTCGTAAAGAATTGTGTGGGAGCTTAGAGCTCCACCAATGGCCCAAGCCTGACCCAGTCACTTATCCACTGCAGGATAAGGAAAGAAAAAAAAAAGTCTTTTACCTTGTCTAGAGTTTTGGATTCCCTGGTCCTGCTATCTGTAAAAGTAGAGTGTGCCAAAAAGAGGCCTTTTCACCTGAAATAGTAGTGTAAGACGAAAGAAGGAACAAAGATATTCTTCCCAGAAGAATATTGCACGAACAGCTCAAAACTCATATTGATTCTGAGTGCCCTGAAAAGGTTCAGATTCTGTTTGGTTGCCAAATTATCTAGTTTTCAGAGATGTTCATCAGAGAAACAAATGATGAGGTCTAGATATGAGATACCTAAATGAAATTAAGGTTTAATTGAGGTCTAGTGGTAGATTTGGGGTACAGGGAGTCAAATAGAGCTCCCCTGCAACCTCTTTAGATTCAGCACAAGGATATGGAGTTAGATGCAGTCTAGAAGCGGCGCAAAGAAAAGTCCAAAAAGCTATATTGATAAAGGAGGTTTATTATGGGGTTTGGAAGTAAGGTTAAAGTCCAGTTAAGGAAATAGGTGAAGATAGAGATAAGGATACTTACTGGAAACAGGATTCCAGTGGACAGAGACCCCTGGCATGCCAGGTGTAAGGCTGGCACATTTGGAACCTCTGCAAAGAGAGGATTCCAGCGTAACTCTTTTATAATGAGAGATTCAGCTAGAGAGGCCTATGGGTGGAGTCCCAGGTTGGCTCAGATCTGGGTGGGACTGGGACAGGTCTGGATCTTCTATTGGAATTCAAAAGGACCAGGATTTATGAATCAAAAGGTCCTGGATTGATAATGCATCAACTAGGAGGGGTTGGGAATCAGAAAGAAAGGAATAAATCAATTCTTAAAGGGACTACACCCATATCAAACTTACCACTTGAGAGAATTATCATCAAATACTCAGAGAAATGTGATCTGGACAAGAGTTGGGAGCTTCTGCTCAAGGTGAAATCCTTCCAACTCAGTTTCCCAGTTCTGTTTCTTTGTCACCTGATCATTTCTGAGTCTGATAATACAAAACTATTATAATTGGATATCAAATTAACTAAGGAACCTTTATTTTGTCATGTGTATGCGCCCAGACTGAGGCCTAAAGAATCAGTTCTGATGGTATTATCATACCTCTGTATTTTCCTCATAACATTTCTATAACAAGAGCAAATGGTCAACACAAATTCAATTATGTAATATCTTGTCTTTTTTTTTCAATTTGAAAATATAATGACCATATACATGGTCATTATATCCTAAATAATTTCGTGAATGAGTATTTGGCCTTGCCATCTCTTTGTTATAAATACATATAGATGTTTGTGTGAAATAAAGCCCTTATACATTTCCAAATAATGTAAGAATAATTAATATGATTAGTCTGTAAGACCTCTTATTTTGTTGTTTATTGAAACTACATCTTATAGCAGTTCTTGTGGACTTGATTTTCTATGTCAGATTATTCCAACCTCTATTTGTTAGATTTGTTTTTTATTCTAGATTGTGGTCAGTTACAACTGCATTGGCCAGCTTCAAGGAACTAAATCAACCATTGGATACTTCAATCAATTCCAGTTTACCACTCCCTTCTTAAAAATATGGGACTCTGCAAATGATTTAGCTCTATGCCCATTCTCAGGAAGTAGTTTCAGAAGATGAGATCATCACTCCTACTTGCAGAGGATTTTGGGCTCCATTGGTTTGTTGAGGAACTGGAACTGATTGATGAATGGACCCCAAATTATCCAGTATCTGGATGAGTCTCCTGTTACAATGTACTTAAGATGGCATAAATTTTTACATCTCAGATATGGGATTCCATAATGTTTTCAGGCCCCTCAGTAATATACTGTACAGCATGTTTAAAAATATACAAAGATGTTTTTAATTACATAGACTGTTTTAAGGAATGGCATGGGAATCTAAATCATGAATGTGTTAGGAAGATATATTGTAAAATGCTACAATTGTGTTTTATCCAAGTGTTTTACTTCTTTCTAAATGTTTTCTAATTCACTACCTATGGTTGTTATTATGAACACACATCCTGTGTGATGGTGCCTACTAAGATTACTCATCATTGGTACAGGTCATTGAGATAATATCAAAGGAAAATTAGAAAACAAAAGTAGGAAAAGGAGAATTGTTGGATTACTCATTGCTGGAGTTCTAACAACTACAGCTAAATTAGGAGAATTAAAATAAGCACCAAAGTTAATAGAACAATCATTAATGTGGTTAGGGGATTATGTAAACAATTTGGAAACTCAATCACAACTAACTTGTGATTATAAATTCACTCATATATATGTAATTCTATAGATGGGATAATGATACCACCAATGTGACATGGTTTCAAAAAAGGTAGAAAATAAATGGAGCTATATTTAATTCCAACCTTACTTGAAATATATCTGAATTAACTGCCTTGGCAGAAAACATAGCAAAAAGTAGTGTCCCTAGAATTGATGCTGATAGCATAGCAAACTATGAGTAGTTAAAAAGATAAATCCTATATATAATCTGACTTCTATACTTTTGTGTTTTGTGTTACTCTTATATTCATTGGCTTAGCCCCTTGTGCTTTCCCATATGTCTTAAAAAGGGGGAAATGTAGAAGGCCAGTAAGTCCATGAACGGAAAGAGTCCAGGTGTGGCTTGAGACCTACTCTCTGTTAGGGCAAGCCCATATTGGCTCATCTCTTCTAACAATCTTTGAAAAAAATTCTTGGGGTAAATTTGGGAGAATGTATGCAATGGCAACAAGGCATTTCAACTACACTATTTACCTCTTAACAATGATTTAAGGAAATACTTGAGGTAAATATATTAGTATGATCATTTCTGCTACTTAGTACTCTGTTTTGAAAAGTATTTTGGTACTGATAAAACATCACAACAATTTACAATTCTGTTGAGGTTTATAAGCATCACAACTAGGCTATTTACAATTCTGTGTTGATAAGTATCTTGATATTAATAGTTAAGATAGATACTGAAATACCAAAGTATTGATTGCGCACTAACCCTGGAAGGTATAACATGTCACCTGAAGATGTATTGTAACTCTAGCCAAAAAGGTATGTTAAGCCTGGCACTCATGATTAATAAACTAAGACTGCAAAGCATATCTTCCACCTGACCTCGAAGATTCATTCACACTCTCAGTTATTCACTGGAGTTGGACTCCAACAATTTACTTTTCAAAAACACTATTAACACAACAAGAGGCTTAGATTCCAGAAATGTGGAGCACTCCAGGTTTGAGGATTGGGGTTGGAAGATATGATTTTTTTTCCCCATCCAACCTCTTACTACAAAGATGCTCATGTTTGGAAAAGACGCTGGAGGATCTAGAGAGGGTATCTAGATAGAGATTTTTGGCTCTTCTTTGGAAGTAACAAGATTGGAAGAAACAAAACTTGAACTGAATCCATTCATTGGTAGTGGTGGTGGTGTTTATTCTCCTATACAGAAATATTCCTTATAGCACCCAGGTGGCCTTGCCATCTCCTCTCCTTCCTCTCAAGCCTCACACCTCATCAACTACTGATCCTTTATTTTTATAATAGTGGCAGAGATCGATTTTGGCAGAATTCATATTTTTCTCCCTCCTTATCTCCCTTCTCATTTCCCTGGATGACAGCAAGTGGTCCAATGTAGATTGAATATGGGCAGTTCTTCTGGAAATATTTCTGCATTTGTCATGCTGCACAGGAAAGGTTGGATCAAAAGAAGAAAATCAGAGGGCAGAAAACAGGCAAGCAGGCAACAACAGTGAAAGGTGAGAATACTGTGTCCACATTCAGCACCCATAGACTTTTCTCTTAAGGTAGATTGCTCTTTACAGGTCTGTTGGAGTTGCTCTGAATCACTTCAGTGATCAACACGTCAACCACTGATTTCTCCCCAGTCAATAAGGAGAAAAATTGTCCTGACTAGCAACATAGATAAAAATAACCTCCATTGGTGCTTTCTGTCCTATGAAAAGAGCACTGAAAAGATTTGGAGTTGGGGAAGGGAAACACATGAGTTTCACTTTCCTTTTCTGTTGAAATGGGAATAATGATATTTGCATCTCCTTCACAAGGTTGTTAGAATCAAATGAGATAATGTAAATAACATACTCTGTAAACTCAAGAGTTTAATGTTAAATAAATGTGAATTGTAATTTTTTTAAATTAAATTGTGTCAACAATAGCTTGAAGATGCCACAAAGGTGTTTTTTAAAGTAATTGTATCAAATGGTATCCTAGTACATTTCCAAGTAAGTTTTGCTATTCTTGATCCTGAACAAAGTCAGACATTCAAAAGTACAATTTGCACATACCTTTCAGCAAGAACAAGGTGAAGAACAAGGTTAATGGCTTCTTTTAAAGGACAAAGCCTTTTTTGTATAAGACTGGCATCCTTTCTGAAAAGCTTTCTAAAGCTGAAAAAGTTATGTGTTTACCTGAGGGAAAAGACACTAATTTTAAAAAACACATAGAATTAAATCAGATTTGTTATAAAGGAACTTGAATGCATATATCAAATGGAAAAGGAAAAACTTAAGAGATCTATTCTCAAAAGAGTCATGTGATGAGGTTTAGGTTTTGGGGTTCCCTTAGTAGGCAACCAAATGATAAGGTATAGATTTAGAGAACCAAATGAGATTAGCATTTCTGGTGGTCAGGAAGTTAAATGATAAGGTCTAGTGGCAAGTTTGGGGTTCAGAGAACCAAATGGAGAGGTTTGGCTCCCCTACACCCTCTTATTATTTGGTGCAAGGGTAGGGAATTTTGGAGAACTCCCTTCAGGGGTGCAGAGGTTCTCTGTAAAAGAATTTACAGATCTGGAAATCTAGATTGATTTATTATAGGGATTGGGGAATAAGGTTAGAAATATTTAGAAGTATTCCAGCAGGCAGAGGTTTCCTTGGCATGGCATAGCATAGCCTAACATGGCATAACATGACATGTTTAGAACCTCTGTAAAGAGAGGATTTTAGTTTGGCTCTTTTATAATAGGAGCTTTGGCTACAAGCTGTGGAGGGCTAGCGGGTGAAGTCCCAAGTTGGCTTATCTCCTAGCTGGGTTTCAGTTTAAGCTGGAATTTGAAAAGAATGAGTTTCTTTAATTCAATAGGATTGGAACTTTTTTACTAGATAACAGAATGAAACTATCTTGTTTCCCTTGGGGGGGGGTGTCCCTCACTGAAGCAAAGTTGAAGATTTTCTCCTTCAAGGAGTTTTAGAGTTTCAGGTCCCTTCTTCACATGCCAGAGAAATTAGTTTACTTTCACAAGAGCTTGAAGATGCCCAAAGCAAAGGTATCTTCAAAGTAATGGTATCAAATGGTGTCCTGGTATAGTTTAGGGATCTCTCAATGAACCTTTATGTTGAAATTGAAAAAGAAGATTTTGTGGTAGAAGAGCAAAATTGACTTTTTATTTCTCTCTTCTATCACAAAAATCTTGTTTTTCAACCAATGAACATACCGTTTAAGAGAGCAAATACATACTTATATAACTGAGAAGATAGAAAGAGCTTTAGGTCTTTAAATGATATCATCTCATAAGCATTTTATATTTTGAAATGAAATTTTAAATTTATTTTCAACAAAATAAATTAGGAATTTGAATTTTCAGCAGCTTGAAGATAAAACTTTTCAATGTAAAAATTGTGACATGCAAGAAAGGGGAATGATAAAAATCAAACTGATATTCATTTTTAGATAAGATCATTTTGATTAAAACTGTTGTACAACTCATGACATTTTAAAGGCAGAGTACTGCTTAATCACTTGTAAATAAACCTGATAAATTTATATTTCTAATAATTTGCCTGGTATTCCATTTAAATGCTGCAATGGAATGTATTATGAAAAATGCTAAAACAAAATTCTGAAAAAAATATGCTAGGTATATGTAATGTAACAATTCAAATTAGACATCTAAATTGAGATTGGGACATTATAGTCCCACAATTGATGTGAGACATTATAGTTAGTCTTTTCATAATCTAATAGGTTTATTAATATTACTAGTTTTAATTCAAACTATTGTGAACTAATTTAGAAATATCAATCATATTTTTTTTTAGTGAAATGGCAAAGATAAGCCATTACTTTAACAGAAGAAAGGGAATACACTATTGACTGGCAGGCTATATCCATAGAAGATAGAAGACCAACCCAAATAGAGGTTAGCAAGGGAAAGGGATAACACAATTGATTGGCAGTGTGGGTTCCTGTAATTTCTCCTAATAAAAGACCTAAAATGGCCCAAGAGAATCAAGGTTCCCAGATGGGAGCAAAAGTTTCTCAGGTCATTTCCCTGCAGGAGACAGCTCCTCTCTGAGGTAAGAGAACTTCTTGTAATGTAAATTAACATAGCGGCATTTATATTAGTAAGGTTATCTCAATGTATGTGCAGGTTTATTATATATTACATACATACATTACCTAACTACTTTTTCAAGTGTGTGCTCTAAATGCTTTGTATATTGGTTAATTCACCACATTTGTGTGATGTTAATAAAAAGGTGCCAACAGCCTAAGGTGGGAAGGAAGACATTAATGAGAAGAAGGCAGAATTGAAAGCCAGTAGAGATGCCATGAAATAAATAGAGTACAAGTTAAGGACAGATAATTGTCATTCAATAGAATTAGTGTCTCAAAGTACAGACAGTGAGTTAGCTCCCATATAGAAGCACTTAGCTGAAAGCTGAGAGTAGGCAGCAGCTAAGATTTAAGACCTGGGATTCCAGCTATTTTTAAGGAAGTTTAGTTAGGAGACCTGTCTTCTGGGACCTTAGTGCTATTTGGTGATGAAAAGACTAAACGTGTCTCTTTGTAAATTCTTAGGTTGATATGAAATGAACCTGAGGGATGAAAAGGACACACACAGACCAGCTGGCTAACCTGAAAGGGATTTTGCATTTTAAGAAAGTTAGTTATAGCAAGGGGGAATATTTGTGTGGGTTTATTTTATATTTTACAACTTCGCTAAATCTGTTAATTTGTTCAAGTAGGTTTTTGGATGATTTCTGGGATTCTCTAAGTATATCATCATATTATCTACAAAGAGTGATAGTTTTATTTCCTCATTGCCTATTCTAATCCCATTCATTTCTTTTTCTTATTGCTAAAGCCAACATTTCTAGTACAATATTGAATAATAGTGGCAATAATGGGCATCCTTGTTTCACCACTGATCTTACTGTGAATGCATCAAGCTTCTTTCCATTACAAATGATGGTTGATATTGGTTTTAGATAGATACTGCTTATATTTCAAGGGAAATTCCCTTTATCTCTATGTTCTCCACAATTTATAATAGGAATAGTTGCTTGAGACCAATCTTGGATTTCCTCTGGGGACACTGTACCCTAATCTGAGTTGTTTTGGTTTTTCCTAGAACCATAATAGTTTTCTGTGGTCAAGCTTCTATTATGTTTCTTGCTCATTTTCTTGTGTTTTCTTTTTGTATTTCTTCTTCTTCTTTTTTTACTTATATAGTCAAGTTCTATTCCCAAAGGAGGCTCTGTCCTAAGCTTCCTATGTGGCTCTATGCCTTAGGTTTGAGCACAGGGACTCCTTGTGTTTTCAGGGAGTAGCTTTGCCTGCTCTTTTCATGAAAAGCCTGATTTCCCAGAATTTATCTTCTGAGCTGGGATTGGTGGCCACCCAACTGGTCTGCTGCTCTACTGAGCCAGGACTGAGGGTTTCAGTTGCAGATCTGCTGTGATTAAGATCCTCTCACTTCCTTTCCCAGACTGCAGCTGAGCTGGCCTGAAAACCCTTTTCACCCCAGTGAGACTGACTGTTTAGAGGCTTGGTTTTTTGTAGTTTTCGAAGCAAACTGGTAGAGCTGGAGCCCATTTATGGCTTCACTCTGCCATCTTGGCTTAGGACTGTGTCTTATCTATGTGTCTTATCTAAAAGTTGTGTATTTGGTCCATAGTAGGTACTCAATTCTTTTTGCATGGTAACACATAGTAGATCATCCTGAGAACTTCTATGGCTGAAAAATTTTGGGCCTGAGACAAACATAATCCCTTTTAGCTTACTGAGGTCTGCCAGTAATTGGACTTCAATGTCAGAGCCTCCAAGAAGCCAAAGTCAATGCTACTCCACTATGGGGTAAAAGAATTTTTTAAAAAATTAAAACCTATCAAATAAAAAAAAAGAAAGAAAGAAAGAAAAGGAAAAGAAAATAAGCAAGAAATAAGAAAAAAAATTTGACCATAAAAAGCTACTATGGTGACAGAGCAGACCAAACCATGAATTCAGATGAGGACAGAATGTCCACAGAGAAAATCTCTAAGAGTGATATAAATTGGTCTCAAGCCCAAAGAGACTTCTTGGAATGAGAAAGGAAATGGAAGGTATGCATGAGAGAGTCAAAAACTTGGAAAAGGAAGGGAAAAAAAAATTCTGAAGAAAACTCCTTAAACTGTAGACTTAACCAAATGGAAAAAGATATACAAAAGCTAACTGAAGAAAATCACACATTAAAAACTAGAACAGGACAAATGGAAACTAATGATTTATGAGACAGCAAGAGTCATACAAACAAAATAAAAAGAATGGGGAAAAAAAGAAGAAAATGTGAAATACTTCTTTGGAAAAATAGCTGACCTGGAAAATAGATCCAGAAGAGACAACTTAAAAATTATTGGCCTAACAATGCCATGGACAAAAAAAAAAAATTGTCTGGATAGCACACACAAGAGACCATTAAAGAAAATTCCAGTGTTCTAGAAACAGAGAAGGAATTACTGATGAAAAGACTCTGTTGATCACCACTGGAAAGAGATCCCACAAGGAAAATCCCAAGGAACAGTGTTGGGAAACTTCAAAACTACAATCTCAAGGAAAAAATATTGCAAGTTGCCAGACAAAAACAATTAAAATATCAAGGAGCAATCATCAGGATTACCCAGGATCTGGCAGCTTCTAAAATAAAGTACCAGAGGGCTTAAAAATACATATTCTGGAAAGCAAAGAACCTGGGATTACAACCAAGAATTGATTACCCAGAAAGATTCAGCATTATCTTTTAGGGGAGGCAATGCAACATTGATGAAGTAAGAGACATTCAATCATTTCTATTGAAAACATCAGAACTAAATAGAAAATGTAATCTACAGTCAAAGGACTCAAGAGAAGCATAGGAAGGTAAACAGCAGAGAAATATATATTATACTGTTAACAAACAGTTTACATTCTGAAAAAAAAGAGGAAAGGGGAAGTATAATGAGAAAATTACTTCACATGAAGATGTGCAGAGGGATGAATAAGCATTGTCTGAAGTTTGATCTCATCAACTTTCACTCAGAGTAATCATTCAGTTGAGTATAGAAATTTATCTAATCTTATAAAGAATTAAGGGGAGAAAGAGGGGAAAAAAGAGAGGGATAGTATAGAAGAACAGAAAAACTAGGGGAAAAGATATAGAAAGGGAGAACAGTTGATAAAATATAAGGTAGAGTCCCTCTAAAAAATGAACACTACTAAGAGAAGGAAGGAAAAGTCATAGGAGATAAAGTAGTCGGTGAGGTATATTTAAAAAAAAAACTAGTAAGAGAAAGAGAAGAGGTGATAGGACATAAGGTAGTAGGTGAGGTGGATTAAAAAACATTACTAAGAGAAGGAGGGAAGGGTGATAGGAGATAAGGTAGGTAGGTAAAAAATATATATGAATGAGGACAAGGTGAAAAGAGAGAACAAAAGTGTATACAGGAGAGAAAATAGGATGGACGGAATTATAGAACTGGTAATCAGGACTATGAATGTGAATGAGCTGAATTCTCCCATAAAATAGAAGCAAATAGAGTGGATTAAAAAACAGAATCCTACAATATGTTGTTTACAAGAAAAACATTTAACACCGAATAGCATGTTCAGACTAAAGGTAAAAGGCTGAAACAGAATTTATTATGCTTTAGCTGAAATAAAAAGTAGGGGTAGCAATTATGATCTCAGACAAAGCAGAAGTAAAAACAGATCTTATTAAAAGAAACCAGGAGGAAAAATACATCTTGACAAAGGATACAGTAAATAATGAAGTACTAACCATATACTAAATGTATATGTCCCAAATGGTAGAGCAGCCAAATTCCTACAGAAGATTTTAAGCTAGTTATAAGAAGAAACAGATAGCAAAACTATTCTAGTGGGGGACCTCAAACTTATCCCCTCAGAATCAGACCAATGTAACCACAAAATAAGCAATAGAGAAACTAGGGAAGTTAATAGGATCCCCGAAAACCTAAAAATGATAGAACTTTGCAGAAAATTGAATAGGAACAAAAAGGAATACACCTTTTTCTCAGCAGTATATGGCAACTAAACAAAAATTGACCACATATTAGAATATAAAAACCTAAAAATCAAAGGCATAAAGGCAGAAATAGTAAATGCTTCCTTTTTAGATCACAATGCTATAAAAATTATATTCAATAAAGGTCCAGGGAAAGAGTGACTAAAAACTAATTAGAAATCAAATAATCTAATTCTAAGAATGAGTGGGTCAAACAACAAATCATAGAAACAATCCATAATTTCATTGAAGAGAATGACTATGAGACAACATACCAAAAGTTAGAGAATGCAGCTAAAATAGTTCTAAAAGGAAAATTTATATCTTTAAAGAGCTTCATAAATAAAATAAAGAGAAGATAAATGAATTAGTTATACAGTTAAAAAAGCTAGAATAAAAATTAAAAAGCTGCA
Organism: Antechinus flavipes; assembly: GCF_016432865.1. Classification (NCBI taxonomy): domain Eukaryota; kingdom Metazoa; phylum Chordata; class Mammalia; order Dasyuromorphia; family Dasyuridae; genus Antechinus; species Antechinus flavipes. The sequence goes on from NC_067402.1 coordinate 260,132,544, forward strand.
ATTAAAGACCAAGTTAGAAATTCTGAAACTCAAAAGAGAGATTTATAAAATAGGAACTAAGAAAACTATTGACCTAATAAAACTTAAGAGTTTGCTTTATGAAAAAAGCCAACCAAGATAAATCTTTGGTTAATTTTATCAGAAAAAAGGAAAGGGAAAAAAAAAAAACAAGATTTTATATGCAACCTAGGAAATTTTAAAATATTACATAAATTTTTAAAATTAAAATAAATGATTCTATTAAAAAGACATTATTTGTATCAATACATGGCCTAAATGTACAACATATCCATTAGAAGATTAGTAATAAAAACAGTCAGCCAACCATGAAAGCCTTTGGCTTCAGTCATTTCAGGCTCTTCTCACTCATATACATCTACTTTGGCTTTGTTAAGTCAGATTCGCCTATGTACAGAAGGTCCATATATGTAACTATGTACATAAGTTACATGGTAATGACTTTATTTCTTGGCTTTTAGGATAAGTAAAAATATTAAGAAAAACTCAAAATATAGCCTGTCACTTTGTATTTTCTAAAGTAATGAATAAGTGATACTGGAAATGGCATGAAAATTAAGTTTACATCAGGGCAGAATTTCATTGCTTCTAAGAATACTTATAGAAAGAAAGAAAAAACAATACAAAATATAATTTAGACAAATGAATATTGTATTTTGAACCTTCAAATTTCTAGTCAGGATGCCACAGATTTTCGGTATTTAACAAACAAAATTAAACATATGTGCCCTTTTTAAAAAATCCAATTTGGAAATTAACTTTCCTATGTATACTTTCTATGACTCATTGTATCTATCTGTATTGGACAACTAAATGAAGTATTTTGACAGAGCAATAAAGCTGATACTATAAAGTACACATTTAACACCAGCTGCCTTGAATTATAATCATTAACTTCAAACCTGCTTTTTACCTGTCTTTATATGAAAATCATATTGTAAATCTTTATTTTAAATTGAAAATATGGATAAATAAAGTGTTTTCAAGCACTTAAGATTTGTTTGGGACAGGAAAGTTCTTATTAAAATCATCTAAGGAAAAAAATAGCATATATGTAGATAGGGCTATAGATATACAACTGAGCAAATCGTATATTAAGTTGCATTTTCTATGATTACTAGAGTCTTCTTTTGCTCTATATTGTGTACATTAGATTGACCTGTTGTGTACATTAGATTGACCTGCTGTTTCTAGTAGTTTGGTTGAAGGGATGAAGCAAGGAGTAGACGCTATTTGCTCATCCTAGTACAAGATATCCCTACCTCCTGACTCCTGACATTTTCACTTGATTTCCATCAACTCATCTCTCATCTCTCCTTTTCATCGCTCTCTTGCCTTGCTTGGCTTACTCAAATCCCAGCCAAAATCCTACCTTTTACAAGAAAATTTCCCCAATCCTCCTTAATACTGATGTCTTCCTGTTTGTCCTGTATATAATTTCATGTTTGTACTTAGCTATTTTCACATTGTTGCTTCTGTAGGAATGTGAGTGCCCTGACAGTGAGGATTTTCTTGTATCATTCTTTGTATACACAGCCCTTAGTGCAATGTCACTTACATAGTAGACAATATATTTATTGAATGACTGTTCCTCACACATAGCACTCCATCAGCTGACACAAAGTATCTTCACTGGCCGTTCCCCTGTCTGGAATGCTCCTCACTTCCATTTCCTAGCTTCCTTCTAGTCTCAGCTAAAGTCTTGCCTTCTGTAAGAAACCTTTATCCATTACCCTTAAAACTAGTGCCTTCCAACTGAGACTACTCCCGCTTCAGCTTAGAAGTATCTGATTTATACTTGGTTGTTTTCACCCTTGTAATCTTATAATCTCTCTCTCCTTTACAATGCAGCATACTTCTTCAGCATACATTTTATACACTCCCCAAACACCCTCATTTTACATTTCCTCAACTTTCTCATTTCATACAGTGTACTTCATCCTACCTTGACCTGATACCAAGATACTTATACCTTTGATCACCCACAAATGCAGCACTGCCAGCCTTAGAAAGCCTCCATTTCTTATCTCATCACACTCTCTTGTCATTCCACCTTTTTCTTTGCCTTGCAAACTTAAACTGTGTCCTTCATTCAGACTGTGACCTCTAATCCCAGACCATCACTTCTGAACTAGCTCTTCTTTCCCCAACTTAATTCCTTGGTGAACCATTCAATATGTTTCTTCAACTCTACCTTGCCTTCCTTTGAGTCCATTGCCCACTTATCATGTTGCCAAGTGTATCCTGCTCAGACTCACCCTTGAATCACTCCTGCCCTGTGCTGCCTTTGCTCATATACACATGCTACTATATAAAGATAAGAGATAATCATGCAACTGTGTTTACTAGGGCCACTACTACATAATCTCAGTTGGGCTCTGAAAGACTATTCTTTTATATCTCATTTAATCAATCAAATACTTTCAGCCACTGTCTTCTCCTTCACTTATCTCACATGAAGAGGTGGCCCTTCTCCTTGCCAATGAAATTGCCTCTAAACATACAAGCAATACCATTCTATCTTACCTATCATTTCTCTTAACATTCCTCTTCTCACTGAACTTCAATCATTCCCTGCACCCTGGTTATTTCCCTGCTTGCCTACAAATATCCCCAAAGAACCTTCACTTGTTCAATCCATTCCCTCTATCATCCCAAATCTTTCTTGTCTTTTGTAGCTAAATGCCTTGAGAAGGCTATTGGCAACTGGTATCTCCACTTCCTCTCCTGTCTCTTTTAATACTATGTTCTATCTTCCAAATTCTTCAAAAATACTAATGATCTCTTAATTGCCAAATCCAATGGGCTTTTTTTCAATTCTCATCTTTACCTCTCTGCAATCTTCCTTGCTGATTAACTCCTCTGACTGATCTCAAATGCAGGGGCAATCCTTGCTCCTCCATTTCTCTGTATCTATTGCTGACACAACTAGTAATGGTTTAATAAAAGCAGCAATTTTTTGCTTTGGCACTTTTATTCTTCACATATTCTTTCCATATTTCACTAGGTGGAGCAGTTAGGTGGCATAAATTAATAAGAGTTCTGGGCCTAGAGTCAGGAAGATTCATCCTGAGGGGCAGCTAGATGGCAAAAAGGAATTAATTCTGGAATTAGGAGGATTTGAGGTCAAAGCTGGCTTCACACACTTAATACTTCCTTGTTGTGTGACTCTAGGCAAGTCACTTAACCAGGTTTGCCTCATTTGTCAAAATGAACTTAAGAAAACAGCAAACCATTCCAGCAACTTTGCCAAGAAAATTCTCATTTTAGACATGACAACATTTCAGCATAAGAGAATAGTATTTGTCCCCCTGTCATCACTAATTAAGAATAAGTTAGCTGGACCTGGCTAAAAATAAAAAAAGGAGTTTACCATTCATTAAAAATGAATTAGGCACTTTCCAACAATGAGATGACTAATGCCAGTTCCAATGATCTTGTGGTAAGGCTTTCTTTATTGCATCCAGAGAGAGGACTGTGGGAACTGAATGTGGATCACAACATAACATTCTCACTCTTTTTATTGTTGTTCACTTGCATTTTGTTTTCTTACTCACTTACTTTCCTTTTTTGATCTGATTTTTCTTGTGCAGCAAGAGAATTGTATAAATATGTTTATACATATTGGATTTAACATATATTTTAACATCTTTAACATATACTGGATTGCTTACCATCTAGGGGAGGAGGTGGGGGGAAGGAGGGGAAATCTGAAACATAAGGCTTTGCAAGGGTCAATGTTGTCAGATTATCTATGCATATGTTTTAAAAATAAAAAAAAATTATTTAAAATGATTTTTTAAAAATGAATAGGGACCAAAACCATTTGGCTGACAGAGTAGATGATCACTGAGAATAGGTTAGTTTCATGGAACAAAACAATCAATAACTATAGCAATCTGTAACTCTGGCCCTGTTTCCCTCCTCATCCATGGGATAATTACAGTACAACAAACTATTATTCACCTTTGTTATGCAGCTGTTGGATAGCCCTGGGAACAAATATCGCTTACAGACACAATCCTGGGTGGATTATGGCCAAATCCATCAGGGACCCAGTTTATATATAACAATTTTCTCACCCTTGACAAGCTCCACAAGGGCTGGCTCCCCTTCTAGACTTGCTCAATAAAGTGAAGTTAGCCTCATTGACACGTAGCCTTCTTTGCTTCTTGGGTTATTTAAGTCACATTATGCTTATGCACAAATTGTCATCTCATGCCAATCTGATAGATTGACCACTCTTAATGCCCATCAAATGCTCTTGGGTGACATCTAGTGGTTGCGTCCAAGATTGCCCTTAACAAATTCTCACTTAAAGCTCTTGTATGAGATACTACCAGGGGACCCAGCATTAACTTCCTCCCTCCCTACTCCCCCCATTCTCTCACTCCAGTAGCCAAAGCTGCTCTGGCACAAGTTATAAACGCTCTTCATTCAGAGTCTCATCATTATGACCCAGAACTTCCAGTTACCATGTCTCTTTCTCCTGAGTACTCTACAGCCTTGCTCCACCAAGGTGATTCTATTTTAAAAAAATTTTTTTTTTTCCCTTCTATTCAGCCTCACCATGTGATTTTACCTTATGCCACTTCAGGCAGGACGCTTCCTGCAAACAGCAATTAAAAGAACTCTAAAGCTTCCTTGTTCCTCTCTGTGTGTCTCAATCCTTTGTGTCTACTCCATCCTTTATGTCTACCCAAGCTAATGAACTCTGCAGTTTTTCAAGTGGCAGTCCTCTGCAGAGGCTCTAATGTGTTTCAATTGTTTTCAAATCTTCAAGCTCTCGATCCCGACTGTCTTATATTAGCCACATTCACTTGGACACTCACACATCTCTCAGCTAAATCACTCTATAATTGGTTGCATCTTAGAGGAGAGCAATCTCCACAGATCTTAAAAAGCTGTCCTGCTTGTCTTCTCTTCTCCCCACCCTCTTTCCCTCCCTCTTTAACCCCCAGGGTCAATTTCCCTAAGGATCTCTGGCAGAGTGACTCAAGGTTCAATGTTTGGCCACCTCCATTATCTTTACTTCCCTGTAGAGATTTATTCCTCTTTCACTTTGGCCTCAGCACACAGTACTGAACAGTGCAGCAAAGCTCATTTTCTTCTCGTTTTTGTGTCCTTGGGTGTCCCAGCTTCTCTTAAAACAAACAATGGTCCTGCAAATGCTTTTTCTGCCTTTTGCACCTTTTGTGCCTCTTTCCTCATTATCTCACAAGTATTCCTCACAACTCCCAAGGTCAGGCTATTGTGGAGCACACCCACCTGGACATCAAAGCCTATCTCCTTAAACAGAAAGGGGGAGTTAATGGCTGTGTGTAATCACTCTTCCCCACGGCACAATTAGCACAGGCGATATTCACTTTGAATTTCTCGACTTTTGACTCAGCTTCCCTGGCCAAGTGGTTTTTACTCCACCCACTCCAACAAGTACCCAAGCCCTCCACTGGTGGTCATGACCGGCCCCCTTCATTGATTTCACAAATTATATGGAAAGATCTGGCTACAGGGTAGTGGGTCGGTCCAGCCATAGTGGGAAAATGGGAGGAGGGATCTGTTTTTCTCATTACAGATTTTGAGGACAAGATAACCATGCCCTGGAGACCAGTATGGCCCATTGAGAGTAAAGCAATGGCTGAGAAACCATCAAGATCTTACTGTGCCTGCTTGTTCTTCTATCACCCTTGCATGTATCCATGGAACTCCACTGAGTCTTGTGGGATGTTCCACAGTGGTTTTTGCTGGTGACCTGGGAAGATCCACTTATTCCCCTCAGAGGGATGGTGGTCCCTAAGACCGCTCATGCTATGGACATACCAATACCCTCCACTATAAAACACTTGCCTCATGAGAATGTCATGTTATCACCCATATCCCTTTTTCTATTCTCCCTGTTGTTGCCCCACAATGGTATGATTGCCCTGCCCAAGCAACTCTGTGTTTTCTTCAGCATAATGGAAAAAAGCAATATATTTCATGTATCATTTCAGGTGTTATGCTTCTAGCAGCTCTTATTGCTTCCACAACATCCATCGCTGTTGCTGTACAAGCTGTTGGTGAAAATGAACAAACAGCTCAATGTGAAAATCTTCTACAACATAATGCCATTTTTGCTTTGCAAAAACAAGAAGCTATTAATCAGAATTTATTACAACTTATTATTGAAATAAGAGATACTATGTTAGGTTTAGGAGATCAAGTAGATTACTCAGAACCACAGCTTATGTTGAAATGTGATTATAGGGGGAGCTAGGTGGGGCAGTGGATAGGGCACCAGCCCTGAAGTCAGGAGGACCTGAGTTCAAATCTAGTCTCAGACACTTAACACTTTCTAGTTGTGTGACCCTTAACTCTAATTGGTTCAGAAAAGAAAAAAAAAAAAAAAAGAAATGTGATTTTAGATTTCACCCTCTGTGTGTTACCACTGTAACAGATAATGCCCACTTATTTGTTGTATTCCATTGGTGTTAATGTGACAATCTTTGAAAAAAATCATTCAGGATATGAACTGGGCTTCTATACATCAATCTGACCCCAAAGGCATTGATGAATTCAGGAAGTTGTTCCAGCAAGCCTAGCCTTCTTTGCACTCTGCCCTCTTCTTCCGTGGTTCTATTATCACTGCTCTCTTGTTGATATTCACATTCTATTGCCTGATCCCTTGGCTTTGTCAAGTTGCAGGGGGTTTGTACAAAGCAGATGGTGGTTATTGATCATCTGGTACTTCTGCAACAAATTGCCTGCTTTCCAGTCATTCAGACTTGCTTAGTCTGTACTTAGTTTGCAAAATTCCAAGTCATTCTGATCTGGCACTGAAACCCTCCTATGGGCCAGCCAGCAGACTGGCAAAGGCTGAAAAGGACTGGGAACAGATATGCTGGAATGGAATGGTAAATAGGCTGGATAGGAGGAGAGACCGTTTATCTGAAAACGTTAAAGTTTCTCCTTGAACTCTAAATTCACAGTCCCTTCATACTCCAACTAATTTTTCTGCTTTTTTTCCCCTTTTGTTTCCTTAGCAACTTTGTGGTTTTAGAGCTTAAAAGAGAAGGCTCAAAAACTACAAAACACTTTCTACATAAATAAAGTCAGATCTAACCAACTGGAAAAATATTAAGTGCTCTTGGATAGGTTGAGCGAATATAATAAAGATGACAAACATTACCTAAACAATTTATTAGTTAAAAAGTTAAAATTTATTTTAAAATAAATTAGTTTTTAATTTAGTAGTTAAAACTATTTTAATGATCTAGAAAAAATAACAACAAAATTCATCTGGAAGAGCAAAAGGTCAAGACTTTCAAGGGAACTAAAGAAAAAAAAAATGAAATGAAGGTGGCCTACCTGTACCAGATCTAAAACTATATTTTAAAACAGTGGTCACCAAAATCATTTGGTATTAGCTAAGAAATAGACTAGTTGATGAGTGGAACAGGTTAGGTTCACAGGACAAAATAGTCAATAACTAATAATCTAGTGTTTGACAAACCCAAAGACTCCAGCTTCTGGGATAAGAATTCACAGTTTGACAAAAACTGCTGGGAAAATTGGAAACTAGTATGGCAGAAACTAGGCATTGACCCACACATAACACAGTACACCCAGATAAGGTCAAAATGGGTTTATGACTTAGGCATAAAGAATGAAATTATAAATAAATTAGAACATAAGATAGTTTACCTCTCAGATCTATGAAGCAGAAAGGAATCTGTGACCAAAGAAGAACTAGAGATCATTATTGATCACAAAATGATTATATCAAATTAAAAAGCTTTTGTACAAATAAAACTAATGCAGACAAGATTAGAAAGGAAACAATAACCTGGGAAAACATTTTTACAGTCAAAGGTTCTGATAAAGGCCTCATTTCCAAAATATATAGAGAATTGACTAATTTATAAGAAATCTAGCTATTCTCCAATTGATAAATTGTGATGACCACGTATTTAAAATCAGCAGGAGTCAGGAATTCAGGTTAAGGGAAAAATCTTCAATCTTTATTCTCAGGATACGTGAAGAAGGATTGTGATAGCAATATGGGCAAGAAAGATTGTGATAGCAATATGGGCAAGAAAGATTGTGATAGCAATATGGACAGCTGCGACAGGAAGCCAGCTAGCAGAGGGGGATCGGAGGTCAAGGGGTGGTCGCGATAGCAATGCGAGCAGCTGTGACAAGACGCCAGGCAGCAGCTTCTCTTTCTGCTTCCTTTTCCACCCCCCTGCCTCCACTCACCAAAAAACATCATTTCCTATACAACACATCAGGACTTGCACAAAGAGTGGGTGGGGGCCATTCTTTCTCCAACCATATATCTTAAGAGAGTATGGTCCAATTACTATTTAGCCTCATGTGCTTGGGACATCAGTGCATCAACTCAAGCCTCAGCCCATTACATCTCCCGCTTTCTTTTGTTTTACATCACAGGTGGTCATGCCATCCCTGACTCCTCAGGGAGGTCAGAGCTCCTAAGGGAAGGTGACCACACTCTTCCTGACTTCTCAGGAAAGGAGGTGAAAGCACCAAAAAGGAGGTGATCGTGACCCTCCTGACTTCTCAGGAAGGGAGGTGAAAGCACTAAAAAGGAGATAATCACGCCCTCCTTGACATCTCAGGAAGGGAGATGAAAAGCACCAAAGGGCAGTGGGGATTGCTAGCGGGTCTCTGGGCTGAAGGGTCTTATTAGAAACAGGTATGCACAAATCCATCAGCATGGGAGGTATTACACAAGCACACAGCAATAATGCAGAGGCTATTAGTGATGACTCTCCTCACAGTCAGTGCAGGCTTGATGTGGTGTAACAAACATGAATTGTACATGCAAGTAACGGTATAAAAACAATATAAATCAACATGGTGCTGTAAAAGATTGCCAGAAGTCCTAGAAGGAGAGTATGTAAACAGCAGTCACACATACGCCTTTTTCAGCAGCCAAGAGATAATCCAAAACCAATCTATTGTCCATTGCTTCACATATCAAGGAATCCAATGATCCCCCCAAGTTTTTGAAGTCCTGCAAAAGTCTTTTTATGTGTTAGGGAATCCAATGATTCCAGCAGATTTTGAAGTCCTATAACAGTCTTATCATTTCTCAGAAAATCCAATGATTCCTGAGGGCTTTCAAGTTTTATGTCTCAAAGAATCCAATGATTCCTGAGGGTTTTCAAGTCCTACAACAATCGTATTATGTCTCAGAGAATCCAATGATTCCTGAGGGTTTTCAAGCCCTACAACAATCTTATGTCTCATAGAATCCAATGATTCCTGAGGGTTTTCAAGTCCTACAACAATCTTATCATGTCTCAGAGAATCCAATGATTCCTGAGGGTTTTGAAGTCCAACAATTTTCTATATCCATGAGTCAAACGCCATAACTGCCATGCTCTTTCAATGGTAAGCACAATTAGTAAAAGAACCACCCGATATTTCTTGGGTCTTCTCCTTCGTTTCAAGGGTCTGCTTCATCTCTCTGCGATGGACAAGGCGAATACAGCTCGTTGGCACCCATCTGATTCCTTCTCCACCTGTAAAGATATAGGCAAACCCTCTTCCCCAAGCAGTTAGCCTATCTGGTCCCTTCCATTCCCACTTTCTGAGTCTCTCCACATCACCTGGCAATTATCTAGAAATAGTGGAGCTGCTCTCACTGGACACTGCCCTTCCGGTGGGTTATAAAACTTGTCTGCCAGAGCCAGTGCATCTTTGGCAAAAAGCAAGAAGTTAATAGTATAAAGGGCTATATTTAGAAGTTCTATAGGGTTACCTGTGGCTCCCCCTTTCTTTTGTTTTTGGAACAGCGTCTTAATATCTCTGTTTCTCCTCTCTACTATTGCCTGACCTTGAGGATTAAATGGTATGCCAATGGTGTGTAAAATCTTATACTGTGCACAAAAGTGTTCAAAATGTTTAGAGATATATGCAGGTCCATTATCTGTTTTTATTTCTTTTGGCACACCCATAATTGTGAATGCTTGAATGAGGAATTAAGTGACCACTCGGGCTGTATCTTTTGCTGCTGGTATTGCAAAAGTGAATCCTGAAAAGGGGTCTACTACAACATGGATAAAAGACAGATGACCAAAAGATTTATAATGGGTCACATCCATTTGCCAGATTTCATTGGGTCTCAAACCACGAGGGTTCTTCCCTGGAGGGAGCATAGGAGGGTGGAAAGGAAGGCAAGCTGTACAGCTTTTTACTATGCTCCTAGCTTCCTCTTTTGTTATCCCAAATTGTAAACGCAAAGCTCGAGCAGCCTGATGGTATTTAGAATGGGATTCCTGGGCCTCCAGAAATAAAGGCGTACTGGCTAACATAGTTAAAAGGCTATCTGTCTTTAAATTCCCATCAAAAATAGAGCCTGGGAGTACACTATGTGAGTGGACATGCAAGATATAAGTCTTGCCTGGAGACTTTCTCACTTGCTCTTGAAGTTCCTTAAAGAGCTGATATATATTAGAAGCTGCAAATTTTATTTAGGCTGTGGCAATTCTTTGTACCGCACCTACTGAATAGGCTGAATCAGATATTTTATTTATGTCTCCTGGGTAATAAGTGAGAACTAGCATGATGGCATATAATTCATTCTGCTGAGTGGACAGAAAAAGAGTTCTGACTACTCTCTTTATAATTCTGACTACTCATGAGAGTATACAGCACAAATATTGTGTTTGGATGCATCTGTAAAGATAGTTGGTCCTTTAAAAGGAACTTTAGAAACTTTTTCTTCAAGAATCCATCACCAACTATGTAAAAGTCTGGTTATCTTTAATGGAGACCCGTGTGTAAAATTTGGAGCTGTGGCTAATAAAATTTGCTACTCTGGGATGGTCTCACAACACACATTAATTTGTGTATTGGTGTAAAAGGTGTATATCTTGTCAGGTCTTGTCCCAGATAATTGTACTGCTTGCTTAATAGCCTTTAATAAAATTCTAGCCACAAGCACTGGGTAAGGAGTAAGGCTTTGTTCTGGTTGTGCCGGGAAGTTCACCCATTCTTATTACACTGTCTCTTTGATGAAGGACTGCTGTGAATGCCTCTTGTGTGGCAAAAACTGATATTTCCAAGGGTTTTTGAGTGACTCTTTCATCCACATTGGATAAAGCCAGTTCAACTTTTCTCAAAGCCTCTTGAGCTTTTTTTGTAAACTGGCATGGTGAATTTAAAGCACTGTCTCCCCGTAAAATGTCATATGATGGTTGTAACTGATAAGTAGTCAAGCCTAACACTGGTCGCATCCGTTGGATATCTCTTATCAATTTCTGAGAATCATTTAAGGTGTTTAGCTTCTCTGTTCTTAAAGACAGTTTTTGTACTGTAAGCACCTTAGGGTATACTTCATATCCTAAATATTGAAAAGGAGCATGTCTTTGAATTTTTTCTTCAGCTATGTACAATTTGTAGTATCTTAGTCTTTATATGGTCTTTTGTAGACATGCTTCTAGCATTTTGTTCCTCAGGTGCACATCCCAGTATATCATTCATATAATGTAATAGCATAACTTTTGGAAATGCTTTTCTTACTAGAGCAAGAGCAGCAGCAACATACATTTGACACATAGTAGGGCTGTTTTTCATTCCCTGTGGCAAAACTGTCCATTCATATCTTTTATAAGGCTCAGCTAAGTTAACACTGGGCACTGAAAAGGCAAATCTTTTCATATCCTCCTTATCCAGAGGGATAGAATAGAAACAATCCTTAATATCTATGACCCAGAGAGGTCATTCTCTAGGCAATTGAGTAGGAGATAGAAGTCCAGGCTGAAGAATTCCCATAGTTTCCATCTGTTCATTCACTTTTCTTTAATCAGTGAGCATCCTCCATTTTCCAGATTTCTTTTTTACAGCAAACACTGGGGAATTCGAAGGACTTAGAGAAGGTTGTACATGTCCTTGTTCAAGCTGTTCCTGTACTATATCTAATAAGGCCTGAATTTTATTGCTACCTCAGGGCCAATGTTCTATCTACACTAGTGTATCAGTTTTCCATTGGATAGGAACAGGTGAAAGTGTTGGCAGGCCTTCAACAGCAGCCCTGCTTAAAATACTGAAGTACTCATTTTTAACCCTAATTGTTATAAAACATCTCTCCCCTACAGATGGGGATTTTTTCAACTATAAAAGGAGTAAAAACTCCTGTTTTGCTTTCAAGTCTATCTCATAGGGGCAGCACTAACTTCAGCTGCTATTGATCCTCCTACTCCAGACATGTAGGTGTCTGCTTTAATCTTTGGCCAGTGACTGAGCCAATTGGCACCTCTAATGACTGTATGATCTGCACCTGTATCTACCAATCCTTCTAATGGTAGGCCATTTATATAGATCATAAGCATAGGTCAGTCAGCTGTTATAGCTGCTGTCTAGTATATTCCTGGATTTTGTGGTCTGGAGTCAGAATCTGGGTGACTATCACCAGGTTGCTTGCTTATTAGGATTCTGTATGAGTAAACCTGATGCTACTACTTCTCCTGGGTGATAAGTCACACATTGTCTACCTGTATTAGTGACTGGGATATTATCTATACATTCCCCAGTTTCCCACATCAGTGTGTGGATGGACACTGTTTTGTATGTACAAAAAGGAGGTGAAATGGTCAAGCCCACTGTGCCTGGAGGCAAGGGATCCATAGACTGGAGAGGAACAAATTTCACCTCTCCAGGGGTTATCTCAGTTGTCCCAGCTGCATATAGCTCTATTCTCCCCAACTGTAATTCCTTTCTCCCATCAGGTTGCTTCCTGGCTGGTTGATTGTAAAATCCCCTTCTCCCATCATATGGCTTTCTGGATGATTGGTCATGTCTAGGCACTCTCTGGATGCACTAATGTCTGCCATCATGCCCCAAGTGTTTTCTGCCTTGGGCCCTGGGGCTGGGCCCCTCATCCCGTTTCCCTGAATCTGTCTACATTCTGAGGCTCAATGGAAGCCTCTGTTGCATTTTGGACATGGGGTATTGGGTCTTGTTCTCCCACCCTGTTTTCCCATTCTGTCTCTATACCAACATTGAGCTTTCAGATGCCCTACTTTTCCACACTGAAAGCATCTACGAGTCTCTCTGGAAGTCCCTTGCCAAGAGGGACTCTGTCTTCCCATGTTTGGATTTTGGGCAGTCTGCATCATAGCCTGGCTATAAAAGGCATCTGTGCCCAATGTGGCACAGCGTCTTATGATCTCCTCTAAAGGAGCATCCTTGTACAGTCCTAGTATAATTCTTCTGCAAACCTCATTAGCATTTTCCTTAGCAAGTTGCCTTATCAAAATGTCTGTTATTGCATTTTTCTCATTTGTTCTTGTGATAGCTGTCTGCAAACATCCCACAAAGTAAGCAAAGGATTCATTTGGCCCTTGTGTTATTTTTGTGAAGCCCCCACCCTTGTCACCTTTATTGTGGAGAGAAGCCCACACTTTGATAGCATTAGCAGCAATTTCCTCATATGCTACTATAGAATAATTAATCTGTATTCCGACATCTGCATAAGAACCTACACCTGTTAGTAGGTCACAGGTAATTGCAGCATGAACTCCACTTTGACTATTTTTTTGGGCTTGTATCCTACAGAGCTCATTATATTCAGAAAGCCACAAGTAGTTTTGTCCAGGTTCTAGGCATATCCTTGCTATAGATTTCCAGTAATTAGGGGTCAAGATTTCAAAAGCTAAATTCTGTAATAACATCTTAATATAAGCTGATGTAGCCTCATAAAGAGTGCAAGCCTTTTCCAGGTCTTTGAGGATTTCTATATCAAAAGGAGCGTATCTTCTACTATCTTGACCTGAAGAATTAAACTATTGAATTACAGGAAAAATGTGGTGTTGAAATTCCAATACATCTCTCCCTTCTGCTTTGGGCTTAATTAGTCCCTTTTGCAATCTACTCATAGGACATCCTGGAGGGTGGAGTTGATGGAGGGGAGTCAATTACCTGCTCTTTAGGTGGGGCTAAAGCTGCCTCAGATTCACCACACCCTTGAGCCTCACTTAAGTCTCCATGCCCTGGGGGATATGTTCATTAATCTGTTCTTTGTCTTCCTCCTTTATCAGGCTTCCCCATTTGGCTATTCCTAGAGTTTTTTCCTTTTCTTCTATAACTTATACAGTTTCTTAAGGCCAACTGTATTACATTGTATAAATAGAATGCCTCGATGGAAATTGAATGAGGATCGTTTTTGTTGTAATATGCGGAGAGCTGTTGTCCAATTAATGTCCAATTATCTGGAGAGATTTGCTCTTCCTCTAAGAACCAAGGGGAGGTGCATTTTAATGTACCAAGAAGTCTAGCTGTCTGTTCCCAAGTTATAAGTAGCCCTTGATCTTCTATCAGCTTAAGCATGCTTTCTATAGCGCCACTCCTAGGTGGAGGTGGGGGTGAGGGGGTTGGAGTGGGTGATGGAGAATCTTTAGCTAGGATCTGGCCCATTTCAGCCAAAAAAGGTTACTGGTTTAGTCTTTAAGAAAATAAGTTCCCTGTTTGTCTATAATACTCACCTAAGTTCCTGGTCACTGAAGACTTCTTCAGTGAAAGTAGGGTCCTTGGTTCCCATGCTTGGGTGCCAAATGTGATGACCATGTATTTAAAATCAGCCAGAGTCAGGAATTCAGGTTAAGGGAAAAATCTTCAATCTTTATTCTTAGTAGAGGTGAAGAAGGATTGCGATAGCAATATGGGCAGCTGCGACAGGAAGCCAGCTAACAGAGGGGGATCGGAGGTCAAGGGCAGTCGCGATAGCAATGCAAGCATCTGTGACAAGATGCCAGCCAGCAGTCTCTCTTTCTGCTTCCCTTTCTACCCCCCTGCCTCCACCCACCAAAAACGTCATTTCCTATACAACATATCAGGACTTGCACAAAGAGTAGGTGGGGCCCATTCTTTCTCCAAGCATAGATATTAATAGAGTATGGTCCAATTACTATTTAGCCTCACGTGCTTGGGACCTCAGTGCATCAACTCAAGCCTCAGCCCATTACAATAATTGATCAAAGGATATCAACAGACAATTTTCAGATGAAGAAATTGAAATTATTTGTAGCTTTATGAAAAGATGCTCCAAGTCATTATTAATCAGAGAAATGCAAATTAAGACAACTCTGAGATACCACTATACACCTCTGATTGGCTAGGATGACAGGAAAAGATCATGCTGAATGTTGGAGAGGATGTGGAAAAACTGGGACACTGATACATTGTTGGTGGAATTGTGAATACATCTAGCCATTCTGGAGAGCAATTTGGAATTATGCTCAAAAAGTTATCAAACTGTGCATACCCTTTGATACAGCAGTGTTTTTGTTGAGCTAGTACCCCAAAGAGATCTTAAAGGAGTGAAAGGAATCCACATGTGCAAAAATGTTTGTGGCAGCCTTTTTTTAAGAAACTGGAATCTGAGTGGATACCCATCAGTTGGAGAATGGTTGAATAAGTTATGGTATATTAATGTTATGGGATATTATTGTTTTATAAGAAACAATCAGCAGGATGGTTTTAGAGAGGTCTGGAGAGACTTACATGAATTGATGCTAAGTAAAATAAGCAGAATCAGGAGTTCACTGTACACGGCAACAGCAATATTACATGTTGATCAATCCTAGACATGACTCTTTCCAACAATGAGATGATTCAGGCCAGTTCCAATGATCTTGTGGTGAAGCGAGCCATCTACATCAAGAAGGAACTGTGGGAACTGAGTGTGGATTACAACATAACAGTCTCTTTTTGTTGTTTGCTTTCATTTTGTCTTCTTACTCATTTTCTTTCCTTTTTTATCTGATTTTTCTTGTGCCACAAGATAATTGTATAAATATGTTTACATATATTGGATTTAACATATATTTTAACATATATAACATATATTGAATTGCTTGCATCTAAGAAAGGAGTGGGGAGAAGGAGAAAATTTGGAACACCAGGCAATGCAAAGGTCAATGTTGAAAAATTATCAATGCATATGTTTTGAAAATTAAAAGCTTTAATTAAAAAAAAAAACACTTTTAAACCTCTCCCAACCCTGTTTTATAGAAGAAGAAAATGACATCCCAAGAGTGTGAAAGACTTCCCAGGTCATGCAGGCAATAAGGGGCTTTGATTTCATGTTCTGTTCTTTTCACTTTTCTCTTAGTATGAGTCCTCTGGCTATAGTAGACGTCCAAATAAAGCAGTACTGTCACTACCAAAAAAAAAAAAATGATTAACAAGAAGGACCGGTGACTCCAATTTTCCGTACTTGTTATCTAATCCCTAGGAGGCAAAGGCTGACCTTGATCCTGTCTCAGGTGCTGAGAGGGATTTCTTTTCCGAGGGTTAATGGTGGTGGGGGACAAGGACTCAAATGGAAGGATGGTGGGGATGTCTTTGGCTCCTCCGGTGCGGGTCTTCCCTTCTCTCCCCCTCCCCAAACATTTGCTCTTACCGCTTCACTTTTTCCAGATCATTCACGTTGTGCTTTCTGAGCAGCAGCGGCTGCTGCACCTTCGCCACATCCCCGAGCAATGTAGCTTTGTGGATCTTCCCGAGGTTCTTGCTCCGGACCAGGTAACCTTCTGCGATATATAGCTAGTATCTTGTAGTTCGTTCATATAGCACTTTTCATGCTTTATCTTTATTTTTTACTACACTTTTAATTTGGGCCCCAAGTAACAAGGCAGCTTGATGAAGGGGCGAAACTGCCGGCATGATGCTGGAATACTATCCAAGTTACACAGACATAACAACAATAAGACCAGCACAACAGCTCTGTAGCCCTTCAGTTTGACAGTCAGTCTAATAGGTCTCAAATTCCAAACTTTCCCTCAGAGCCTCCCAGTTCATTGTGAGGATTAAATGGGCATTACATATGCAAATAATTTGAAACATATACACATATGCTAATTATTGTGATAGTAAAGCTGGAGGGAAAGTGTTCCTTTAAGTCCCTTTAAGAAACTGTATTTCCAAATCCCCAGGACCAGATGGATTTACATGTGAATTCTACCAAACATTTAAAGAACAATTAACTCCAATGCTAAATAAACTATTTGAAAAAATAGGGATTGAAGGAGTCCTACCAAACTCCTTTTATGACACAGACATGGTACTGATACCTAAACCAGGTAGGTTGAAAACAGAGAAAGAAAATTATAGACCGACTTCCGGCCAAGATGGCGGAGAGGAAATACACTTCTGTGTAATCTCCGTGTTTTTCTCTCATTATTCATTTCATTTCATGCCTCTGAATTAATGCTCGACTGAAAAAAAACCATACAATTACTTACCAAGAGAAACCATCCTTGAGACTCGTCAAGAAAGGTCTGTTTTTGCGCGAGGGCGGGGACGGTATTTGGAAGCAGTCTGCGGGCAGCAGCGGCAACCAGAGCACAGATAGCAGCTCAGAACCGGGTGGAGCGGAGTGGGGGCAGGGCGCGATCGCAGCCGTCTCTGCGGTGAGAGCTTTGCTATAGGAGCAAGTCAGCAGCCCAGCAGAGAAGCTAAAAACACCGGGGGTGAAGAATACAATCCCAAACAGCTGGAGTTTCTCGGGACCTGGCCACCCCTCCCCCACAGTGTCTTAGCCCGCTCGGATCTCAGAGCGCTCGGATCTCAGTGCGCAGGCGCCATAGCACAGTAGGACCTGTGCCTCACGAATACCCTGCCCCTCCCCCAAAGAAAGCAGCCTCCATTCAAGGGGTTTTTTTTTCCTTCTGTTTCTTTGATAGTTTGTCTTTGATAAATAGACAGAATGAGCAAGAAACTGAAAAAGAATTTAACCCTGGACAGCTTTTATACAGATAAAGAGCAGACTCCAAACCCTGAGGAGACTAAAAACAAACAGTCCCCAGGTGAATCCCCGAAGGAAGAGACCTTATGTCCCTCAGCACAGATGAATCTCATGGAGGAAATTAAAAAGGCTCTCACAAGGGAGCTAGAAGAAAAATGGGAAAAGGAGAGGGAGGCTCTGAAAAAGGAGAGGGAGGCTTGGCAAAAGAGCCTGGAGAAGTCAGTTAAAGAGAGAGTGGATAAAGAAACCAAATCCTTGAAAAATAGGATTAGTGAACTGGAAACAGAAAACAGCTCTCTAAAAAACAAAATTGGCGAAATGGAAAAAAATTCCACAGAACAAAAGAACTCAATTGGACAATTAGAAAAAGATCTTAAAAAAGTGAGTGAAGAAAATACCTCACTGAAAATCAGGGTCGAACAATTGGAATTGAATGACTCGAGGAGACAAGAAGAATCAGTCAAGCAAATCCAAAAAAATCAAACAATGGAAAAGGATGTGAAATACCTTCTGGGGAAGACAACAGACCTGGAAAACAGATCCAGGAGAGACAACCTGAGAATCATCGGACTTCCAGAAAAGTATGATGAAAAAAAAAGCCTGAACACTATCTTCCAGGAAATTATCAAAGAGAACTGCCCAGAAGTCATAGAAACAGAAGGTAAAATAGACATTGAAAGAATTCATCGATCCCCTACTGAAAGGGATCCTAAAATCAAAACACCAAGGAATATAGTGGCCAAATGCCAGAACCCTCAGGCAAAGGAAAAAATACTGCAAGCGGCTAGAAAAACCCAATTCAAGTATCAAGGAGCCACAATAAGGATCACCCAGGATCTGGCAGCATCCACATTAAAGGATCGAAGGGCCTGGAATATGATATTCCGAAAGGTTAAGGAACTTGGTATGCAACCAAAAATAACTTACCCAGCGAGATTGAGCATCTTTTTCCAGGGAAGAAGATGGACATTCAACGAAATAAGCGAATTTCATCTATTTCTGATGAAAAAGCCAGAACTTAACAAAAAATTTGATCTACAAGCACAGAACTCAAGAGAAATCTAAAAAGGTAAAGATTAATCTTGGGAACTATATTTCGGCTGTAAAGATGTATAAAGAATACATGTATACCTTGTTCTAGAAACTAGTTGTGGAAAGGACATTGTACTAGAAAAAAGGGAAAGTGGGGGTACTACATTTCATGAAGAGGCAAAGAAAACCTAGTAAATCTGAGAGAAAGAATGGAGAGGAATGAAAATAGTGAGTATTTTACTGCTTTCAGAATTGGCAGTAAGAGAAGAATTTTAGACATATTCAATCTATGGTGAAACTTCTCCCACCTCATTGAAAAGTGAGAAGGGAAAAGTGAAAAAGGAAGGAATAAGCTAAGTGGAAGGGAATACGGTAACTGGGAGGGAAAGGGGTAAGTTGGGGGGGGAACTCTAAGGGGGGGAGGGATACTGAAAAAGGGAGGGCTGTGAGAAGCAAGGGGAGCTCACAAGCTTAATACTGGGAAGGGGGGTAAGGGAGGGGGTAAGGAGTAAGAAGGGAGAAAAGCATAAACCGGGGTTAACAAGATGGCAAGTAATACAGAATTGGTCATTTTAACCATAAATGTGAACGGGGTAAACTCCTCTATAAAGAGGAAGCGGTTAGCAGAATGGATTAAAAGCCAGAATCCTACAATATGTTGTATACAGGAAACACACCTGAAGCGGGGTGATACATGCAGGTTAAAGGTAAAAGGTTGGAGCAAAATCTACTATGCTTCAGGTGAAGCCAAAAAAGCAGGGGTAGCCATCCTGATCTCAGATCAAGCTAAAGCAAAAATTGATCTAATCAAAAGAGATAAGGAAGGGCACTATATCTTGCTAAAGGGTAGAATGAATAATGAAGAAGTATCTATATTAAATATATACGCACCAAGTAGTGTAGCATCTAAATTCCTAAAAGAGAAATTAAGAGAGCTGCAAGAAGAAATAGACAGTAAAACTATAATAGTGGGAGATCTCAACCTTGCACTCTCAGAATTAGATAAATCAAACCACAAAATAAATAAGAAAGAAGTCAAAGAGATAAATAGAATACTAGAAAAATTAGATATGATAGATCTCTGGAGAAAATGTAATGGGGACAGAAAGGAGTACACCTTCTTTTCAGCAGTTCATGGAACTTATACAAAAATTGATCATATATTAGGACATAAAAACCTCAAACTCAAATGCAGTAAGGCAGAAATAGTGAATGCATCCTTTTCAGACCATGATGCATTGAAAATTACATTCAATAAAAAGCCACAGGAAAGTAGACCAAAAAATAATTGGAAACTAAATAATCTCATACTAAAGAATGATTGGGTGAAACAGCAAATTATAGACATAATTAATAACTTCATCCAAGAAAATGATAATAATGAGACATCATACCAAAATGTATGGGATGCAGCCAAAGCGGTAATAAGGGGAAATCTCATATCTCTAGAGGCCTATTTGTATAAAATAGAGAAAGAGAAGGTCAATGAATTGGGCTTGCAACTAAAAATGCTAGAAAAGGAACAAATTAAAAACCCCCAATCAAACACTAAACTTGAAATTCAAAAAATAAAAGGAGAGATCAATAAAATTGAAAGTAAAAAAACTATTGAATTGATTAATAAAACTAAGAGTTGGTTCTATGAAAAAACCAACAAAATAGACAAACCCTTAGTAAATCTGATTAAAAAAAGGAAAGAGGAAAATCAAATTGTTAGTCTTAAAAATGAAAAGGGAGAACTCACCACTAACGAAGAGGAAATTAGAGCAATAATTAGGAGTTACTTTGCCCAACTTTACGCCAATAAATTCGACAACTTAAATGAAATAGAAGAATACCTCCAAAAATATAGCTTACCTAAACTAACAGAGGAAGAAGTAAATATCCTAAACACTCCTATCTCAGAAAAAGAAATAGAACAAACTATCAATCAACTCCCTAAGAAAAAAACCCCAGGACCAGATGGATTTACATCTGAATTCTATCAAACATTTAAAGATCAATTAACTCCAATGCTAAATAAACTATTTGAAGAAGTAGGGATTGAAGGAGTCCTACCAAACTCCTTTTATGACACAGATATGGTACTGATACCTAAACCAGGTAGGCTGAAAACAGAGAAAGAAAATTATAGACCAATCTCCCTAATGAATATTGATGCTAAAATCTTAAATAAAATATTAGCAAAAAGATTACAGAAAATCATCCCCAGGATAATACACTATGACCAAGTAGGATTTATACCAGGAATGCAGGGCTGGTTCAATATTAGGAAAACTATTAACATAATTGACTATATCAACAACCAACCAAACAAAAACCATATGATCATTTCAATAGATGCAGAAAAAGCATTTGATAAAATCCAACAGCCATTCCTAATAAAAACACTTGAGAGCATAGGAATAAAAGGACTTTTCCTTAAAATAGTTAGGAGCATATATTTTAAACCTTCAGTAAGCATCATATGCAATGGGGAAAAACTGGAACCTTTCCCGGTAAGATCTGGAGTGAAGCAAGGTTGCCCACTATCACCATTATTATTCAATATTGTATTAGAAACACTGGCCTCTGCAATAAGAGTCGAGAAAGAGATTAAAGGAATTAGAGTAGGCAATGAGGAAACCAAACTATCACTCTTTGCAGATGATATGATGGTATACCTAGAAAACCCCAGAGATTCTACTAAAAAGCTATTAGAAATAATTCATAATTTTAGCAAAGTAGCAGGATACAAAATAAATCCCCATAAATCCTCAGCATTCTTATACACCACCAACAAAATCCAAGAGCAAGAGATACAAAGAGAAATTCCATTCAAAATAACTGTTGATAGCATAAAATATTTGGGAATCTACCTACCAAAGGAAAGTCAGGAATTATATGAGCAAAATTACAAAAAAGTTTTCACACAAATAAAGTCAGACTTAAATAATTGGAAAAATATTAAGTGCTCTTGGATAGGCCGAGCAAATATAATAAAGATGACAATACTCCCTAAACTAATCTATTTATTTAGTGCTATACCAATCAGACTTCCAAGAAAATATTTTAATGATTTAGAAAAAATAACAACAAAATTCATATGGAACAATAAAAAGTCGAGAATCTCAAGGGAATTAATGAAAAAAAAATCAAATGAAGGTGGTCTAGCTGTACCTGATCTAAAATTATATTATAAAGCAGCAGTCACCAAAACCATCTGGTATTGGCTTAGAAATAGATTAGTTGATCAGTGGAAAAGGTTAGGTTCACAAGACAGAATAGTCAACTATAGCAATCTAGTGTTTGACAAACCCAAAGATTCTAAATTTTGGGATAAGATTTCATTATTTGATAAAAACTGCTGGGATAACTGGAAATTAGTATGGCAGAAATTAGGCAAGGACCCACACTTAACACCACATACCAAGATAAGATCAAAATGGGTCCATGACCTAGGCATAAAGAACGAGAGTATAAATAAATTAGAGGAACATAGGATAGTTTATCTCTCAGACTTGTGGAGGAGAAAGAAATTTGTGACCAAAGATGAACTAGAGACCATTACCAATCACAAAATAGAAAATTTTGATTATATCAAATTAAAAAGCCTTTGTACAAACAGAACGAATGCAAACAAGATTAGTAGGGAAGTAACTAACTGGGAAAACATCTTTACAATTAAAGGTTCTGATAAAGGCCTCATTTCCAAAATATATAGAGAACTGACTCAAATTTATAAAAAATCAAGCCATTCTCCAATTGATAAATGGTCAAAGGATATGAACAGACAATTTTCAGATGAAGAAATTGAAACTATTACCACTCACATGAAAGAGTGTTCCAAATCACTATTGATCAGAGAAATGCAAATTAAGACAACTCTGAGATATCACTACACTCCTGTCAGATTGGCTAAGATGACAGGAAAAAACAATGATGAATGTTGGAGGGGATGCGGGAAAACGGGGACATTGATGCATTGTTGGTGGAGTTGTGAACGAATCCAGCCATTCTGGAGAGCGATCTGGAATTATGCCCAAAAAGTTATCAAACTGTGCATACCCTTTGATCCAACAGTGTTTCTATTGGGCTTATACCCCAAAGAGATACTAAAAAAGGGAAGGGGACCTGTATGTGCCAAAATGTTTGTAGCAGCCCTGTTTGTAGTGGCTAGAAACTGGAAAATGAATGGATGCCCATCAATTGGAGAATGGCTGGGTAAATTGTGGTATATGAATGTTATGGAATATTATTGCTCTGTAAGGAATGACCAGCAGGATGAATACAGAGAGGCTTGGAGAGACCTACATGGACTGATGCTAAGTGAGATGAGCAGAACCAGGAGATCATTATACACTTCGACAACGATATTGTATGAGGATGTATTCTGATGGAAGTGGATTTCCCTGACAAAGAGACTTAACTGAGTTTCATTGGAGAAATGATGGACAGAAACAGCTACACCCAAAGAAGGAATACTGGGAAATGAATGTGAACTATTTGCATTTTTGATTTTCTTCCCGAGTTATTTTTACCTTCTGAATCCAATTCTCCCTGTGCAACAAGAGAACTGTTTGGTTCTGCAAATATGTATTGTATCTAGGATATACTGCAACATGTTTAGCATATATAGGACTGCTTGCCATCCTGGGGGGGGGGGAGGAGGGAGGGAGGGGGAAAAAACGAAACATAAGTGATTGCAAGGGATAATGTCGTGTAGAAATTATCCTGGCATGGATTCTGTCAATGCGAAATTATTATTAAATAAAATAAAATTTATTATTAAAAAAAAAAAAAAAAAAGAAAATTATAGACCAATCTCCCTAATGAATATTGATGCTAAAATCTTAAATAAAATATTAGCAAAAAGATTACCGAAAATCATCCCCAGGATAATACACTATGACCAAGTAGGATTTATACCAGAAATGCAGGGCTGGTTCAATATTAGGAAAACTATTAGCATAATTGACTATATCAATAACCACCCCCCCCAAAAAAAAAACATATGATCATCTCAATAGATACAGAAAGCATTTGATAAAATTCAGCATCCATTCCTAATAAAAACACTTGAGAGCATAGGAATAAATGGACTTTTCCTTAAAATAGTCAGGAGCATATATTTAAAACCATCAGTAAGCATCATATGCAATGGGGAAAAACTGGAATCCTTCCCAGTAAGATCTGGAGTGAAGCAAGGTTGCCCACTATCACCATTATTATTCAATATCGTATTAGAAACACTAGTCTCTGCAATAAGAGTCGAGGAAGATATTAAAGGAATTAGAGTAGACAATGAGGAAACCCAACTATCACTCTTTGCAGATGATATGATGGTATACCTAGAGAACCCCAGAGATTCTACTAAAAAGCTATTAGAAATAATTCACAATTTTAGCAAAGTAGCTGGATACAAAATAAATCCCCATAAATCCTCAGCATTTTTATACATCACCAACAAAATCCAACAGCAAGAGATACAAAGAGAAATTCCATTCAAAATAACTGTTGATAGCATAAAATATTTGGGAATCTACCTACCAAAGGAAAGTCAGGAATTATATGAACAAAATTACAAAAAAGTTTCCACACAAATAAAGCCAGACTTAAATAATTGGAAAAATATTAAGTGCTCTTGGATAGGCCAAGCGAATATAATAACGATGACAATACTTCCTAAACTAATCTATTTATTTAGTGCTATACCAATCAGTCTTCCAGGAAAATATTTTAATGATCTAGAAAAAATAACAACAAAATTCATATGGAACAATAAAAAGTCAAGACTCTCAAGGGAATTAATGAAAAAAAAAAAATCAAATGAAGGTGGCCTAGCTGTACCTGATCTAAAATTATATTATAAAGCAGCAGTCACCAAAACCATTTGGTATTGGTTAAGAAATAGATTAGTTGATCAGTGGAAAAGGTTAGGTTCACAAGACAGAATAGTCAACTATAGCTATCTAATGTTTGACAAACCCAAAGATCCTAACTTTTGGGATAAGAATTCATTATTCAATAAAAACTGCTGGGATAACTGGAAATTAGTATGGCAGAAATTAGGCATGGACCCACACTTAACTTATAAGTTATCTTGGTATATACCAAGATAAGATCGAAATGGGTCCATGACCTAGGCATAAAGAACGAGATTATAAATAAATTAGAGGAACATAGGATAGTTTATCTCTCAGACTTGTGGAGGAAAAAGAAATTTGTGACCAAAGATGAACTAGAGACCATTACCAATCACAAAATAGAAAATTTTGATTATATCAAATTTAAAAAGCCTTTGTACAAACAAAACTAATGCAAACAAGATTAGAAGGGAAGCAACAAACTGGGAAAACATCTTCACAGTTAAAGGTTCTGATAAAGGCCTCATTTCCAAAATATATAGAGAACTGACTCAAATTTATAAGAAATCAAGTCATTCTCCAATTGATAAATGGTCAAAGGATATGAACAGACAATTTTCAGATGATGAAATTGAAACTATTACCACTCATATGAGTGTTCCAAATCATTATTGATCAGAGAAATGCAAATTAAGACAACTCTGAGCTACCACTACACACCTGTCAGATTGGCTAAGATGACAGGAAAAAATAATGATAAATGTTGGAGAAGATGCGGGAAAACTGGGACACTGATGCATTGTTGGTGGAACTGTGAACGAATCCAACCATTCTGGAGAGCAATCTGGAATTATTCCCAAAAAGTTACCAAATTGTGCATACCCTTTGATCCAGCAGTGTTTCTATTGGGCTTATATCCCAAAGAAATACTAAAGAAGGGAAAGGGACCTGTATGTGCTAAAATGTTTGTGGCAGCCCTGTTTGTAGTGGCTAGAAACTGGAAATTGAATGGATGCCCATCAATTGGAGAATGGCTGGGTAAATTGTGGTATATGAATGTTATGGAATATTATTGTTCTGTAAGAAATGACCAGCAGGATGAATACAGAGAGACTTGGAGAGACTTACATGAACTGATGCTAAGTGAAATGAGCAGAACCAGGAGATCACTTTACACTTCGACATCGATATTGTATGAGGATGTATTCTGATGCAAGTGGATTTCTTTGACAAAGACTCAGTTTCAATTGATAAATGATGGACACAAGCAGCTACACCCAAAGAAAGAACACTGGGAAACGAATGTGAACTATTTGCATTTTTGTTTTTCTTTCCGAGTTGTTTTTTACCTTCTGAATCCAATTCTCCCTGTGCAACAAGAGAATTGCTCAGTTCTGCACACATATATTGTATCTAGGATATACTGCAACATATTTAACATATATAGGACTGCTTGCCATCTAGGGGAGGGGGGTGGAGGGAGGGAGAAGAAAAATCAGAACAGAAGCGAGTGCAAGGGATAATGTTGTTAAAAAAAATTACCCTGGCATAGATTCTGTCAATATAAAGTTATTATAAAATAAAATAAAATATTAAAAAAAAAGAAAAGAAACTGTATTTCCTTTTGATCTGTGATCCCTTTTGGAGTCTCAGCCCTCCTGAGTAAGGCATATCCCTCCAGATAAGTTATCTTTGTGGGATGTCAGGGCCTTTGATTCAATTAGAAATCCTGGTCAAAAGGCAACCCTTTGAAATGTTGTTAATTCCAATAGGAGATCTAAGCTGAAAATTGATAAGCATCTAATCCTTTGGACCTTGACTCCTGAAGCCCCAAGACTCCTTAAAAAGCCCATTATCTAGACTCATTCTTCACAGAAGGCCCAAGCAATTTGCTAGGACTAAAAAAGCCCACTAAGAAAGCATTCTCTGTGCCAAATTCCATTTCCCTAATAGGTCTTTGCTGTTGTAGAAGTCAGTCCCTTAGCAAACTGGTTTCTATCCAACAATAAATTTTTATTTTGCAATTATTAGTTTGGGAATAAGTGAATTCTTTCACTTTAAACCTGCGGCTGATTAAAAGGGGATTTTAACAACTCTCTTATTGCCACTAACCTCATCACCAGCAGGAATTGAGGGGGTTCAAACCTCATCATTTTTGGCTCCCTGACCAGGAATCAAAGGGAGCCAAACCTCATCATGTTATTGATAATTGTAGAAGTGGCACAAAGTACATAGGGTTGGGCAATAAAGAAGATCTGAGTTTAAATCCTGCTTCAAATATTCTTGAAATGTGTTACCTTAATCATCAAACCTTTATTAGTATCAGTTATTTAATTTATAAAGTGGGAATAATAATCATAGCTATCAACAACATTATTAAATATTCCTGAAAATGATAATTATTGCTGCTTATACCATATCACTTGAAAATCATAGTAATGAAAGAACAATCCTTTTGTTAACAAACATAATTGCAGATGTATTATTAGGAAAGAGTATTATGCTCACAATTATACAAAGTCCATTTTACATAATTGAATGATTAATGCCTAGACATAAGAGTGATATAAATTTAGCATCAGGTTTAAAATATTTTCATAAATTCTGCTTTGTAGATTTTCATTTTTGGTATGTCCATAAAAATCTGTCACTAAGTTAATTGGCTTTTAATGGGACAAGAAACAAATTAATTGCATTCATTACAAAGTAAAATTTAATAATGGCTGCAAGTAGTAATTGACATGAGCTGAGTTGTGAAGTCTGCTTTTTCAGTTACCCCTCTGGACCCTGATCTTCAAACTTTGCCCCAACTCTTGTATTTGTATCTTTAGCATTTAGAATAGTATTCTGAGACATAGTAAGTGCCTAAGAAATGCTTGTCAATTGACTCAACTGTTACTGTTTTTCAACCAACTCCTCATTCTGTTTGAAATAAGCTCTGCCTCAAAAGCTGCTGTGCTAGATATTATCCTGAGTGGATAGAGAGTACCTTTGACAGATTGGGCTTCTGTGGAGCCAGGAGAAGTTAAGTAAATTCATTTTCTCCTAAACAAAATAGTACCAAACTTGGGAAAACCAGTTTCAAATTCAGCACTACTCTTAATATTTCTCATGGACTTGAATTCTTGCTCCTGTTCCCTTCTCTCTGAATAGAACAGACATTGTACTTTTGGAGATAGTTTAAAAGAATAAGGCTCTTGTCTTGATTTTGTAACGCTATTATCCTATGCTTTATCTATTAAGAGCAAAAGGTACAATGAATGAATGGCTTTCAAGACAAGTTGTATTCTGCTTATTTTTAACTATTTTAAAGTTAATTTTCAGGGAGAAGAAAGTCATGAAAATAAAATTTGTTATAAAAAATTTTAAAAAAAGAAATGAAGTAATAATGGCAAGTCTAGAAGGAAACAAAAAGTCTGAGGACTTGTATTAATTGGTTCAAGATAATCAACAAAATCAGGAGAGTAATTCATACAACAATAAAACATTTTTATCTTCATTTTATTTTGTTTTTCTGTTAACAGGCATTAATTTTCTCTCCCTCCTAGCACTTCCCCCTATTTGAAAGAAAAACAAGACCAATGTATCAAAAATGCATAGCCAATCGAAACCAATTCTCACATTGTCTCTGCCTACAAATGTGTATCTTTTTATAGTGGTAAAAATTTGCAATAAAGAAAATCTGAGGCCCATAATTTTAAGCATGATCAAATTATTAGCAAAGCTAATATTTCCAATAAAAAAAAGTTAATGGCTCTTCAGTAGTCCAAGTTAAACATTCAGAGCAGTTTTTTTATGCAATTGATTATATAGGGTGCAATGATGCACTAAACTGGACAAAAACTGTGATTGTTTTAAAGCAGAGTTGCATGATGGATTTGCATTTTGTTAAATCATTCTGATTTGCAAGATCCCAGGATCCCAAGAATTGATGTCAATGGGGGAAAATGGAGTTGAACAACATCCTTTGGAAAGTCCTGTGCCAGATACCATTTGACAAGAGACATTCAGGGCTAG
Source organism: Antechinus flavipes (assembly GCF_016432865.1). Lineage (NCBI taxonomy): Eukaryota > Metazoa > Chordata > Mammalia > Dasyuromorphia > Dasyuridae > Antechinus > Antechinus flavipes. The sequence goes on from NC_067402.1 coordinate 260,161,209, forward strand.
GCAAAATATCTCCTGACCAGCTTGATTCATCCTTTCCTTATGTCCCTCATGAGTCAGAAACTGATTGTAGCCCTTCAGATTTGTGAATCTAAACACATAAAAATATATTGCAGAGACTCATACAATTAACTCCGTATGGTATCCATAGATTAAATTCAGTGATTAATGAAAACTCTTAACTGTTACTGTTTAATTTAATTCCACATTTTTCTACATCTTTATTTCACCATCTGTTAGTATCTCATTTAGTTTGTCATTTGCACTCTGGAATCATGGTTAGTCCTTGCATTGGTGATATTTTTAAGTATATAAAAATTATTTGTCCCTAAAATGCTTTTGGTATTGTGTGAATTGTTTTCCTGGTCCTTCTTTCTTCACTCTGCATTAGTTAATATCACTCTTCCCAAGTTTCTCTGAAAACATTTCTCAGTACTTCTTAGGGCAGAATAGTATTCTGTTTTATTCATATACCATTATTTATTCAACTGTTATCTAACTCATGAATACATCTATTTCTTTGGCTCCTTGTCCCCCACCCACAAAAAAAAAGTGTTTTTAATTTTTTTTATATATTCATGGATCCTCTTACTCTTTCTTTGAGCTCTTTCACATTTAGGCTTAAAAAAGATTCACTGGGTGACAGATATATATGACTTAAGAATTTTAGGGTATATTTCTGAAAGTGCTCTCCAGAATGGCTAAACCAGGTCACAATTCAATCAACAATACATTAATATAATTGTTTCCAAAACATTTTCCCCTCCAACATTTTTTTTTCCTTTTTTATCTTTTCCCATTTACTGGTCATGAGCTACAACCTTAGACATATTCTAATTAGCATTTCTCTAATTACTAATGAGTTAGAATTTTTTCACATGGCTGTTAGATTTTTTTTCATTGAAACATACTTCTTTTATTATTTTGTTTTTATTTTTAAAGTATGTGACATTTTGATGTTTGTGAAGCATTTTTACATTTTGAAGGTTATGCATAAATATTCATTTTATTTTTTTTCTTGCAAGTGAGATTTTGTTTTATTTTTTCTTAATTTTTTATTTGAAAAAACAGAGTAAGAAAAAAGTTTAACAGAAAAAAAATAAAATAAAGCAAAACAAAGAGTATATAACAATAAATTACTAAATCAAAAAAGTATATATACATATTAGCAGAAGTAATTATATTAAATATATATATATATATATATATATATAATTTTATAAATTGTTCTTTGGTTCTGTGCTGCACGTCTTATTTACTATATTCTTTTTTTCCCCCTTTCATCCTCCCCATCAGTCCCAAGCAAGCTACATTTAAGAAAAGATGTATTATGTATAGATATATACATACATACACACACTTACTCCCACACCCACCCCACATACTCACACATCTTTCATATCCTTGCCATGCTATTACCCAAGGATACAACACCCCCCCCCCTTTGTCTTCTTCTCTAACTCTTTGCTTCCCCATCTGTCCATCCCTCCCCCTCTTTTTTTTTTTTTTTGTAGATTTTGGAGGATGTTATACTTTCATGGTAAGATTTCTTGATTTACAGATGGACAAAATTGATCCTCATTATTGCTTTAATTTCTTCTGCATTGATGCTAAGTTCACCCTTTTCATTTTTGATGCTAAATTGTCTTTTCTTTTTCTAATCAAACAAATCAAAGTTTTGCTGCATTTTTCATAAAATCAACACTTAGTTTTATTAATTCCATAGTTTTCTTCCTTTCAATTTTATTCATCTCTCCTTTGATTTTCAGAATTTCTAAGTTGGTATTTAATTGGGTTTTTTCATTGTTCTTTTTCTGTTTTTTTTTTTTTTTTAGTTGCATGCTCCTTTTCCTCTATTTTATTCATGTATGAATTTAGAGATATAAATTGTCCCCTAAGAACAGTTTTGATTGCAACTTATACTGTTTGGTATATTATCTTATTATTGTTATTCTTTTGGATTAAATTGTTTCTATGATTTGTTGTTTGACCCTATTATTGTTTAGTATTAGATTATTTAATTTGCAATTATTTTTAGTGTCTTTCTCTGGTCTTTTATTGAATGTAATTTTTATTGCATTTGACATGAAGATGCATTTGTTATTTCTGCCTTTCTGCATTTGGTGATGAAGATTTTATACTCCGGAACATTTTAACAAGATGTAGCTTCCTTTTTTATATCTTTTAATTAGGTTTTTAAAACATTTTTTCCCTTTGAGATCTTAATTTTTCCCCCTGCTTTTTTTCCCTTGCTTCTGCTGAAACATAATATATTCTGCTCTAGCCTTTTATTCTTGTGTATATTTTTCAATTGTGCCTTTTGTAGACAACATGTGATTTTTAATCTACTATGCTATCCATTTACATTTTACTGGAGTTCATACCAATCACATTCTCAACTATGATTACCACCTGTGTGTTTCTATCCTATTTTCTCCCATGTATATACAATTTGTCTTTTCCTACCCTATCCCTCCTTAGCTGTATTTTGTTTCTGACTACCCCCTCTGTCAGCCTTCTCTCCCTTCTATCATCCCTCCTCCGTTTTCTTCCCTCTTTCTTTTTCTTCTTTATAGATTACAACACATTTGTGTATAGAGGGCTAATGTTGAATATTTCTATGTATAGGAAGATTCGAGTCCAGTTATTATTGAGACCTGCTCTCTGCAAGGGCAAACAATTCAAAGCATTGGCTCACCACTTCCCTTAACAATGAATGAAAGACATATTTGAGATAAATTTTAGGATAATCTTGATAGAGAATGCACATGAAAGGAGCATCTATGCTATTTACGACCTTATTATGATATCTTGTTATTGCTAGTGAACTGAAATGTCAAAATATTGTCTATGCATTAACCCTGGAATATAGATGCATCACCTGGAGGCAGCTTAAAGATTTGTGAGCTAAAATTGATGAGATTAAGCTTCAGACAATGGTCATCCTCCTCTTTTCCTCTAATATAATAGGTTTTTTGTGCCATCTCTTGTGATATGATTTACTCTATTTTATCTTCCCTTTTCTCTCCTCCAAATACACTCCTTTTCAGTGTCTCTTTCTTTAATATCACCACATCAGAATCAATTATACCTATACCTTCTATCACCTCTAACTGCCTCAATAAAAGCTACATGTCTCAAGAGCCACAAGTATTATCTTTCTTTGTATGGATTGAAATATTTAACTTTTAAATAATTTATTTTTCAGGGAGGTCAGATTGAGGGAGGTGATGGTCAGAAGCAAAACAGTGGTGCGGGGAAAAGGGGGGAAAGGAGAGAGAAGTATAATGTGAGGAAAAATAGGATGGTGAAAAGAAATACAGAGTTGGTAATTTTAATTGTGAATGGGAATGTGATGAACTCTCCCAGGAAATGAAAGCAGATAACAGAATGGATTAAACGTTAAAAATCCTACAAGATGTTGTTTACAAGAAATACATTTGTACATATGTACAGAGTAAAGGTTAAAGTATGAAGCAAAATCTATTATGCTTCATCTGAAAAAAAAAGTAGGGGTAGCAAGCGAAAGCAAAATTTGATGAATATATTGATTTTTTGGTCCCTCCCACAAAGTATTTATAAATATTTTCATAATCATGGATACTTTTATTCTTTCTTTGATCTCTTTCACATTTAGGCTTAGAAGTCATACAAAAGTATACATGATTTAAGGACTTTGGTGTATATGTCTGAAATTTCTTTCCAGATTAGACCACCTTACAACTCAATCAACAATATATTAATATAACTTTCCACATTTTCCCTCCAGCATTTTTCCCCTTTTTATCTTTTCCCATCTACTGATCATGAGGTACAACCTAAGACTTATTCTAATTTGCATTTTTCTGATTACCAATGACTTATAACAGTTTTCACATGATTATTAAATGGATTTATTTTTCTCATGGAAACTTAACCTCTTTTGTAAAATTTCTTTTGTAAGACATTTATATAATAACGTTAATGCTTACAAAGCATTTTTCCATTTCTTTAGGTTATGCACCTACATCCATTTTAAAGAAATATATATATATATATATATACATCATGTTGAGAGAGAAAAAATCAAGATGAAAGAAAAAAAAACACAAAAAAGCAAGACAAAAAAAGTGAAAAAAGTATTCATTGATGCATATTTAGTCTCCATAGTTCTCTCTCTGGATACAGATGGCATTTTCCATTCAAAATTTATTAGGATTACTTTGGATCACTGACTTGCTAAAAACAACCAAGTCTATCATAGTTGATCATTATATAATCTTGTTGTGTGCAATGATTTCCTGGTTTTCCTTGCTTAACTCAGCATCAGTTCATATAAATTTTTCCAGGTTACTAAAAATCAGCCTGTTCACCATATTTTAAACAATAATATCCCATTACTTTCATATATCACAATTTATACAGCCATTTCTCAATTAATGCATGTATACTCATTTCCTAATTCTGTACCACCACAGGAAGAGCCACTACCAGTATTTTTACACATCTGGCTACTTTTCCCTGTTTAATATTTTCTTTACGATATATACCCAGTAGTGGCATTGCTGAGTCAGTTTGATAGTTCTTTAGGTAAAGTTCCAAATTGCTCTCCAGAATGGTGGGATCAGATCATAACTCAACCCACAATGAATTTGTACCTCTTTTCCCTTATGCCCACCAATATTTTTCATTATCTTTTCCTGTCATCTTAGCCAATCAGATAGAAATGAGATGGTACCTTAGGGTTCTTTTAATTTGCATTTCCCTAGTCAATAGTTATTTACAGCATTTTTTCATACGCCTATAGTTGGTTTTAATTTCTTCATCTGCTAATTGGATGTTCATATCCTTTGCCCATTGATCAATAGGGGAATGGCTTGCATTCTTATAATTTGAGTCAATTCTCTATTTTAGAAATGAGCCTTTATGAGAAATCCTGGATGTAAAAATTGTTTGCAATCTTTCTGCTTCCTTTCTAATCTTGGCTGCACTGGTTCCATTTGTATAAATGTAATCAAAATTATCAAAAATGTAATAAAAATGTAATCAGAAGTCTTGTTAGGTTATAAATTTTCCCTTCTCCAAAGATATCAGTAAATTAGCCCTTGCTCTCCTGATTTGCTTATAACTATCATCCTTTATGTTTAAAAACTCATGTATCCATTTTGAAATGTATATCATCATTTTGCTATAGGATGTGAGATGTAGGTCTATGATGAATTTTTTGACATACTCTTTTCCAGTGTTCTCAGCAATTTTTGACAAAAAATAATTTCTTATCTCAGAAGCTATAGTCCTTGGGTTTTATCAACAGTGGATTACTATAGTCATTGAGTATTATGCCTTGTGTGCCTAACCTATTCTATTGTTCTATCACTGTATATCTTTTTTTTTAATAACTTTTTATTGATAGAACCCATGCCAGGGTAATTTTTTTTACAGCATTATCCCTTGCATTCACTTCTGTTCCGATTTTCCCCCTCCCTCCCTCTGCCTCCCCCAGATGGCAAGCAGTCCTTTACATGTTGAATAGGTTACAGTATATCCTAGATACAATATATGTGTGCAGAACCGAACAGTTTTCTTGTTGCACAGGGAGAATTGAATTCAGAAGGTATAAATAACCCGGGAAGAAAAACAAAAATTCAAGCAGTTTATATTCATTTCCCAATGTTCTTTCTCTGGGTGTAGCTGCTTCTGTCCATCTTTGATCAATTAAATCTCTCTTTATCAAAGAGATCCACTTCCATCAGAATACATCTTCAAACATTATCATTGTTGAGGTATATAATGATCTCCTGGTTCTGCTCATTTCACTTAGCATCAGTTCATGTAAGTCTCGCCAGTCCTCTCTGTATTCATCCTGCTGGTCATTACTTATAGAACAATAATATTCCATAACATTCATATACCACAATTTACTCAACCATTCTCCAATTGATGGACATCCTTTCATTTTCCAGCTTCTAGCCACTACAAACAGGGCTGCCACAAACATTTTGACACATACAGGTCCCTTTCCTTTCTTTAGTATTTCTTCGACAACGATATTGTATGAGGACATATTTTGATGGAAGTGGATTTCTTTGACAAAGAGACCTGAGTTTCAATTGATAAACGATGGACAAAAGCAGCTACACCCAAAGAAAGAACACTGGGAAACGAATGTGAACTATCTGCATTTTTGTTTTTCTTCCCGGGTTATTTATACCTTCTGAATCCAATTCTCCCTGTGCAACAAGAGAACTGTTCAGTTCTGCAAACATATATTGTATCTAGGATATACTGCAACATATCCAACATATAAAGGATTGCTTGCCATCTAGGGGAGGGGGTGGAGGAAGGGAGGGAAAAAAAATCGGAACAGAAACGAGTGTCAATATAAAGTAATTATTAAATAAAAATTAAAAAAAAAGTGAGTGAAGAAAATACTTCACTGAAAATCAGAATTGAACAAGTGGAATTGAATGACTCGAGGAGACAAGAAGAATCAGTCAAGCAAATCCAAAAAAATCAAACAATGGAAAAGAATGTGAAATACCTTCTGGGGAAGACAACAGACCTGGAAAACAGATCCAGGAGAGACAATCTGAGAATCACTGGACTTCCAGAAAAGCATGATGAAAAAAAGAGCCTGGACACTATTTTCCAGGAAATTATCTTTTTTTTTTTTTTAGCTTCTTATATTCTCTCTCTCTTTTTTTTAAATTTTATTTTATTTAATAATAACTTTGTATTGACAGAATCCATGCCAGGATAATTTTTATACAACATTATCCCTTGCAATCGCTTATGTTTCATTTTTTCCCCTCCCTCCCTCCACCCCCCCCAAGATGGCAAGCAGTCCTATATATGTTGGATATGTTGCAGTATATCCTAGATACAATACATATTTGCAGAACCGAACAGTTCTCCCACTGCACAGGGAGAATTGGATTCAGAAAGTAAAAATAACTCGGGAAGAAAATCAAAAATGCAAATAGTTCACATTCATTTCCCAGTATTCCTTCTTTGGGTGTAGCTGTTTCTGTCCATCATTTATCCATTGAAACTCAGTTAAGTCTCTTTGTCATAGAAATCCACTTCCATCAGAATACATCCTCATACAATATCGTTGTCGAAGTGTATAATGATCTCCTGGTTCTGCTCATCTCACTTAGCATCAGTCCATGTAGGTCTCTCCAAGCCTCTCTGTATTCATCCTGTTGGTCATTCCTTACAGAGCAATAATATTCCATAACATTCATATACCACAATTTACCCAGCCATTCTCCAATTGATGGGCATCCATTCATTTTCCAGTTTCTAGCCACTACAAACTCGAACTACAGTTCGAGGGCTGCTACGAACATTTTGGCACATACAGGTCCCTTTCCCTTTTTTAGTATCTCTTTGGGGTATAAGCCCAATAGAAACACTGCTGGATCAAAGGATATGCACATTTTGATAACTTTTTGGGCATAATTCCAGATTGCTCTCCAGAATGGCTGGATTCATTCACAACTCCACCAACAATGCATCAGTGTCCCCGTTTTCCCGCATCCCCTCCAACATTCATCATTATTTTTTCCTGTCATCTTAGCCAATCTGACAGGTGTGTAGTGGTATCTCAGAGTTGTCTTAATTTGCATTTCTCTGATCAATAGTGATTTGGAACACTCTTTTATGTGAGTGGTAATAGTTTCAATTTCTTCATCTGAAAATTGTCTGTTCATATCCTTTGACCATTTATCAATTGGAGAATGGCTTGATTTTTTATAAATTTGAGTCAGTTCTCTATATATTTTGGAAATGAGGCCTTTATCAGAACCTTTAATTGTAAAGATATTTGCCCAGTTTGTTGCTTCCCTACTAATCTTGTTTGCATTCGTTCTGTTTGTACAAAGGCTTTTTAATTTGATATAATCAAAATTTTCTATTTTGTGATTGGTAATGGTCTCTAGTTCATCTTTGGTCACAAATTTCTTTCTCCTCCACAAGTCTGAGAGATAAACTATCCTATGTTCCTCTAATTTATTTATAATCTCGTTCTTTATGCCTAGGTCATGGACCCATTTTGATCTTATCTTGGTATGTGGTGTTAAGTGTGGGTCCTTGCCTAATTTCTGCCATACTAATTTCCAGTTATCCCAGCAGTTTTTATCAAATAATGAAATCTTATCCCAAAATTTAGAATCTTTGGGTTTGTCAAACACTAGATTGCTATAGTTGACTATTCTGTCTTGTGAACCTAACCTTTTCCACTGATCAACTAATCTATTTCTTAGCCAATACCAAATGGTTTTGGTGACTGCTGCTTTATAATATAATTTTAGATCAGGTACAGTTAGACCACCTTCATTTGATTTTTTTTTCATTAATTCCCTTGAGATTCTCGACTTTTTATTGTTCCATATGAATTTTGTTGTTATTTTTTCTAAATCATTAAAATATTTTCTTGGAAGTCTGATTGGTATAGCACCAAATAAATAGATTAGTTTAGGGAGTATTGTTATCTTTATTATATTCGCTCGGCCTATCCAAGAGCACTTAATATTTTTCCAATTATTTAAGTCTGACTTTATTTATGTGGAAACTTTTTTGTAATTTTGCTCAAATAATTCCTGACTTTCCTTTGGTAGGTAGATTCCCAAATATTTTATGCTAACAGTTATTTTGAATGGAATTTCTCTTTGTATCTCTTGCTCTTGGATTTTGTTGGTGGTGTATACGAATGCTGAGGATTTATGGGGATTTATTTTGTATCCTGCTACTTTGCTAAAATTATGAATTATTTCTAATAGCTTTTTAGTAGAATCTCTGGGGTTTTCTAGGTATACCATCATATCATCTGCAAAGAGTGATAGTTTGGTTTCCTCATTGCCTACTCTAATTCCTTTAATCTTTTTCTCGACTCTTATTGCAGAGGCTAGTGTTTCTAATACAATATTGAATAATAATGGTGATAGTGGGCAACCTTGCTTCACTCCAGATCTTACTGGGAAACGTTCCAGTTTTTCCCCATTGCATATGATGCTTACTGAAGGTTTTAAATATATGCTCCTAATTATTTTAAGGAAAAGTCCTCTTATTCTTATGCTCTCGTGTTTTTATTAGGAATGGCTGTTGGATTTTATCAAATGCTTTTTCTGCATCTATTGAGATGATCATATGATTTTTGTTTGGTTGGTTGTTGATATAGTCAATTATGTTAATAGTTTTCCTAATATTGAACCAGCCCTGCATTCCTGGTATAAATCCTACTTGGTCATAGTGTATTATCCTGGGGATGATTTTCGGTAATCTTTTTGCTAATATTTTATTTAAGATTTTAGCATCAATATTCATTAGGGAGATTGGTCTATAATTTTCTTTCTCTGTTTTCAGCCTACCTGGTTTAGGTTTCAGTATCATAACTGTGTCTTAAAAGGAGTTTGGTAGGACTCCTTCAATCCCTACTTCTTCAAATAGTTTAGCATTGGAGTTAATTGATCTTTAAATGTTTGATAGAATTCAGATGTAAATCCATCTGGTCCTGGGGATTTTTTCTTAGGGAGTTGATTGATAGTTTGTTCTATTTCTTTTTCTGAGATAGGAGTATTTAGGATATTTACTTCTTCCTCTGTTAGTTTAGGCAAGCTATATTTTTGGAGGTATTCTTCTATTTCATTTAAGTTGTCGAATTTATTGGCGTAAAGTTGGGCAAAGTAACTCCTAATTATTGCTCTAATTTAAATGCTATGTTGTAAGCCACATTCAGTTCCCATAGTCCTGTCTCTGGGTGTAGATGGCTCTCTTCATCACTGAACAATTAGATCTGATTTGTACAATCTCATTATTGAAGAGAGCCATGTCCATCAGAATTGATCATTGTATAATCTTTTTGTTGCCATATATAATGATCTTCTGATTCTGCTCATTTCACTTAATATCAGTTTATGTAAGGCTCTCCAGGCCTCTCTGAAATCATTCTGCTGGTCGTTTCTTACAGAACAATAATATTCCATATTGTTTATATATTGAGTTCTATTTATTAGCTCCAAGAGATCAGATACTAATCTTACTCCTCTTTTTAGCTTACTCATCTTTTTATTTTCCCCAGAGCCCAGCATAAGGCTCTTCATATTGTATGTGACAAATGCTTTTCAAACAAGTTATACCAGCACACTAGATGGACCCCTTGTGGAAGAAATCATGTGGAAATTATTCTGACAGAATGACAAAATCATGATATTCCCCTCTAGAGAAAGTATTCCTGTTGATGAAATTACACACAATTCTAATAAAGTACAAAACTTAAATGTGATTAAATAGAATAATAAATTTCAAAGGCAGAAATTCTATGAAAGAATGACTGGCTCTTTCTAGATATTTAAAAAATAAGACATGTCCTACAAATTGGAGGGAGAATATTAAGTTCAAAATAAGTAAATTATGGTAAAGTATAAATGAAGAAAATGGGTTCTCTCATTTCCCTGGAAATTAATAAACTATTATATTAACAACAACAGTTAAGTTACATAAGAGTGTATACTATTATCCAGCCATATCCCCCATCTTAGAATCTGTATCTACTGTTTCAGACGTCCAAAAGGATGATCTTTCAGTGAAGACTATTGTAAAAAAAAGCGATCATTGGCAAAATATTCTGTTGCATGCAAGAGAAACATAATATATTTATTGGATGAATAATGACAGCTCATGTTTCTTTCTATAGCACTTCACAAAGGATTTTCCCTACAACAATCCTGCTGACAACCCAGGTGTTATCATCCCCATTTTACAAATGTGTGTGTGATATGTCCTAGAGTCCACTGCTAACATTGACCTTGTGGTGCAGTGGAGAGTGAACTGAATCTGGAGTTCAAAACCCAGCTCTTCCTCTTTTTTACTGGTATGACTAAGAGTAAATTTTATTTTTAAAAATGTTTTTTTTTAATTCCTCCAAATCTACCTTTTGACCCTTCTACGTGAAACCTTTACAATTGGGATTTTTAAAAAATCCATTACAAACATGTATAGTAAAACAAACTAAACAAATTTCTGCATTGACTATGTCCAAAAATCCGCCTCCTTCTGTACTCGGAAGCATTCATCTATTTTTTCTTCATTTGTCATCTGAAATCATAATGGCTTATAATATATAAATATTATAATTAAAATAAGCTTATTTCCTCATCTTTAAAATAAGGAGGCTGGACTACATGACTCCTACAGTGCCTTCTAGTTCTTAATCCATGCTAGAACAGTAGGAGACTGGAAACTTGAGCTTAATCTTCTGACTCCAAGACTGGGATTGTTAATAATGCTTAGCTATGTATGGTGAGAATTACTTTTCATAGACCACTGTCAATCCTGCTGTATCCTGTCACCACAATGAATAAAATGGAGTGTATTATCACTGGTACAGGTTCCTTATACCTGAGAAAAGGAAAAGTTCAACCATCAAACAGTGGCAAGTAATGTGGTATGCATTTAAAAAAAAAAGAGAGAGTCTGGGCCCTCTAGCTTTACCAGTAATAACTAGCTTTCCTGGCATTTCTGCAATTCTTGCCACCAAGAATTACATGCCACCAGAATACTTAGAACACTCAAGTGGCAGATCAAGAAAATCAGGACAACAGTTTTCTACAATGAGGAAAAAACACACATTGCTAGTGCTTTTCTATGAGATTAGCTCATAAGGATCTATCTCACTTAAGGTGCTGTCATTACGACTATGAAGTAGGATATCGGATGAAGAATTCACCTTTTCATAAGTCATACTAGAATCCTTGGAAATCATTTCTTATTTTCAGGGTTTTTTTTTACATTTTTCCTATGCATGGCAAAATCATTGCCAAAAAAAAAAATCCATGAGGGGACCTTTAAATTATTCTTTTATTCAAAATGTTTAAGAAAACAGTGGATGCATTTTTCTTTCTCACATAGAACATTTTACTTGCACTGAGATGCTGATCATATCATTCCCCACATAATAAACTTTTCATGATCCTCTTCTTTTGTTGTTCATCAAATAATAAGCACTGCCTGGCTGTGAAGCTCCTTCATATTCAGACCTACAGTCTTTATCCAACAAAATCTCACACTACTCAGAATTTTTGAGTTGTTGATATAGGGGAATATGGTAAGGCTGAATGCATAGATAATTCACATATAGAAGAATAGGTTTAGCAGGACTGAAAGAGTTATTATGGTAGCTATTGTGATGTTACCATTGCTAATAAGAATACAAGGTCCAGTCTAGTCAGATCTGTTTCTTTTCTAATCTAGGAACAGGTTCTACTTATTGCTCGCCCAATCTTTTTTTTCACCTACAGTGTTTCCCATTTCCTGCCTATAGCTGGGTTAAAAAAATATATATACCAGCCATATAAAACCGTGTTGTTGTGATTAAACAATTTGTGTGCAAAATATCAAGGAGTTGTCAAGGCAGGCTTGATATGTAGCAGCAGTGCCAGGAGAAAGTTTTAATATGATTATTAGGTTGAATTCTAAGAATTCATAGAATCCAGGAGGAGGGAGATGATACTTTCCTTATACTATACCCTAATCAGAACATGTTTGAAGAACACATTCACTTCTGGGAGATATATTTTAGAAAAGATATTTAGCATTTAAGAGGAGAGATATCAGGATGATGAAGAATAAAGGCCCTGTCAATAAAAAGGGCAACTGGAGAGAGGGAGAGGGAGGAGGGAGGGAAGGAAGGAGGGAAGGATTATGCATGCTAACAAAAACAGTGAGCAATTAACAATCACAAAAGTGCGAAAAATGTTCTTTCCTTGAGCAATGGATTAAATGGATATTTTGTAATCATTCTTGATAGCAATTTATTCCAGCACCTAATTTTAGTCACAAAATTTAAATAGAATGTTCTCTTGTAGCAACTTACCCTCTTTTGATTCCCTTTTTGTCCAACTTTCCCAAAGAATAGTAATACTGCTTTAGCATTATTCTCTCTCCAATTGCTAAACATATATCCCAATGAGTTATTTTTACCAGATGGCAAGAAAAAAATTTAAAAACAAAAGTAATGACTTTTTGTAGTAGCATATAACTGGGAATAGAGTAGTTATTCATTGACTGAGGAATAGCTAAACAAATTGTGGTTTGTTCATATAATGGAACATCGTGTACAGTTAGAAATGATTATATAGGAGGATGAGAATATTTATATGAATTAATGCAAAATTGTAACTTCAATAGTGTAATTATTAAGGACAACAAAATAACTGCAACTGAACACTGAAATAATAATGTCCAAGCTTGGTTCAGATGAGAGGGTACCAATGAGAGGGTACCAATTCACTAGACAGTTGAGAAGAGAGATCTTGGGAGATTAGGCTGATAAAAAAGTAGAAGATGACAATCTTTAAAAAAGAGAATTTTCTCTCAATTATCCATTTACTGTCTCTCACAGGTAAGTCTAATATGGTTACTTCCCACTAATGAAAGGAAGAATAGATTACTTTCTGTCTGCATGCAGCTGAAATCACAATGTATGACTACTGACATTGAGGTAGGGAAAGAAGCCCTTTTCAGTATGTTTCAAATAGTTTATACAATGTTGTCTTCCTGAAATTATCTAATTTATGGTCTTGAAACTAATAATTCTATGAAAGGCTTTTTTAAGGCTGTCAAATTGGTTTTCAAGTTAGTAACAGTAAATCCAGGCTTGTTTTTTAAACATTCTCTACTTTCTAGCTGTCAATCCAAAACACTTTCACATTCCAGCTCTCATGAGTTGGAATTTTAGACGTCTTCTAGTAAATACAGTCCCAACATGAACTGTGAATCCTCCTCACCCTGTCCCTGCCTGGCTATCATCTATCATCTTATGATTCTAAGACTTTTTAAAGTGGGGCAGCAGGTAGTCGTTATTTGCTTTTTGCTCTTTTTCAGCCTGTCCAGAAGCCATATGAGCACTAGAAGGTCTTATAAAATGAGTGCTACATGAGCACTTCTCTCTATATTTCTGCCAATTCCCCCTTTTTAATCTGCCATCCTCCTGAAAGGACATTAACCTTTCTCTCCTCCGGTCCACTTACATGGTGGTAGGTTTGTGACTGGATCTTTTGAATGATTTGCATGTCTGCAATTAAGTGTGAGTTTCTTGAAAATCTAGTTTGACTTTTGGGGGGAGTATATTTTTAATAATACATGATAAACATGTAAATTGATTCATTCATTTTTTTAAATTTTTTTTAAATTTTTATTTAATAATTACTTTATATTGACAGAATCCATGCCAGGGTAATTTTTTTTACAACATTATCCTTTGCACTCGTTTCTGTTCCAATTTTTTTCCCCTCCCTCCTTCCACCCCCTCCCCTAGATGGCAAGCAGTCCTTTATATGTTGGATATGTTGCAGTATAGCCTAGATACAATATATGTTTGCAGAACCGAACAGTTCTCTTGTTGCATAGGGAGAATTGGATTCAGAAGGTATAAATAACCCGGGAAAAAAAACAAAAATGCAGATAGTTCACATTCGTTTCCCAGTGTTCTTTCTTTGGGTGTAGCTGCTTTTGTCCATCATTTATCAATTGAAACTCAGTTAGGTCTCTTTGTCAAAGAAATCCACTTCCATCAAAATATGTCCTCATACAATATTGTTGTCGAAGTGTATAATGATCTCCTGGTTCTGCTCATTTCACTTAGCATCAGTTCATGTAAGTTTCGCCAGTCCTCTCTGTATTCATCCTGCTGGTCATTTCTTACAGAACAATAATATTCCATAACATTCATATACCACAATTTACCCAGCCATTCTCCAATTGATGGGCATCCATTCATTTTCCAGTTTCTAGCCACTACAAATAGGGCTGCTACAAACATTTTGGCACATACAGGTCCCTTTCCCTTCTTTAGTATTTCTTTGGGATATAAGCCCAATAGAAACACTGCTGGATCAAAGGGTATGCACAATTTGATAATTTTTTGGGCATAATTCCAGATTGCTCTCCAGAATGGTTGGATTCGTTCACAACTCCACCAACAATGCATTAGTGTCCCAGTTTTCCCGCATCCTCTCCAACATTCATCATTATTTTTTCCTGTCATCTTAGCCAATCTGACAGGTGTGTAGTGGTATCTCAGAGTTGTCTTAATTTGCATTTCTCTGATCAATAATGATTTGGAACACTCTTTCATATGAGTAGTAATAGTTTCAATTTCATCCTCTGAAAATTGTCTGTTCATATCCTTTGACCATCTATCAATTGGAGAATGGCTTGATTTCTTATAAATTTGAATCAGTTCTCTATATATTTTGGAAATGAGGCCTTTATCAGAACCTTTAACTGTGAAGATGTTTTCTCAGTTTGTTGCTTCCCTTCTAATCTTGTTTGCATTAGTTTTGTTTGTACAAAGGCTTTTTAATTTGATGTAATCAAAATTTTCTATTTTGTGATCAGTAATGGTCTCTAGTTCATCTTTGGTCACAAATTTCTTTCTCCTCCACAAGTCTGAGAGATAAACTATTCTAATCTCATTCTTTATGCCTAGGTCATGGACCCATTTTGATATATGGTGTTAAATGTGGGTCCATGCCTAATTTCTGCCATACTAATTTCCAATTATCCCAGCAGTTTTTATCAAATAATGAATTCTTTTCCCAGAAGTTAGGGGCTTTGGGTTTGTCAAACACTAGATTGCTATAGTTGACTATTCTGTCTTGTGAACCTAACCTTTTCCACTGATCCACTAATCTATTTCTTAGCCAATACCAAATGGTTTTGGTGACTGCTGCTTTATAATATAATTTTAGATCAGGTACAGCTAGGCCACCTTCATTTGATTTTTTTTCATTAATTCCCTTCAGATTCTCGACTTTTTATTGTTCCATATGAATTTTGTTGTTATTTTTTCTAGATCATTAAAATATTTTCTTGGAAGTCTGATTGGTATAGCACTAAATAAATAGATTAGTTTAGGGAGTATTGTCATTTTTATTATGTTCGCTCGGCCGATCCAAGAGCACTTAATATTTTTCCAATTATTTAAGTCTGACT
This sequence comes from Antechinus flavipes, assembly GCF_016432865.1. NCBI lineage: Eukaryota > Metazoa > Chordata > Mammalia > Dasyuromorphia > Dasyuridae > Antechinus > Antechinus flavipes. The sequence continues at coordinate 260,177,181 of NC_067402.1, forward strand.
TTATTTGTGTGGAGACTTTTTTATAATTTTGCTCATATAATTCCTGACTTTCCTTTGGTAGATAGATTCTACCAAATATTTTATGGTATCAACAGTTATTCTGAATGGAATTTCTCTTTGTATCTCTTGCTGTTGGGTAAATTGATTCATTCTTGAACATTTCTACTGATGGGAAACTTTTTAATGACTAAGGGAACCCATCAAATTTTTGGAGTAGCTATAAGCCTGTTTTCATATCTCATTAGCACTTATTATTTATACAGTTGTAAAATTTTGCAAACTATCTTGCTTTGCTCCTTACTTTTTATATCTCATATTATATGCTGTTATTTTGGATCTCACCAAAGGATACCTACCTTCTTTCAATAGATACTGATGTAACAGTTCTAAAATGAAAGAACATACAGCAATTGCATGATGTACATCAATAGGATCTTTATTTTTTTTTTTTAGCAAAAAACAAGTGAATGAAGAGGGAATCTGAATTCAGATTTTTAGAGCAAACTGAATATGCCACAAATGTTAATATTTGATAATAATATTCCACTTATATATTTTGACAAACTTACCCTTTAAAACATGGTACCCAGGTGCTAAATTTTCTTTGGAGTAAATGTTCATTATTAGAATTTCTTCCCCAGGAATTTTATTTCCCTCATCTTTACCATGTCGATAGCTCTCCAGAGAAAAATAGTTCATTAACATTGTCAGCTATTCTGTTTTCAGTTCATCTATCCCTCCAATTTTTCCATTTCATTGTGTTGATGCTTTTGCTTTTCCTTTCCCACCTAAAAGGAAAGCTTAGTATTATTGTCACTTTATTGCTGTGTCTGTAAATTTGTATATATAGAGATATAAATATAGATTTACATTTTATACATATATTTATATACTTACTTAGGTACAAGTACTAGACTTGTTATTATTCAACTAGGAATTTTCTTTTCAGGTAGCTCCTTGTACATCTACCAGTATTACCAATGTCTAGAACACTGACATGTTAAATGACTTGCCTATATATGTCAGAAGTGGGACTTGAACTAAATCTTCTTGGCTCACTAATAAATATGCCATGCTGCCTTTAATTTTTCTACTTTTATTTTGAAGTACACTTTATCCTCAATATTTATTATCTTAATTTTCTATTTTGGATGTAAAAATGGTCATAATTTTATATATTTTGTTTGAAAGCAGAAAAATTGACTCAAGTTTCAAAATGATCCTTCTATTTTCATGTTCTTCTCTCATTTCTCTCCTTTAACAAGCAGACAGAGACAAAGACATACAATATCTGATTTATTTCTGGCCTTTTCTACCATGTCTCCACAAGGAAGAGATAGACCAAGTTTATCTCCTAACACATTATGGGTGTTTCCCATACCATTTCTCAGTTCTTATTCCTTATTGTCATGTTCAAAAACTAAAACAAAAAACAAAAGCAAAACACCTTGAAGGTAGTCACTGAAATATTAGATTAATAGCATAAGAAATTGAGAAGAGTAAAATTTAGGCATTGTGACTACTACATTATGGAAAATCAGTGCTATTCCTTGTGCATATTCACAGAAGCACAATCTTTTTAGGAAAAAAAATAGGAAAAAAATCTTAATCTAATGCTATCATTTTGTAGATGAGGAATCTGAAGCACAGATACACTTAGTAACTTGGTCAAAATCATATTAATAAATCAACAGCAGAATACAGCACACTGAGTGGAGGTCCCCATATTTGATTCAGAATGAAGTTGCATTATTTAGTTATATATATATATATATATATATATATTTTAAATACACCTGTATAGATTGTTCCCCTTGGAGTTTGATTCCAATCCAAATAATATTTCTGTTTTGAAAACTAGAGATTAGGAATAGGCAAGAGAAGGCAAATAATTTTTGTATATAATTCAGAACAAGAAATAAGAATTAATTACAACATGAAATTTAGTCACATCAACAGAATTATTGGGTATCATGGAGTAGAGAATGATTACTTCAAAATAGTTAAGGAAACCTGATTCCTTGACCCAATACAATCCTTCAAATGTTCAGATGAGTAAAATATAGTTCTATAATTGCAAAGGATAAACCACAATATTGATGCCTACCTACAGGTGTTTGGGAATAGATCATATTATAAAAAATGTTTGCATGACAGAATCACATTCTATCCTTTACAAATGACCACAATCAACTTTTTTTTTCCTTGCTCACTCATGTCTGACTTTTAGTGATTCTACTTGAGTTTTTCTTGGCAAAGGTTCATTTTCTCTTCCAGGTCACTTTGCTCATAAGAAAACTGAGGCAAAAAGATTTAAGTAATTTGACCAGGGTTATATAATAATTATTTTAAGCCATATTTGAACTCATCAAGATGAATCTTCCTGACTCCATACCTGAAACTCTGTCCATTATGCCATTATACTAAAATAAACTACTTTAAATTACCTTGAATATCATTTCCCCAAAAGTGTACATTTAAAAAGTCATAATTTAAATGAGAAGGCAACAATTTTTTTGGCTAATTTTTACTATATTCCAAACATACAGATCTACCAAAAGATGAGTGTATTACATCTGAAAAAGGAATCTCATCCACAATATCCCTAACAGTGAGCTTCCAGCTAGACAGATTCATCATTAGGGTCCATATTGTCTTCTAAAGCAGTCATGTTCTTTATTGCTCTATTCATGACAGAGAGTCTGTTATTTTCTTTAATGAACACAGAGAAAGTAATAGAATCTTTTCGTGTAAAAGTAAGGGCTCAGTGATAGGCCTTAATCAGAACTATTTTCTATTATATATCATGGCTACTTTTTTAGCTGAAACCTATTCATTCTAAGAAGATATTTAATTCACTGACTTATTAATGTCTATAGTACTATTTAGGCAATACTCAGATTAAAGTTCTATAATTCATTAATGAAGATATTTATATGGCATCAATTTTTTATTTTTAAGAAATTAATCTTATTTCTAGAGCAGAGATGTTAATGATTCAGAAAAACGATTCAAATGTGTCACCTAGAAAAGATATAGGATTAAAAGCACTGGTTGTGACCTGGAATCTAGTTTTAGAAAAATGCAGTGAGAAGATAAGACTGTGTGATCTGATTTGTTTTTCAAGCCTCACTTGCTCTTTGATTGTGCAGGTTGTGTGTCAACTAAATGAACAGGATGAAAAGATTCTATATTGCATAAAGCATCTGAAATGTGGGCTTTAGAACTCTTCTAATTTCTGTAAAGAAAGACATTACTGGGAGACTCTAAAGCATGAGATATCCTGAGACCATCCCCATCAAGTTATATGATCAGGGTTAGCATCACAAGCCCCTGAAGTTAATTTGCACATTGGACTGAAGAATCTTTGTTTAAAATCTGAGTAATTACGGTTTACTAGGGACTTGCGATAGCCTGAGTTATAGTTCCTGCATACTTCTCATAAAAGGATCTAAGGGGAGGATAATTAAAAATTGATGTATTCATTGGAACAGGTTATAATATACCTCATAAGTTTCCCTTTAAAAAATAATGTCATCACTCTAGAGAACAGAAAACTAGATTCAAGGAATGTCAAAAACCTGCCAGTGTGCCTGGATTTCAACAAGGATTTGAAAAAGTTTCTCACAGCCTTTGTGGACTATATTAAAGAAAAATTTGGTAGGGTAAGAGCAGTTTCATTGAGTAGATCTAAAGAACACTAATTGCCTCTGGAGGGCAATGGGTAGTTTTATCCTCAGGGCTTGTTCTATTCAATATTTTATACTGATGAAGTGATAGAGCAAATGCTTATTAGCAGATTTGTAAATGGCATGGGATTGGTAGAGGCTACAGATGAAATAAGTCACAGAACTGAGATTCCAATGGATTTTGATAGATTAGAGCAATGGGATGGTGCTAATAAGAAACATTTCGAAGGAGATAAATTTAAAATACTGGAATTGGATTTTTAAAAATCAGCTGCATATGTACACAATGAGACAAAACAGTTTTTCATAGAAATTCTCAGAGAAAGACCTAGAAATATTTCTAAATTTAACATGATAAGGCTTTCAAAAGGGCTAATGTGATCTTTGCAGCAATAAGAGAGTATACTTAGTGAGACATTATTCTATCTTTATAATTCTACATTGTTATGCTTACATAGGACACTGGAAAAGTGCAGTCCAGAAAAATTAAAAGAGACATTAGAAATCTTCCATGATTTATATGGATCTATGGATCTGACTTAAAGAGTCATGTTGAAGAAATCAAGACCCCTTCTTTATTCTAATTCCCTAATATTTGGATAACTATTATCTTGGCATTCATTAAGTCATCTTTTCTATAATCTAGACACCCCACTTGTTTGGCAGCCCTTCCATGATTACTAGCCTTAATACAGTTTTGGAAAGTACAAGAAGAAAAATTATAATTGGGGAGGTGAGGAAAACAAGGATAGGTTACAGAGAGAACAGCATCATGGGGATAAGAACAGCATGACCTTCTCTTTTGGAACTAAGAAATGTTCATTGTTTGAATTCATCTGCAAAGTTAGAGATAGTGGATTAGACTTTGGATAAAAGTTAGATATCCTTGAAGGATAGCTTTATGGTTATGAAGATCCTAGATGATATTTATCCTTCAAGAGTAACACATTTATCCTTCAAGAGTAACACATTTTTTACACAATAATAGAAATGTTATTAACAAGAGAACTGGATATTGCTCATTGTAGGGATGATTAATTTTTGAAATAATTTCAGAGACAAAAATCATGACTCAGAGAGAGCACAAAATCAGTTTTTAAAAACAGAATCAATCTGATTGTTTCAAAACACAGAGAGAACAAAATATAAACCTTAATAGGGAAACCACTGGCCAGGAATGACTCAAAGAAATGGGAAAACAAAGTTAATTAGAATTGATTCCTTCAGAAGCTCTTACGTTACTTTGATTAAGTCAAGGAAACATATAACACATTCTAGCAGTTAATTTGAAATTCATTCTAAAAATTAATTATCTAATATTCAATGATTCAAACTAATTTCAATTGTTCAGTGATGAAGAGAACCATCTACACCCAAAGAGAGGACTATAGGAGCTCAGTATAGCATCCTCATTCTTTTGGTTGTTTGCTTGCATTTTGTTTTCTCAGTTTTTTTTCCTTATTGATCTGATTTTTCTTGTGCATCAAGATAACTGTATAAATATGTATATATATATATATTGGATTTAACATATATTTTAACACATTTAACATGTATTGAACTACCTGCCATTTAAGGGAGTGAGTGGGGGGAAAGAGGGAATAATTTGGAATAGAAGGCTTTGCAAGGATATTGAAAAATTACCCATTCATATGTTATGTAAATAAAAAACTTAATAGTAAAAAAATTAGAGCTAGGTAGAATATGAGAACATGGCAGGGTAATGCAACAGTAAAATGATTAAAAGAACTTTTAAAGAACTGTATGTGGGGTTGAAACAAAACCCTACATAAACATTTAAAACAGAATATGACAGTTATTGAATTTATGGATTTTGTAAAGATAGGATTAAAAAATAACAATTCTTGGTATAGTAATTGTATGCCATTCAAAATAATGTCATGGAAACAATTATTGGGAAGCATCACCTTAGCAGATAATTTAATACATGGTAAAGTTAAGTTGATTCTATTTAGCTTTTATAGAAGTTAGCTTATAAATAATTGAAAATAACAGGAAAAAGAGGAAAAGCATTCATATATGGATTTTACATGTGAATATAAAAACCTAAACATTTTAAAATTTGAAACGCAAAAAAATGAAGCTATAGGAAATTACAGTTAGTTACATAGAAGACAATACTACACGGATTGGAGGAAGAAATCAAAATACTTGTTAGAAAGACACCTCCTAGACTTTGGCTACTGAGAACATGAACCACAGGGCAGTGAATTTTGTTATCATATGACTTTGCCATTTATTTTGGTACCTTTCCTAATAAAGTCTGGAATGTAACAATTTGAGTAAATAACATACTTGAAGAAAATTCAAAATGTTAAATAACCTTACCTTTTTTATGTTTTTTCCATTTCTCTTTTCCTAAAGGTGATTTACACTGCTTCTGGGGAACTAGTTTTTCTACTTGATCAGTGTCAGGACCACTCCCACCTGCAGCTGATCATCTTCTTTTAATGGACTCTTTCCAAATTCTGTGGATGTTAACTGATTGTTACTCAGTGGCAGTGATTTGCAAGGATAATTCTTTTGAAACTTCAAATTCTTGGAAATTCTGTGACTCTCATTTTTCTGATTAGTACTTGGAGAATCCCATTTCAAAGCATCTGAAAAGTAAATATTTGAGTTAAATAGTACCTCAGTTTTATCTACCTGACATATTTTTTCCCAAGGATGTCACTCAAATCACCACCTATATTTATGATGCTTTTTGTTTATTTATGGTATTTTACCTTTTAGGCAAGATGATGAAAAACCCACCAACAACTCTTTGTCTTTGTTATTCAACCTATCCTCTTTTTCTTAGATCATCAGCTCTAACTTTCTTACTAAATTCTATCTCCATGTGTGATTCCAAGGAAGGTATTAATTAGTAAGATAAGTTAGGGAAAGTTTGTTTTTTTCTTTTTTCTTTCTTTTACTTTTTAAGAAGATCACATCTCTATGTGATCTCCTCCAAGTTTCCCTCAAATTAACAGCAGATTAAGCCTCTGAACTTGTTTTGGAGTGACAGAACCCACAAATATTTGGAATGTAACAAATTTTCAGAAGAGGAACTTTGCAAAAACTTGAGAGAAAGTCTGTTTCAGTTGGGCAGGGGGAGAGGCTGCCAAGCACCGACCACAGTGTAGGGATCCCAGAGCAAGGAGCTGGGGTAAAGAGCCAAGATACAGGGGAATCAAGGATCTGCAAGGATCTTAGACTACTCTGTCCTGGTTGCAAGCCAGTGGTTCAGCAGATTTGCTCTGAGATACCCAAAAAGAAATGCAAAAAGCAAATTGTGAGCTATTGAGCCCTGAAAGAATGTGTGACCTGGATACACTGACCCAGCACCAGAAGCCAGTCAGCAGCACTGTCCCCAGGGCAAACTAAAATGGCTGTTGTTCTTTTGCCTTAAGAGCAGACCTCAACATTTTTAAAAAAATGAGCAAAAAAGCAAAAAGAATTCTGGTCATAGATAGCTTTTATGGAGAAAGAGAAGAAAAGACCTCAATTCCTGAGAATCCTAAAGACAAATTAGCTCCAGATGAAGCCCCAAAGGGTAATATGAGTTGGTCCCCATTTCACAAGTCTCTCTTGGAAGAATTCAAAAAGGATCTTAAAAGAGAATGAGAAGAAAAATGGGGAAAGGAAATTATTTGAATTATTTGAAGAAAACTGCTTTAAAAATAGACTTAATAAAAAAGGAAAAGGTATATAGTACCTTACAAAATAAATATGAAAAAGAAACCAGTTCATTGAAAAACAGAATTTATGTGATGGAAAATACCTCAATTGACCAAATACAAAACAGTTTCCAACAAATAAAGTCAGATCTAATCAACTGGAAAAATATCAAGTGTTCATGGATAGGCTGAATGAATATAATAAAAATGACCATACTACCTAAATTAATCTACTTATTTAGTACCATACTAATCAAATTCCCATGAAATTATTTTACAGATGTAGAAAAAATAATAACAATTCATCTGGAAGAACAAAAGGTTAAGAATTTAAGGGAATTAATGAAAAATAATGCAAATGAAGGTGGCCTGACTGTGCCAGATGTAAAACTGTATTACATTAACATTATTTGGTACTGGCTAAGAAACAGAATAGTAGATGGGTGCAATAGGGTAGGTTCCCAGGACAAAATAGTCAATGTATAGTAATAGTGTTTGACAAACCCAAAGACCCAGCTTTTGTGATCTTCTCCAAGTTTCCCTCAAATTAACAGCAGATTAAGCCTTTGTTTTGGAATGACAGAACCCACAAATATTTGGAATGTTACAAATTTCCAGAAGAGGAAACTTTGCAAGAACTTCAGAAAAAGTGTGTTTCAGTTGAATAATATGAGTTTTTAAACTATTTGGCAAAAATTGTTGGTAAAATTGGAAATTAGGATGGCAGAAACTAGGCATTGACCCACACCTAACACCATATATCAAGATAAGGTCAAAATGGGTTCATGATTTAGATATAAAAACTAATATTATAAGCAAATTAGAAGAACAAGGGGTAGTTTACCTCTCAGATCTGTAGAGAAGGAAGGGATTTGTGGACAAAGAAGTACATTACTGAATGCAAAATGAGTAATTTTGATTATATTAACTTAAAAAGTTTTTTATATAAACTAAACCAATGCAGATAAGATTACAAGGGAAGTAGTAAATTGGGAAAAATTTTTACATCTAAGGATTCTGATAAAGGCCTCTTTTCTAAAATATATAGAGAATTGACTCAAATTTATAAGAATTCACGTCATTCTCCAACTGACAAATGGTTAAAGAATATGAACAGACAATTTTCAGATGAAGAAATTAAAACCATTTCTAGTCACATGAAAAGGTGCTCTAAATCATTATTGATCAGAGAAATCCAAATGAAGGCAACTCTTAGATACCACTACATATCTCTAGATTGGCCAAGATGACAGGAAAAAATAACGATGAATGTTGAAAGAGATGTGGGAAAACTGGAACATTGGTACATTGTTGGTGGAGTTGTGAACTTACACAACCATTCTGTAGAGCAATTTAGAACTATGTTATAAAAGTTATCAAACTGTCCTTTGATCCAGCAGTGTTTCTTATGTGCAAAAATGTTTGTGGCAGTCCTTTTTGTAGAGGTTCCTAGAAACTGAAAACTGAATGGATGTCCATCAGTTAGAAAATGGCTGAATAAGCTATGGTATATGAATGTTATAGAATATTATTGTTCTATTAGAAATGATCACAGAATGATTTCAGAGAGTCCAGGAGAAACTTGCATGACTGATGTTAAATGACCTTGCGATCATTGTACATAGCAACAAGATGATGATCAATTCTGATGAATATGGCTCTTTTTAACAATAAGATGATTCAGGCCAGTTCCAGTGACCTTGAACTGAGTGTGGATCACACATAGCCTTTTCATTCTTTTTGTTGTTTGCTTGCATTTTCTTTTCTTTCCTTTTTTTTTCTGTTTCATCTGATTTTTCTTGTGCAGCAAGATAATTGTATAAATATGTATGCCTTTACTGGATTTACATATATTTTACCGTGTTTAACATATATTGGATCACTTGCTATTTAGAAGAGGGGGTGAGGGAAGGGAAGGAAAACTAGAACACAAGGTTTTGCAAGGGTTAATGATGAAAAATTATCCATGAATGTGTTTTGAAAATAAAATTCTTTAATTTTTAAAAAAGAAAACCTATTAAACTTAATATATAAATAGACAGATGGATATATCTATGTATTTGACTATTGAGGACCTCGCTTAAGTGTGGAACCCAGAAAGCTTGTAAAAAGTTCAAGGGAACTGAACGTTTAATGAGTGACTCAGTTCCCCAAAGCTGAAATTTTTCAGCATCACTCTTCAGAGTGGGTGTAGATGATTGTACTACTGAGAATAACAAGTAATTTACAATTGTTTATTCCAGAACATTGCTCTTACTTTGCATATAGTATATTTCACTTTGTTCACAGAGAACTTTTGTTATAGGAGCTACTGGATAGTGGCTGTTGGGGATCTAATTCTGACCAGCAAAATAGTTCATGTCATATAAGAGGATGATAATGATACAAGGAGATGCAGAGGCAGTTGGCAATGAAGATCTCTCAACCTCTCTTTGTTCCATTGCCAATACAGAATATATAAAAGTTTTTTTTTTTTTAAGTACAGCAAGGTTATTTTAAAAAAAAGCATACATTCTTTTACAGGCAACATCTGTGCCAGTAAATTTGTTTTATGACCTCCAGATTCATCGCCGGAACTGAGTCTGAATGTAGATGAAAGCATTTTCTATTACCCTCTCTCTATATTTTTAACTTAATTTTTCTTGAGGATTTTTATTTTCAATAGGGGAGAGATCTTTGTTTTTCTTTACATCTTGACTTCTATGGAAATATTTTGCATAATTTCACATGTAGTTTCTTAATTGTTGATGGAGAAAAGGAAGAGAAATAGAACTCAAAAATCTTTAAAATAAATGTAAAAATATTTTTTAATGTAACTAGGGGAATTAAAGAAATTAAATAAAATAAGAAAAAAAGATAAGCACACATGCATGTATGTACACACACAGATATAGTGTATATACATATGTGGGTATGCCTATATATTGGTGTTTCATTTGCATATTTTTTAGTATATGAAAAAAATTAAATCAGTTGAAATGGAAAAAAACTTTCACTGAAACAAAAAACTCCTTTAAAAGTATAACTGATCAAATGCAAAAGTAAATAACAATGTTAACTGAAGAAATCTAAAGTTACTAAAAATTAGAATTGGACTAATGGAAGTGAATGACTTGATGAGATATCAGGAATCAGTCAAACAAAACCAAATTTTACAAAAAAGAAAAAAAAAAAGAAGAAGAAAACGTAAAATGCTTCATTGGAAAAAAAAAAAAAGATCCAGGAGAGTCTATGTAAAAATTATTGGACTACCTGAAAGACATAATAATAACAATAATCATAACAAAAGCCTGCATAACACCTTTCAAAAAATTGAAGAAAACGACTCTTTTATCCTAGAACCAGAGGGTAAAAATAAGTCATTGAAAGAATTCCACTAATCAAAGATACCCCCAAGATGAAAACTGAAAGGAATATTATAGCTAATTTCCAGAATTAAGCTAATTTCTTGAGTTATTAGATCAAGGAGAAAATGCTGCAAGCAGCCAGAAAGAATCAATTCACAGTCAAGATAACACAAGATTTAGCAGTGATTCCAAAATGAAAACTCACAAGAACATTATAATCAAATTCTACAATTACCAGGTTACGGAGAAAAATATTGCAAACATACAGAAAGAAACAATTCAATTATAGTGTAGCCACAATCAGGATAACCCAAAATTTAGCAGCTTCTACATTAAAGGACTTGGAATGATATTCCAAAGAGTAATGAGCTAACTAGGATTGCAACCAAGAATACCTAGCCAACAAAAATGAGTAGAATCTTTCAGGGGAAATGGTGATGATATAATGAAATAGAGGACTATCAAACATTTGCGATGAAAAAAGACCAGAGCTGAATGGAAAATCTGATTTTCAAATATAGAACTCTGTAGAAGCATAAGGAAGTAATCAGGAAAGTGATATTATAAGATCTTTTTCATTCCTAGAACTTTCTCTTTATTATGACAGTTTGGAGGAATATAAATTTAAACAGAGGACACAAGTGTGAATTGAATATAAAAAGATAATTTCCTTTTTAAAAACAATGAAATTAAGGGATGAGAGGGATGTACTAGGAAAAAAGGAAAAGAAAGGTAATGGTACAAATTATCTGTCATAAAAAAAAGGCAAGGAAAAACTTTTACAGTGAAGGGGAAGAGAGGGAAGAGAGAGGGAGAGTGTGAACCTTAACTCATCAAAATTGGGTACAAGAAGAATAAACCATATGTACTAAATAAGAGTATGTAGGAACCTATCTTACCCTGCAGGGAAATAGGAGGGGAATGATATGTGGAATGGGGGAGGGAAGAAATGATAAGAGAGAGGACATATTGGGGACCTCAGTTTCCCTGCACTAGTTTCCCTTATTATCTTGACTGAGTTTCCCTGAATTGTTCTACCTCAGTTTCCTTACCTGTTCTGACTCAATCCCCTTAGTTGTAATCTCCCCCCCGCCCCCAATCCTGTTGTTCATTAAAACTGAGGACCATTTGCTCTAAGGTTATAAATTGTCAATGTGAGACTCAAGATGAGGGGGAGATCAGACTTCCTGACTCCTAACTCCTTCTGCCTTCAAGAATTTATGATGTTTCCCCCTCTAAAATATTCCAAAATATAAGACTATCCTGGATATCTCATTGACATCTTTACTTCTATTTATTCAGACATCCTGACTCTGACTTCTAGTAAGAATTTATAACCTCCTCCCCCGCCCAATCCTGCTAGAACCAAATGGTTCTGAAAAACTTCCCGCTCTTTTCTTTTCTTTGTTTGAAAAAGATGTAAAAAGACTTGGGATTCGCACATTTGTCACTGGATACTTTGAGACGAGAGTCCTGTCCAGTCAATTATGGTCTTCAATTAATAAAATATTAAAAATAAACTCTCTAATCTTTATTTTGCCTCAGTTTCTCTGGCATTACAAAGGGAACTGAGTCAAATTTATAATAAATAAAAGCCTTTCATCAATTGATAAATGACCAAAAGATATGATCTTCACCCAAAGAGCAATAATTTACCCATATCCTTTCACCTAATATCACTACTATTTGGCATGAATACCAAAAGAAATTTGGGGGGAAAGAAGAAAAATGACCTCTATGTATAAAATATATTCACAGCAACTTTCAGGGCAAAAAAAAATTGGAAAATGAGGGGATACCTATCAATTGGAGAATGGCTCAATAGACTGTGGTGTGCATTTACTATGGAATATTATTGTTCTTTGGGAAATGAATAGGATGCTCTAAGGAAAAAATAAAAACCCAGAAAATCCTTCATGAATGCAAAGTGAAATGTACTGTATACAAAGTAATAGCAATGTTCTGTGATGACCAGTTGTAAATGACTTTGCTATTTTCAAAAGTACAATCATCTACAACTACACTAGAAGGACTTATGATGAAAAAGCCCATCCTTACCTACAGAAAGAACTGATCATGTTTGAAAACAGATTTTTTTTTAACTTAATTTTTCTTGAATGTTTTTACTTTCATTAGTTTAGGAGATCTATGTTTATTTTTCCAGAACTTGACTTTTACGGAAATAATTTGCTTAAGTTCCACAAGTGGTTTCTTAATTGTGGGAAGAAATAAGGGAGAGAATCTCAAACTCAAAAATTATAAAAACAAATGTAAAGTTCTGGGGGTGGAGCCAAGATGGCAGAGATGACACACATTTCTCTCTGAACTTCTTTACAACCCTCACAATAACTATGAAATCCAATCTCTGAATTAGCTCTGGATGGGCAGAACCCACAAATATTGGGAGTGCAACAAATTATCAGCAGAAGATAATTTCAAAGATTGCCAAAAAAGGTCTGTTTCAATTGAAAACAGGAGGGAGGCAGCCAGGGCAACCAGTACACCAGCACAGATAGCTCAGTGTCCTAGGGCAGAGAATTTGCGGGAGGAAACAGACCAAAAAAGATCTGTTTCAATCAGAAATGGGAGAGAGGCAGCAAAGCACAAACAGCTGACCACAAATACCAGCACAGACAGAGCAGAGCCCAGGGCAGTTTCAGTGTGGTAGTGTGACTTCCTCAGGGCAGAGAGTTTGCAGGAGAAAGTGGATCACAGAAGGTCTGCTTTGATCAGAAGTGGGAGAGAGACAGCAAGGCCCGGGCAGGTACACAAACGCCAGTGCACACAGCTCCGAGTCTGGGAATAGTGCAGTCTCAGGGTGCCTGAGCAGACTCCAACCACAAACACCAGGGTAGACAGCACAGAGTGCTGGGGAATTGGTAACGACGCCCTGTGGCAGGGCCAGCACCAGGAGTGAATCAACAGCTGACTTTGCTTGGAAAACCTCTCCCCCCCTAAAAAAGCAGACCTTAACTTAACTTTTAAAAATGAGTAAAAAAGTAAAGAGGACTCTTAACAATTGACAGCTTTTATGGTGAAAGAGAAGAACAGATTTCAAATTCTGAGCAGACTAAAGGCAGATTGTCTCCAGATGAAGCTCCAAGGGGTAAAATAACCTAGTCCCATCACACAAGGCTCTCTTAGGAGAACTTAGAAAGGATCTTAAAAGAACTAGAGGAAAAATAGGGAAAGGAAATGAAAGCCTTCCAAGAGATTCTGGAAAAGGCAACAAAAATAGACATCGTGAAATGGAAAAAGTATATAACTCATTAAAAGATAGATTTGATAAACTGGAAAAAGAAAACAACTCCCAGAAAAAAACAGAATTTGTGAAACAGAAAAAGAAAATAACTCCCTAAAAAACAGAATTTGTGAAGTGGAAAAAAATTCCATAGAACAAAACAACTCATTCAAAAATTCAATTGGAGAAATACAAAAAGAAGTTTAAAAAAAAAAAGTAAATGAAGAAAATAACACACTAAAATTCAGAATTGAATAAATGGAAATGAATGACTCAATAAGGCAACAAGAATCAGTCAAGCAAAATGAAAAAAATGAAAAAATTTTAAAAATGTAAAATACCTAATGGGGAAAACAACAGGCCTAGAAGATAGATGTAGGAGAGATAATCTAAGGATTATTGGACTCCCTGAAAATCATGATGAAAAAAAGAGCCTAGACACTATTTTTCAGGAAATCATCAAAGAGAACTGCCCAGATGTTATAGAAACAGAAGGTAAAATAGACATTGAGAGAATTCAACTCATCTACTGAAAGAGATCCCAAAATCACAAGAAATATTGTGACTAAATTCCAGAACTATCAGACCAAGTAAAAAATACTACAAGCAGTCAGAAAACAAACAAACAAACAATTCAAATACAAGGAGCCACAATAAGGATCACTCAAAATCTTGCAGCATCCACATTAAAGGATCAAAGGGCCTGGACTCTGATATGCCAAAAGGCAAAAGAAATTAGTATACACCCAAGAATAACTTACCCAGACAAACTGAGCATTTTCTTCCAGGGAAGAAGATGGACATTCAATAAAATAAGTGAATTGCTTCTATTTCTGACAAAAAACCCAGAATTAAACAAAAAGTTTGACCTCCAAATATAGAACTCAAGAGAAGCATAAAAAAGTATAAAAGAACTTTTGAGAACTGTATTTCTGCTACATAAACAGCACGTGTATAATTTGATTTTACTCACATATAAAAAGAGGGAATTAGAAGTGGAAAGAGGATTATATCAGAAAAAGGGAAAAGTGGAGGTAAAAAGAGGCAAATTACATGTCACAAAGAGGCAAAGGAAACCTATCATAACTGAAGGAAAGAAGGAAGGGGGATGATTATAATGGGAATCTTACTTTCATCAGAATTGGCTCAAAGAGAAAATATTAGACATTCAGTTTACAGAGAAACTTCTCTCACCTCATTGAAAAATGGGAGGGGAAAAGGGAAGGGGTAGGATAAATATAAGGGAATACAGAAATTGAAAGAGAAAGGTTTAAGAAAAGGGGAGGGACTCTAAGTGGGCGGGGGGAAATCCTAAAGAGGAAGGGCAGTGTGAGGCAAGTGATGCTCATAAGTTTAATACTGGGGAGGGGGTAAGGGAGAAAGGAAAGAAAAATGTATAATCTGGGGTTAACAAGATAGCAGGAAATATAGAATTAGTAATCTTAACCATAAATGTGAATGGAGTAAATTCCCCTATAAAGCAGAGGCAGATAGTAGACTGGATTAAAAGCCAGAATCCTACAATATGTTATTTATAGGAAATACACTTGAAGCAGGATGATACATACAGAGTAAAGGTAAAAGGTTGGAGCAGAATCTACTGTGCATCAGGTGAAGTAAAAAAAGCAGGGGTAGCCATCCTGATTTCAGATCAAGCAAAAGCAAAAAGTGATCTAATTAAAAGAGATAAGGAAGGGGACTATATCTTACTAAAGGGTAGCATAGACAATGAAGCAATATCAATATTAAACATATATGCACCAAGTGGTATAGCATCTAAATTCCTAAAGGAGAAGTTAAGAGAGTTGAAAAAAGAAATAGACCGCAAAACTATAATAGTGGGAGATCTCAACCTTGTACTATCAGAATTAGATAAATCAAACCACAAAATAAATAAGAAAGAAGCCAGAGGTAAATAGAATACTAGAAAAGTTAGGTATGATAGATCTTTGGAGAAAACTAAATGGAGACAGAAAGGAGTACACTTTCTTCTCAGCAGTCCATGGAACCTTTGTATAATGGAATATTTGTATAATATTGACCATATAATAGGACATAAAGACCTCAAATTCAAATGCAGAAAGGCATAAATAATAAGTGCATCCTTTTCAGATCACGAGGCAATAAAAATTACATTCAATAAAAAGCCAGGGGAAAATAAAATAAAAAGTAATTGGAAACTAAATAATCTTATCCTAAAGAATAAATGGGTGAAACAGCAAATCATAGACAATAGACCCTCCCCAGCTGACTGTGCTTCCCGGGCAGACACTTCTAGTCCCTGCAAATCCATTCACTGCTCAGCTGCTAATACCCATAGCCCCAGGGCAGGGTTTGGCTTGGGAAGTGAAACTCTCACTGCTAAGTGTCTAGCCCCAGGGCAGTCGTTATTTCACACAGCAGGGGTTCTTTGAAGGGCACTTTCCCAGCTCGGCCCTGCAGGCCTGAGTTACTTTCAGGTGGGGAACTCTTTCCCAGAGCACTCCAGTACCTCGCTGCTTTTTGTAGCCGATTGGCATGACAGTTACCAGTCCATATACTTTTCACTGCTCTGCAGAGGAAGCTGGTAATCTCCTGGCTCTGAAGGCAGACCTTACAGGCTTTAACAAAATGAGTAAAAAAAATCAAAAGAACGATTGATAGTTTCTACACAGAAAGAGAACAGCTTTTCAATCCTGAAGAGACAGTCTCCAGACGATAGTTGGTCTCCAATGCAAAAGGCTCTCCTAGAAGAGACTATTAAAAACCTTAAAAGAGAGCTAGAAGAGAAATGGGGAAAGGCACATAACTCACTAAAAGAAAAATTTGATAAAGTGGAAAAAGAAAACAACTCCCTAAAATGTGAATTGGAAAAGGTAAAAAAAACTCCCAAGAAGTGCAGGGAAACAGAATTTGCGAAATGGAAAAAGAAAATGACTAACTTAAAAAAAAAAAATTAGTGAAATGGAAAAAAATTCCATAGAGCACAACAACTCAATTGGACATATACAAAAAGAAGTAAAAAAAAGCCAATGAAGAAAATAACTCACTAAAAATCAGAACTGAACAAATAGAAATGACTGATTCATTGAGACATCAAGAATCAGTCAAGCAAAACCAAAAAAATGAAAGATTGGGAAAAAATGCCAAATATTTACTTGGAAAAACAACAGACCTGGAAAATAGATCTAGGAGAGATAACCTAAAGATCATCGGACTGCCAGAAAATTATGATGAAAAAAAGAGCCTAGATGCTATTTTACAGGAAATCATCAAAGAGAACTGCCCAGAAGTAATAGAACTGAAAGGGAAATAGGCGTGGAAAGAATTCATCAAACACCTTCTGAAAAAGACCCTAAAATAAAGACTCCAAGGAATATTGTGGCCAAACTTCAGAATTTTCAGATTAAAGAAAAAATTTTACAAGCAGCCAGGAAAAAACAGTTCAAATACCAAGATGCCACAATAAGGGTCACGCAAGATCTGGCTGCCTCAATATTAAAGGATCGAAGGGCCTGGAATCCAATATTCCGAAAGGCAAAAGAACTTGGAATACAGCCAAGAATAAACTACCCAGCTAAGCTGAGTATTTTTTTCCACGGAAGATGGACATTTAATGAAATAGAGGAATTCCATCTGTTCCTAAGGAAAAAAACAGACTTAAAACAAAAAATTTGATCTCCAACAACAGAACACAAAAGAAGTAGAAAGAGGTAAAAGGAACTCTTGAGAACTGTATTTCTGTTGTGCATATACATAAAAACCATATGTATAATTTGATTTTACCGATATAACATAAAAAAGGGAAGTAGAAATGGAAAGGGGATAGTGTCAGAAAAAGGGAAGAAGGGAGATAAAAAGAGGGAAATTACATGTGACAGTGAGGCAAAGGAAATCTATCATATATGAGGGAACTTAGAGAGGGGGAGGAACATTGTGTGAATCCTACTCTCGTCAGAGTTGGTTCAAAGAGGAAACAATTGACATATTTGTTTTACAGAGATTCTTCTCTCACTTCATTAAAAAGTGGGAGAGGAAAAGGGAGAAGGAAAAAGAGTAATAAGGGAAGGGTACAAGAAAGGGGAAGAGATTCAAAGGGAGGAGGGAGGGATACTAAAGAGGGAGAGCTGGGTGACGTTAGTGGGACCAATAAGTTTAATACTAGGGAAGAAAGGAAGGAGGACAAGAAAAAGAAAAGTATAATCTGGGGATATTAGGATGGCAGGAAATACAGAATTGATTATTGTAACTGTAAATGTGAATGGGATGAACTCTCCCATAAAGAGGAGGCAGATAGCAGACTGGATCAAAAATCAGAACCCTACAATCTGTTGTTTACAGGAAACACATTTAAAACAGGGAGATACAAACAGAGTAAACGTAAAAGGCTGGAGTAGAATCTATTATGCTTCAGGTGAAGTCAAAAAAGCAGAGGTAGCCATCCTTATCTCAGATCAAGCAAAAGCAAAGATTGATCTAATTAAAAGAGATTAAAGAAGGAAACTATATCTTGCTTAAGCGTACTATAGACAATGAAGCAATATCAGTATTAAACATATATGCACCAAGTGGTATAGTGCATCTAACTTCCTTAAAGAGAAGTTAAGAGAGTTGCGAGAAGAAATAAACAGCAAAACTATAATAGTGGGAGATCTCAACCTTGCACTCTCAGATTTAGATAAATCAAATCACAAAACAAATAAGAAAGAAATTAAAGAGGTAAATAGAATATTAGAAAAATTAGGTATGATAGATCTCTGGAGAAAACTGAATGGTGACAGAAAGGAGTATACTTTCTTCTCAGCAGTTCATGGAACCTACACAAAAATTGACCATATATTAGGACATAAAGACCTCAAAATTAAATGCAGGAAGGCAGAAATAGTAAATGCTTTCTTTTCAGATCACAATGCAATAAAAACTACATTCAACAAAAAGTTAGGTGTAAATAGACCAAAAAGTAATTGGAAACTAAATAATCTCATCCTAAAGAATGATTGGGTGAAACAGCAAATTATAGACACAATTAATAATTTCACTCAAGATAATGACAACGATGAGACATCATATCAAAATTTATGGGATGCAGCCAAAGCAGTAATAAGGGGAAATTTTATATCCTTAGAGGCTTACTTGAATAAAATAGAAAAAGAGAAGATCAATGAATTGGGCCTGGAACTTAAAAAGTTAGAAAAAGACCAAATTAAAAACCCCCAATCAATTACTAAACTTGAAATTCTAAAATTAAAAGGAGAAATTAATAATATAGAAAGTAAAAATACTATTGAACTAATAAATAAAACTAAGAGTTGGTTTTATGAAAAAACCAATAAAATTGATAAACCTTTGGTAAATCAGATTAGAAAAAGGAGAGAGGGAAATCAAATTGGCAGTCTAAAAAATGAAAAAGGAGAACTTTCCACTGATGAGGAAATTAAAGAAATAATAACGGGTTACTTTACCTAACTTTATGCCAATAAATTGATAATCTAAGTGAAATGGATAACTACCTCCAAAAATATAGGCTTCTCAGATTATCAGAGGAGGAAGTAAATTGCTTAAATAGTCCCATTTCAGAAAAAGAAATAGAACAAGCTATTAATCAACTCCCTAAAAAAAAATCCCCGGGACCAGATGGATTTACATGTGAATTCTACCAAACATTCAAAGAACAATTAGCCCCAATGCTTTATAAACTATTTGAAAAAATAGGGAATGAAGGAGTCCTACCAAATTCCTTTTATGACACAGACATGGTACTGATACCTAAACCAGGTAGGTTGAAAACAGAGAAAGAAAATTATAGACCAATCTCCCTAATGAATATTGAGGCTAAAATCTTAAATAAGATATTAGCAAAAAGATTACAGAAAATCATCCCCAGGATAATACACCATGATCAAGTAGGATTTATACCAGGAATGCAGGGCTGGTTCAATATTAGGAAAACTATCAGGATAATTGGCCACATTAATAATCAAATTAACAAAAACCATATGATCATCTCAATAGATGCAGAAAAAGCATTTGATAAAATCCAACATCCATTCCTATTAAAAACTCTTGAGAGTATAGGAATAAGTGGACTTTTCCTTAAAATAATCAGTAGCATCTATTTAAAACCAGCAGTAAGCATCATATGTAATGGGGACAAACTACAATCATTCCCAACAAGATCAGGAGTAAAACAG
This sequence comes from Antechinus flavipes, assembly GCF_016432865.1. Classification (NCBI taxonomy): domain Eukaryota; kingdom Metazoa; phylum Chordata; class Mammalia; order Dasyuromorphia; family Dasyuridae; genus Antechinus; species Antechinus flavipes. The sequence goes on from NC_067402.1 coordinate 260,197,308, forward strand.
GGTTGCCCACTATCACTGTTACTATTTAATATTGTATTAGAAATGCTAGCTTTGGCAATAAGAGTTGAGAGAGTAAAGGAATAAGAATAGGTAATGAGGAAATCAAACTCTTTGCTGATGATATGATGGTATACTTAGAGAACCCCAGAGACTCTACCAAAAAGTTATTAGAAACAATCCACACCTTCAGCAAAGTTGCAGGATATAAAATAAACCCACATAAGTCATCAGCATTCTTATATATCATTAACAAAACCCAATAGTTAAGAGTTACAAAAAGAAATTCCATTTAAAGTAACTACTGATTGTATAAAATATTTAGGAATCTATCTGCCAAGGGAAAATCAGAAACTTTATGAGCAAAACTACAAAACACTTTCCACACAAATTAAGTCTGATCTAACTGACTGGAAAAATATTAAATGCTCTTGGGTTGGGTGAGCAAATATAATAAAGATGACAATACTGCCTAAATTAATCTATTTATTTAGCGCTATACCAATCAGACTCCCAAAAAACTACTTTGATGAACTAGAAAAAATAACAACAAAGTTCATATGGAAAAACAAAATGTCAAAAATTTCAAGGGAATTAATGAAAAAAAAAATCAAATGAAGGTGGCCTAGCTGTACCAGACCTAAAATTATATTATAAAGCAGCAGTTACTAAAACCATCTGATATTGGCTAAGAAATAGACTAGTTGATCAATGGAATAGGTTAGGTTCAAAGGACAAACAAAACAGCCAATAACTTTAATAATATAGTGTTTGACAAACCCAAAGACACCAGTTTCTGGGATAAGAATGCATTATTTGACAAAAATTGCTGGGAAAATTGGAAATCAGTATGGCAGAAACGAGGCATTGACCCACACTTAACACCGTACACCAAGATGAGATCAAAATGGGTTCATGACCTAGGCATAAAGAATGAGATTATAAATAAATTGGAAGAGCATAGGATAGTTTACCTCGCAAACCTGTGGAAGAGGGAGGAATTTATGACCAAAGAAGAACTAGAGATCACTATTGACCACAAAATAGAAAATTTTGATTATATCAAATTGAAAAGTTTTTGTACAAAGAAAACAAATGCAGACAAGATTAGAAGGGAAACAATATATTGGGAAAACATTTTTACAATCAAAGGTACTGATGAAGGCCTCATTCCAAAATAGAGAACTGACTCTAATCTATAAGAAATCAAACCATTCTCCAATTGATAAATAGTCAAAGGATATGAACAGACAATTCTCAGAGGAAGAAATTGAAACTATTTATAGACATATGAAAATATGCTCCAAATCATTATTAATCAGAGAAATGCAAATTAAGACAACTCTGAGATACCACTACACACCTGTCAGATTGGCTAGAATGACAGGGAAAGATAATGTGGAATGTTGGAGGGGATGTGGGAAAACAGGGACACTGATACATTGTTGGTGGAATTGTGAACACATCCAGCCATTCTGGAGAGCAATTTGGAACTATGCTCAAAAAGTTATCAAACTGTGCATACCCTTTGATCCATCAGTGTTTCTACTGGGCTTATACCCCAAAGAGATACTAAAGAAGGGAAAGGGACCTGTATGCACCAAAATGTTTGTGGCAGCCCTGTTTGTAGTGGCTAGAAGGTGGAAAATGAATGGATGCCCATCAATTGGAGAATGGTTGAGTAAATTGTGGTATGTGAATGCTATGGAATATTATTATTCTGTAAGAAATGACCAGCAGGATGAATACAGAGAGGACTGGCAAGACTTACATGAACTGATGCTAAGTGAAATGAGCAGAACCAGGAGATCATTATATACCTCAACAACGATAATGTTTGAGGATGTATTCTGATGGAAGTGGATCTCTTCGATAAAGAGAGCTTTAATTGATAAAAGATGGACAGAAGCAGCTACACCCAAAGAAAGAACACTGGGAAATTAATATAAACTGCTTGCATTTTTGTTTTTTCTTCCTGGGTTATTTATACCTTCTGAATTCAATTCTCCCTGTGCAACAAGAAAACTGTTTGGTTCTGCACACATATATTGTATCTAGGATGTACTGTAACCTATTCAACATGTAAAGGACTGCTTGCCATCTGGAGCAGGGAGTGGAGGGAGGGAGGGGAAAAATCGGAACAGAAGTGAATGCAAGGGATAATGCTGTAAAAAAATTACCCTGACATGGGTTCTATCAATAAAAAGTTATTTAAAAAAAAAAGTCTCTGGGTGAGAGATATTAGGAATAAAACTAAAAATAAAATCCATCCAAGAAAAACAAGATGATGATGGGAAAAAGTTAACCAACTAGAAAAGAAGGTGTCTCAAAGATGAAAATAATTGAAAATTAAAATTAGGCAAAAGGAAGCCAGTGAAGCTATGAGAGACCAAGAAACAACAAAACAGATTATAAAGAATGAGAAAATAATGAACTGAATGTGAAACATCATACATGAAAAATGAACAGATCAAGAAAAGAAAATATAGAAATAATTGAACTGCAGAACGTCGTGACCAAAAAAACATTTGACAAAATAATGCAGGAAATAATCCAAGAATATTATCCTGGAGTGATAGAACATGAGGGGAAAGTAAAAATAGAAAAAAAAAAATCCACTGATCG